>NC_064923.1:162361525-162685025 GCF_023897955.1 Schistocerca gregaria | reverse complement strand
GCACGGCCATTTCGGCCGGCTCAATCAAGCTACAGCAGCCCATTAAAAACAGTATTGCACAGTATTGCAAAGCGCTTAAAAATGTTATTAGGAAGGCAAAGAGTACATGGTATGCAAACAGAATAGCTAATTTACAGGATAAAATTAAAACCATATAGTTAGTTGTGAAGGAAGTGTCTGGTCAGCAGCACAAGGTCGACGATACAGACAAGGGGGGGATTGAGCAAATAATTAAATGATAATTAAATCACTAAGGACTCTCATGGATATGATGAAGTGCCTAGCAGAATATTAAAGTACTGTGCTGCGCATTTTAGCCCTGTTATAACCATATTTGTAATTTTTCCTTTAGAAATGCTCAGTTTCTTGAACTTTTAAAGTACTCAGTAGTAAAGCACCATTATAAAGATAATTTAGATAATTTTAGCTCTATACCTATACCACTAGTGTTGTTGAAAAGGGTATGTATGTATGGATAATTGATAATATTACATCACACTATTTGTTATCAAATGTACAGTGTGGCTTTAGAAGTCATATAACAACTGAAAAAGGTATATTCTCTTTTCTCTGTGGGGCACTGGATGGGTTAAACAATAGGTTTTGAACGCTAGGCATATTTTTTTATTGAATTAAGGTGTTGATTGTGTTGATCACAAAAAGTTGTTCCAGAAGTTGGACCATTATGGAATATGGGGAGTAGTTCACAATTGGTTCACCTATTACCTTAGCAACAGACAGCAAAAGGTCACTATTCACAATGTTGCGAATGGCTTTGATGTGGGGTCTGAGAGGGGTACAGTCAAGTGGATGGTGCTTCAGGGATGAGTGTTGGGGACACTCGTGTTCCTTATTTATAAAAATGATATAGTATTACAGGTAACTCTAAAATGATTCTGTTTGCTGGCAACACTAGCTTGGTAGTAAAGGATGTTGTGTGCAACATTGACCCAGTTTCGAATAGTGCAGTTCATGACATAAGTTCATGGCATGTAGAAAATAAACTAACGCTAAATCACAGTAAGACCTACTTTTTACAATTTCTAACACAGAAACCAACAAACCTGACGTTTTCATTTCACAGAATAGGCATATGATTACTGAACCTGAACAGTTTAAATTTCTAGGTGTTCAGGTAGATAGAAAAATGTCGTGAAAAACCCACCTTCAGGACCATGTTCAAGGACTTAATGATGCCATTTTTATTATTTGAACGGTATGTGAAATGATGATCATTCGACACGAACGTTAGTCTACTTTGCTTATTTTCATTCGCTTATGTCGTATGGTGTTATATTTTTGGGTAACTCCCTGAATGACCTGGAGGCACAAAAAACATTTCAGCTTTTCACAGATGATTAGCTATTTAAATGAAAAAGTTTTGATTGACAGCTGATGGTAAATGCGTTTGATAGAGATAATGAGGAGTCGAAGAACACATCGAACTTTGAGATGTTTGGAGAACGTTCAAGCAACACCTTAGGAACTAGAATACCGCGACATTTTCTCGGAAACTTTTGAGGCGAATGTCACAGAAGCATGTTGAAAGGTGGGAGGTGTGCTGCGCTAGTATTAGTCCTGGTCGAAGGAAAGGGAAATTTTGTCAAAATTTAATGAAGGCACGGTTGGACGATGAAATCTGTTGCCACTGGCAGAGTTTGGTAACAGTGAATAGCCCATGGGCCAGGCAAGGTAAACATGGCACTCGCGGGAGCAGAGCTGCGACGGCTGTGTTGCACTCACAATTTGTTTTGAGTGGAACAACAATAAGGCAGAAAACTGCAGCGTTGCTTTAAATTATTGTGATGTATGAAGCGGGGCACTAGGCCAGAGCCAAGATTGGCGATTTGTAAGTGGCTGACGTGTGGGAGTTAATCCCTGCTATAGTTGCTGTGTCTCTATGACACTACGTCAGGAGCGACGGAAAAACTGATATAAATAAACGGAGAATTTTATCTTGGGGAGAGTGTGCCAGGTCAGTCGAGCATCGAGATGGATCTGTGCTGGTCTTCGCTTATAGGGGCCAGTCTGGCAGCAATGTAATTTCTCCATTAACTTGTATTCTGTTTCCTAAGTACTTGTTCAGGTTATATTCCATCTCCGGGGACACAACACCAGGAGGGGACGGAAGAGCAGCCTGGAACTTGGAGATCGCACCGTCTGCCTGAAAGAGGGCAGTGACAGCGGTCTGCACCGGGTCAGAAGGCTCTCAGTTCCATTCGAGTCTACGAGGCGTACAGTGGGTGAGGCGCAGCAGCGCTGCAACAGCGCCAGAGACGGCCGCGGGTGTTGCCATCCGGCAAGCATCACTAGCGGCAAGTAGCGGCACAGCATCCAGGAACGCGCGGGTTCGAGTCCAGTCTTGTCCTGGGAGCAACTCCTTGTTCACTGATTACATTACCTAAATATTTGACCTGCGTCTGCGCAATATTACATTTTTCTAAACTTAATGTTAACCGTGCCGACTGCAATCTTCTAGAGACTTCTCTTAAATACAATACAGATTCTGGTACATCCTCCGAAAATACTATAATGTCATCTAGGTAAACCTTAGTCCTTGTTTTCAGTCCCCTAGAAATCCCATCTAATAAACGCTGAAAAGTTGCCGGTGCGTTCTTCAACCTTATGGCATACGTTTATACTTACAGTGTCCCCCAGGAACAGTAAAAGCTGTCTTTGCTATATGCTCTGGCGCAACTTCCAACTGATGGTATCCACTTCGTAAATCCATCGTCGTAAAATACTTACATTGTCCCAGATTGTCCAATGTGTCTGTAATGACAACAAAGCCTATATTTCCCTGAACCATCGATCTTGGGTACGAGAACTACATTGCTTGCATCTGGACTATCACTATGCTCTATGATTCTATCCTGTTGTTGTTTTTCTATAATCTCCTCCACTAGCGGTTGCATATGTGCTATCCTATATGATTTCCTAGACACTGGTGTATTATCCTCCATTGTTATGTGATGCTTCGTAATCGGCGTAGCCGGTAACCTACCCTCTGTTCCGAATAAATCGTTAAATGTCAGTAACAATTCCTCCAACGCAACTCTTTCGTATCCCTGCAAATGCTGCAATTTTCCCCTTAATTGTGTGCATCGAAGTTTTGCTTGTGGCTCGGCTCTAAATCCTCCCTATCGAGGTCATCTTCATGAAAAAACACCAACGTGGCAATAACAAACCTTTCGACTAGTTAAAATCTGCTGTGCCGAAGTTATCAATACCGGCAGGAACCCTATAATCTTCTTCCCCGTAATTTTCGTGAAGTAATCTCCTCCGCATAAAACAGAGCGCATTATCCAACTCCTCATTACTCGAGAGTGGCTCCACCATGTACATCGTATCCTTTGGTAAGTCCGTATTTAATGAAACCCAAACTACCTTCCTGTACCTGCCGGTATGTTATCTTACTGACTGACATTTAATGAATTCGTTCACAGTTTATCTGGCGTCACCCTCATGTTAAGTGCGTCTTGCGACACTCGTCCATCGGCAACCGTTTCCACCATGCGAAACATTATTCCACCGAGTTCCACTATTTGTTGCCAAAGATCAATCCTCAAACGATGTTTGCCAAGGAAGTCCAGTGCGAGAACCACCGAATAACCGTCACCTGCACATGGTATCACCTCTACTTGCTCACTAAACTTAGTTCCTGCGATAACGAATATAAGTACCGTCGTACCCAATGACTCCACGTTACTATCCCCCAACCCACGTAACCTACAACGTGGTGGCTCAAGCCTTCTCCTGCTAACCAGGTCTAGACCGATAACGTGTGCCCCCGTGGCAACCAGAAACCTTTATTCCTCTCCGTTCACCAAGACTAATAAGCAGCATTCCGTCTGTGCACGTACAAGCGCACTACCTAATTTCACTGGGACTGCTCTCCGACGGTTGAAGGACTCCCGTTCCCGTTTAACGGTTGCTGCCGCCGTGGTCCTCCCCAGTTTTGGCTCCTTCAGTTCACTGCCCGGTGACCCATTTTCCCACATGAGTAACACCGCAATTGACGGTAACATTGCCTCTTAATATGCCTTATCTGGCCACAACCATATCACTTAATTTCCGTTACCAGAACTTTATACTCAGTCCTTTGCTTCGTCTCATAATCTACCTCGTCTAAATATGTGGCGATCATTAGAGCCGCCCCAAGATCACTGGAATTCTCCATTCTCATCCGAAGTGACATCTCCGCCGGTACTCCACGCAAAAACACATCTAACGCCCTGTTCTCGGCCTTTTGCAACAGCATTCTATTAGCCTCCCCATTCTGTGACAGTTTGAACGTTTGTACATTCAGTTTTCGACTCCTTTCTGACAAAACCTCCACAGTCTCATTTCCCCTCATAACTAACGTACTTAATTTTTCACAAGAAAATTTGGTACTATCATGTTTTTGGTACCTCTGGCACAACCCAGTCTGAGGCTCTGAAAAAGTCCCCACATTGTTCAACGTTTCATGGTACAATACGTACGGCTTGGCATCATCCCAACATTACAACATCTGACCACCCACTGGCCTCAGCCATTGTGATAATATCATTTAGGAATACCGACACATCCTCTGTTGCTTTATTCGAAAAGGGGTTAATCAATGCCGCGATTGTCAGGTCAAACGGTCCATGACACTCCACGACGTATAATTTACTTTTACCCGACGTCCCTTCCCCTACTTGCAACGCCTCAAATCTCCCTGCTAATTCATCATATTTTTCCTTGTCCCTTATCCTCGCCTCTGGTAACACCTGAATTTGCTCCGTTAGAGCTGCTACAGCTTCCACTGTAGTCACTGCGGCAGCCTCCTCTGCTCACCTTGTTTCCACCATTCTTGCTTATAGCTCCACTGTTACCATTAATTTCACTCTGGTGCTTCTTAAATTTAGTTGTTGCGGCGAATTATCGCCCATCTACATTGTGAACAATTGAGCGCCAAATGACAAAATCTCTTACAAATAAACATCTCTTTGACACCCACTTTTCCCATGGTAATCAGTGATCTGTCAGGCAACAAGTAATACGTCACTTAAGAGGTATGTTGTAATGTCCCCCATTTCCCCTTAATACACATAAATCGACAGGCTCCTCCGGCCTTATAAAAGACGCCTTTGAAACGTCTATCCTAACTTGTACTTAACCCTTCAAAACACAACGAATGACACATAAACAATAAATCAAACGTCACTCATCCATCCACATCGTGCTCGTGTGCAGGTGAACAGTCCTGCTCTCCTCCCTATACTGGTATGGAAGAATATCTCCCGAACGACAAGACGTAACAAGAAGAGCACGACCACCCGTCACGAACACAACTAAATACCTCAACTACCCCACTACACAGGCACATCTCAATGCTACTTGCTCGACATACGATGTGGGAGTGGAAATCTGGTACCAGCATTGTAACCGGCACCACCTCTGACGCCACTGTTGCGGGGACATTGTGTCGACCCCGGGACTCCCGATGGCAGAACTGAAGCCGGGACCCACCGCGCCGCATTTGCCAGGAGGCCGAGCAAGTTCAAGAGTATCAAGGGACAGTGCAGAGGGACAGAGCGATATTCGGTAACATTCGTTTATTCAGATAATTTACAATACTCGGTGGGTGAAGCATACTGCCAGCGTGCCGCCCTGGCGAGCTGTCCTGCGAATCTAGCCGGCTCAGCAGACTCCTGGTATGCCGCCGTTGCTACTGCTGTCGCCCCGCTGGACGTCGGTCGCTCTCTCCCGGTCGCTGCCCGCCGATGCATTGCGACTTGCGCCGTGCTGCTGCCCGCGATTCCGGAGACTGCTACAGTCCCTGGTTCCCGCCGCCTTCTGCCCCATTTGGCCTGCTCTGTCCGACCATGGAATGAAGGTGGGTGTATTGGTCACCCGTTGCCCTCGGGCCACTGCTGCTCCCAGGGCAGGACCAGATTCGAACCGCGCCCTCCTGGATCCCGTGCCGCAACTTGCCGCTAGTATGCTTGCAGAATGGCAACACCCGCGGCCGTCTCTGGCGCTGTTGCAGGGCTGCTGCGCCTCCCACAGCGAACGCCTCTCCCGGTACACCAGGTGGAACATAGCCCCTCCTGCACCCACAGCAGGCCCCTGTTACTGCCCTCTTTCAGTCAGACCGTGTGAAGTTCCAGGCTGCCGTTCTGTCCCGCCCGAGTGTTGTGTCCCCGGAGGCGGAATATAGCCCGAACCAGTATATATGAAACAGAATACAAGATTATTCAGAATACTTATAACACTGCTGCGAGACTGGTCCCTATACGCGAAGACCAGCACAGGTCAGTCCCGATGTTTGACTGATGTGGCACATTCTTCCTAAGCTAAAATTGTCCGTCTATTTATGTGTTTCCCCTCCCTTGTGACAAAGTGTCAGAGAGAGACAGAAACTATGGCAAGGATAAATTCCCACACGTGGCCACTTACAAATCACTACTCTTGGCTGTGGCCTAGTGCCCCGCCTCATACATCGCAATAACTTAAAGCAACGCTGCAGTTTTCTGCCTCGTTGTTGCTCCACTCGAAACAAATTGTGCGTGCAGTACTGTCGTCTCAGTTCCGTACCCGGGAGTGTCATGTTTACCTTGCCTGGCCCACGCTACAAAATGGGCATAAACATACAGAAGCCGCCTCTACATCTGCGTTACAAGTAAAGATACAGATTTAGGATTGACCAGAGACAGCAGGAATAGAAGACTTATTACCTAATATATGAAGCTATTTATTATTCATGGACTATGCACCTATTAATCGAGAACTGTATCTGTAGTCAGTTATGGAGAAATTTGGTAACAAACGACTGAGATGTGGCACAACAGAGGACAAAAGTAGCACTTGCAGAGCAGCCATTGTTATTGTATCCTAAAAGTTCACAGATGGAATAAAGAACTGTAGATTATATTATGGATATCGGCACCTGTTTAGTGAAACGATAACATGTGCATATCCGATACCCAACATTATGGACATCCATGTCAACTGGGGGCAACACCAATACTTCTCTACAGCAGGCGTTGAGGAGCAGGAATCACCATTTTTAAGTAGCGCTGAAGGACAGGCCGAAGTCAGTGTTTAAGCTTCCCTAGGTTAGTATCAGTATTAATGACAGCAATTCAGGTAAAAACATGTACTGAGCATTGTTTAACAAAGTACTTACGATTCGTAACTTTGGAAACGTATGGTTTATTTCGACAGTAAAATTGATTTTTCAAGGAATCTGAAGGCACATATACTGCGACTGAGGAAATTTCTTAAAAATTTTAGTGCTCCACATCTTAAAATTGCACAGAAAAGTACCATAATGCTCTCGAAGAATCCAGTTATTTAGGACATGTGATTAGTGATGGAGTAGTAGAAACAGATCCAAATTTGGTGTAGCATGTGAGATTTTCCGTCTTCTTGGGCAAGTAAGGAGCTAATGTCATTCTTGATGTTAGCCAACTGCAACATAAAAATCGTGGAAGGGTTTATAGATACTGTTACAACTTATGCAATTATAAAGAAGGGTGTAAAATTACAGTGTCTAATGAAGTGTCAGCTCCATTTCAAAAGTTGAAAGTGGCTTTGACGTCGAGTCTGGTGTAGATTTTTCTGTATTCTGAATGGGAGCTTATACTTTCAAGTGATGCTTCCAGTCTGGAGCTGGGGTGTATTTTGAGTCAAGTAGTAAATGTTGAGAAACATTCTGTGGCTTACACTTCATGGCAGATGAACAAAGCAAAGGGAAATTACACCTCAATAGAGAAGATCTTAAGTGTTACATATGGTGTTACGTAATTATAATTGTTATTTGTACAGGACGCATCGTTGCCACGGCAAATGGTGCTGACGATTGAAAGTTCCTGTGGCCAAGTGCCGTGTGTATTCCCTATGTGTTTCAGGCTGTGTGAATGAGTTAGTGTACTGTAAGCAGGAAACTGGTCCGGTATTCACGTCGGGAACAAGCGGAGATGGTCTGTAAACGTAGGTTTCCGCGGCCGTTGTCACAGTCAATAAAATTATTCTGTGTTTGAGGCCGCATTGTCATCTGTAAAATTCCGACGTTTCGGATACTGTTGCAAGCCGCCTTCCTCAGGGTGTATTGCCAACAGCAGTTAGGGTGACAATGCGGCCTCAAACCCAAAAGACTTTTTTTTGTAGCGGGAATGGTGTTTGTGTGCTGCCAAGCAGATGGAAACGGTAGAGTGGCACCACAGATACACCAAACAAGTACCAAATCACACAATACATTGTTGTAACATGGGTTCACACAGCGCGCTCGCCACACGTAAGGCGCTGCCACAGTGTGCTAACGCTGGAGTGGCAGTAGCGCGCCATACTTCAAAGCGCTCACAGTGGGGACGCCACAACAGATGCACCAGTCATACCGGCGGAGCAAATCACAATGCAGCCCCACATGATTAAGTCGCGTCCCGGAAGTGGACTCGTCTCGTGGTCTTCCTGGAGTGCGACGCTGTTGCTGTGATACTATTTACGCAAGATGAAATTTGGCTACGGACAAGGACACGAGTGGTTGTGCTGAGTTATGTTTCAATATGTTATCAGAATAAATCTTTTGAGTTGTAATTAATTCCGACTTTTAATTAAGTGGTAAGTACCAGGTACACAACAAATTTCATGCCAGTTTTGGAGTTTGTGTGATCATGAGTATTTTCGGACAAACACCCAAAAGGAGCGGAAAATTTTAAGTATTTGCTCTGAGCACTATGGGACTCAACTTCTGAGGTCATTAGTCCCCTAGAACTTAGAACTAGTTAATCCTAATTAAAATAAGGGCATCACACACATCCATGCCCCAGGCAGGATTCGAACCTGCTACCGTAGCGGGCTCGCGGTTCCAGACTGCAGCGCCTAGAGCCGCACGGCCACTTCGGCCGGCTCTAAGCGTTATACGATACATTATTCAAGGTCATGGCAAGTGTCAATGAAGGTCAAGTAAGTAAATATGTTTCCAATTATAATGTGAATTAACTCGGAGGAGACGAGAGATAAGCAAAATACAATCTTAGATGCAAACTGGAAGAAGCATAAGTGGTCACATTTGGGACCAATAACCATGATTTTGAAGGTAGTTATCGAAGGTAATTTGAAGGTTGATTTTGTTTTATGGCTATCACTACTTTTGGCTTCTGATTTTGAAAAAAACCAAGACAGCTTTTAGTTTTAAGTTTTGACTAACGCGTTTTTTGAGAAATATAAATACAACACAACGTATAGATGTTGTTTGACATCTGCAAGACAGAACGAACATAAATAAAACGTAAATCACTGACTTACAAACCACTGAGCGAGTCCCCTCATCTCTCATTCCTTGGGATGTCCATTCTAGTTTGTATATAACATTGCATTTTGTTTTATCCATCATCTAATCCGAGTTAATCCCTGCAACAAATAAAAACGTATTTGCTTATTTGACCTTCAATGAATCTTTCCATGACATTGAATACTGCAACATTTTGTACGCAAAGTTTGCCGCTCTTTTCAAATCTTAAAATATTTGGGGTCCCATTTTAAGGAATCGTTCCAACCTCCAAGTCACCTTGAAAAACGCATTCAATGTCACCGCCATTAGTAGCAATGCGTGATCCTCTTTACTACCAACAACTTTTATCTAAAACACTTTGCTGTATTTCATATGTATCCCCAGTTACTTCCCATTAGGATTAAAATTAATATATGATCTCCCAAAGAAACAAGCCTTAGGGACAGGTTTCTCACACAAAAATAAGAGAAAATATCTTGAAAACAAGGACTCTAGAATGCATATGGTTAGAGCTGTAAGCACTTGTTCGTCTTCTATAGTAACGAGACATACCTCTTCCACTGCAAGGACTTTGTTTTCCGTGTTTTAGAAGGACTTTCTATGGACGAAGCCAAGGAAATTCCTGTAAACGAGGGGTCTGGAACACATACCTTAAGAGCTTGCAGCGCTTGTTCGTCTTCGCTAGTGTGAAACACATTTCTACTGAGCAAGTGCTCATGGCTCTTAACATATGCGTTTTAGAGCACAGGTTGACTGTACATTTTTTTTGTTCTTGCTACCTACTCCTAAAATATGCGAGTCCCTGCAGTATAAGGCATCTGTTTCATAATATTGAATCAGCAAGTGCTCATAGATCTTAAGGTATGAATTTTAGAGCCCATTTTTTTCTCTTTTCGGTGTGAGGAGTCTGCCCATAAAGTCTGCCCGTGTTTTGGGGAACACCATATATATCATTATTATCTTCGTTAGTCATATTGTCAGTGTTAATATGGCATTAAAACGGCAATGTATAAGAAAAAGCGTGTTTTATCGAAAGAGTATTTTTGTAGAATACTTGGTGACATTGCACAACAAGTGTCATAGAACGAATGCCGCAAGCAGTGAATGACATCGATTGTGTATTAATAATTCTAGCCGAAATGGTGTCACCAACAACTTTCCTTCTCTGAGAGCTCCTTATTGCCTTTAATGTCGTACCTGATGTACACTCATCTCATTTAAATATTTGATTTGAGGTCACATTGTGGATAGTAACAGACATACTAGTTAACAACTTACATGTTGCACACTAATATGATGTGAATAGTGTTGATAACAAAAATGTTAGTTTCGAAACTGGAAACTTTGTTTCATAGCAAACGAGAATATTTTATACAGAAGGTATTTCAGCATGGTAGAAAATCGTTTTCTCAGAAGACAGGTAGTCACACCGGTCTCTTCAGTTATACGTGAAAAGCTTCAGAAAATACTCTGCCTGCGAGAGAAACGGTTTATGAAATTCCGTGTATTCCGTAGCTTTGAGTAGTTGTTACAGTAAATCGTCAAACTTAAAGTAGTGGACGCGTGGTGCCTTTTCGCATTTTGTGGTTGTATGCAGAGGAACGCAATAACTGAAGGCAAACCTAGCGCACCAAACACAGGTGGGTCCACATTTAGGGAGTAAAATCGTACTGTTTCACTGTGAAACCGAATATCTTAGTAATGGAAATAATTTACCATTTTACTGATAGAAATGAATGAAAATATAACTTCTAGTTCCGTCATTCAAGTTCTTAAATTATCAATTGCTCTCCAAGAAGTAACCGTTTCGCAAAATTCCTTAAATTTCTGGTTAAGTGAAAACGAAAATATGTGGTATTAATAAGAGAAACCTCAGCCTGCTTATTACTTTAATTCTCCATCGTTACTTGAAAACATCATTGAGAGAATAATACCACTTGATTTTCTACTGCTCAGATCGTCTGTTACGAATAAGCATCCCCTGTGCTCATACATCTGATTTGCGAGATAATGTTCATATCACGTTGGCAACTCGGTGGACACCATCAATGATTTGTAATCCATAATTCTAAACCTTAGATTTTTTAAAAGGGCATAACTAGCTGAGTCTTCAGCACTGACTGGTAATAAATTTTCGGTGGACGTATCAGCCCTATTATAGCACTATCTGCCCTGTACGTTCGTTATATGCAACAACGAATTTTTCAACAGGCTGACAATGCAACCATGGGAAAGGCTCCACCTTCCTCGGCGATCAGATATTTTAAAAAGGATTTTCAGCAGAGACATCGGGAATCATCAGCCCCTAGACCAGCACAATCTGGAATTTCTTCACCACCTGTTTCATTAAGTTTGCCGTGGAAAGACAAAAATGTTAGTTCTTTGTCGTTCTGTGTCTCGTGGTTACCTGGAACAGGGCTGGCTCTCTGCTTCATTAAGTTTACTGGAAGATCACTCTCACGGGGGAATGTACGCCAGCAAAACCCAAAGCTTCTCTTCCGTAAGTTAGGAGTGTAAGTTTAATTTAGACGGGTTTCTCCGCAATTTTCATATTAAGATAACTTTCCGCCATCTGAATATATTCTACCTACATTATTCGTATAATAAATAAGCCAAATAAAATGAATGCTCATCCTCTCGACTTTGCTGAAATAGGAACAGAGTAATTCGGTCGTTAGACTACACTCAGTGCGCTGTGGTTTTCTTAGCGGCGTGGGGAGATGTGATCCAGAGAGTGTTTCTTCATTTATTGTAACAACTGACATCATGCTTTCTCTGACGTGGCATTAGTTATTAAATACATGTCTACAAAAACAACTAAACTCCGTCCGAACAGGCTCGGTTGGTGGAATCTCAAGAAAAACGAAAGAAAACACAATGGTGGGCCAGGAACTGGATACTTCAAAGAACATCGAGGGCACATAATTTGGTTGACATGGAACTAAGAAACCAATGGTTCAACAGCGTAATAATACAGATCATTAAAAATGTTACCAGCATAGAAAGAAAGTAATGGTTTGAGTAATAAAATAAGATCGACCTACAATTTTCTAAATAAATAGTAATCTGAGATATCAGCACTCATATTTGATTGTCTCTCACTTGGTGGTGTTGATTGGTTGGAGGGAGTTGGTGTTGGGCACATCGCATTGGTTTTTTGTGGCGTAATTGACTCTTGAAGCCTCATGGCAATTGGAGGCCCAATACTGCGTAGCACTGACACAACATACTTTCCGAAATAGTCGCAGGAGTCCTCTTGTTTCATTACTGAAGCACGATTTTAAATAGCTTGTAATTTCTCAATCGCACATAAAAAAAACCATTTGGGAGCCGTGCAAAACATTTCCGCCGATTTTTGATGATGAAGGCTGCGATGGAGTTGAAGGTACTTTTCTTCTTTCCGGGTGTCTCAGTTTCTGCTGGAATATGCGATGTGCTTGACGAGGTCTCGTTGAGATCGTCAACAGCAGTCAAATCTACAAATAGGGATTGTGGCTTTTCCAGTTGTGATTGTTCATTTGCGTTTATTGGTGACACCTGCAATTAAAACATTAATTTTGTTTCGGGCGCCGACAACTTCACATGAATGGAAAAATATAGATTATGGGTTTAGAGAACGGTGGAATTTTCCATGCTATGCAGGAGCTCTGGACAGAAAACACATTGTCATTCATGCCCCTCCCGCTACTGGATCTGATTATTACAATTACAAAAGTATTTTCTGTATTGTTTTGCTAGCTTTATCTAATTGCGATTATTGTTTCCTGTATGTTGATGTAGGTGCTAAAGGAAGAAATTCTGATGGTGGTATATTTCAAAACAGCTCATTGTACAACGCTTTGGAGACAAATTCCCTTGCAATGCCAAGTGATTTTGTTATTCTAGGAGATGACGCGTTTAAGCTAAGACTTACCTTACAGTCGGCGTAACATGCCTCGACAGGAAAGAATCTACAACTATTGAGTTTCAAGGGCTCGAAGAATTGTAGAAAATACTTTCGGCATACTTGTGAGTAAACTTAGAGTATTTGAAATACCAATATCTTTAAAAATACAGTCGGTGGACAAAGTAGTACTAACCTGCTGCTCGTTGCACAACTGGCTGCGGAAAACGAATCCCGCCTACGTCTCACGAGGTCTAATTGACTTCGAGGATGAATACCGTCGTATTTTCCCTGGGTCGTGGTGTCAAGAGGAAATTACTGGCCTACAGAACCTTCCGCAAACTGCTAACAGACATCCACATCGACAGACACAACAAATTCGGGATAAGTACCGTGATTACTTTAATAATGACGGTGCTCTACCCTGGCAAAGTGTACAACTTGCCGACGTTCCAAATACAGAACCGTAGAGCACATCGGTGTGAATATTGTGCACAGTTATTTTGTACATGGTTGTCTTCAATTGGTATGTGTCACAAAGTAAATGCACTGCTAGCTAAATTACATAGTAAGAATGTATTGTTACAGTGCTAGATATTGTTATATTAAAATAAGCTGGTACAGTTCCTATGATATACGTACTATTCCGTATAATCATTATAAAAACTGTCGTAATAATGCAAATGTAAGGTACAGTTTTTAAAATGTTTAATATTTCAGATACGGAAAGAAACTTTTATTTCACTTACCAGATTTGATAGTGTGGGTCGTTGCTGAACGAATAGGCGATTGAAAGAATTCATCTTGTCAAACCAGAACATTTTTGGTTTATGAACCTCGTCAGTGCCAGCTCCAGACAGTTCGCTTTCGATTACTTTCTTCAGTTCCTGACAATACGAACTCCTCAAGTTTTTCAATTTCGCAATTACTTCTTTTAGTCCCAATCCTGGAATTTGGAGGGCATCACTAATTCTTTTGGTAGCAGCCATTCTTGCACCTCCGTCTCTGTATTCTTCTCAGCTTACATCATACAAGACTTGCTCAGTAGAGTAAAGTTCCAGAAATTCAAAAGTTTCACTATCTTACAACTTGATCACACGACCTTTAATGGCACTGGTTGCCATCTTGTTGTGCGTAGCACTAGATTTTGTAATCTGACACAGCCACAGACGAGGCAAACTCACGACTGAAAATCAAACACGTTTGATATGAAGCGTGAGCCCTCACGCCTGCCCGTGCAGTCACAGTCAAGCTCACGTCTCTTCGTTCTCACGGGTAGTGTTCCACGACAGCATGTCTGACCCTAGCGTGTCACGCCCCGTGGGAATCCGGCTTAAGTTAGTTTAAATTAGTTCAAGTAGTGTGCAAGCCTTGGGAACGATTACTTCAGCAGTTTAAACCCATCAGAACTTACCACAAACTTCCAAAAAATTTAAGTAGAACTCGGAGTTAAAAAATATTTGTTTGCTATGTAATGTATGAACGGTTAACTACGGACCTAGGACCTTGGACCTTGGGTTTTGCCGTTGTTTGGGAGGCTTGCGTGCCTCAGCGAGACAGGTAGCCGTAACGTGGGTGCAACCACAACGGAGGGGGTATCTGTTGAGAGGCCAGAGAAACGTGTGGTTCCTGAAGAAGGGCAGCAGCCTTTTCAGTAGTTGCAGGGGCAACAGTCTGGATGATTGACTGATCTGGTCTTGTAACACTAACCGAAACATCCTTGTTGTGCAGGTACAGCGAACGACTGAAAGCAAGGGGAAACTACAGCCATGATTTTTTTCCGAGGGCATGCAGCTTTACTGTACGGTTAAATGATGATCGCTCCCTCTTGGCGGAGATAAAATAGTCACCCATTCGGATGGAATGGCGGGGACTACTCAGGAGGACGTCGTCTTCAGGAGAAAAAAAACTGGCGTTCTACAGATCGGAGCGTGGAATGTCAGATCCCTTAATCGGGCAGGTAGATTAAAAAATTTAAAAATCGAAAATAGTTAGGTAAAAGTTAGATATACTTGGAATTAGTGAGGGAGGAAGAAGACTTCTGATCAGGTGAATAGAGGGTTATAAATACAAAATGAAATACGATTAATGCAGAAGTAGGTTTAATAATGAATAAAAAATTGGAGTGCGTGTAAGCTACTACAAACAGCATAGTGAACGCATTGTTGTGGCCAAGATAGACACGAAGCCCAAGCTTAACACAGTAATACAACTTTATATGCCAAGTAGCTCCGCAGATGACTAAGGGATTGATGGAATGTATGATGAGATAAAAGAAATTATTCACATAATGAAGGGGGACGAAAATTTAATAGTCATTTGTGACTGGAATTCAAGAGAAGGAAAAGGGAGAGAAGGAAACATAGTAGGTGAATATGGATTGGGTGTAAGAAATGAAAGAGGAAGCCTTCTGGTAGAATTTTGCGCAGAGCATAACTGAATCATAGCTAACAGTTGGTTCAAGAATCATAAAAGAAGGTTGTATACATGGAAGAATGCTGTAGATACTAGAAGATATCAGATAGATTGTATAATGGTAAGACAGAGATTTAGGAACCAGGTTTTAAACTGATGTAACTCATGAAATTGTACGGGTTTTGCTAGATGCCAAAAATCTATATACAGATTTACCAATTAAAGAAACCATTCCGATAATTAAAAGAAGCTGACTAGAATATGGAAAAGAATTTTAGGTTACTAACGTTTAGAAAAAAATGCTAATACAAAATGCTGATCAATTCCGTAAGTAGTCTGATCAGTTACGGAGAATTCATTTATTTGTTGCACGATTTCCGTCTTTTCACTTGAAGTGTCCACACTCTCTTACAGTGAATCTGTGGTACCTACAATTACTTAATGTCATAACTGTCGACTAATATTTCTACGTATAGTAAAGATATAAAGCTTGTTGACAACCTGTAATTCAAGCCACGTTTGAAAGTACGCAGTAAGCCAAAACTAGTGGAATGTGTAGCAGTTTAATTAACAGTAGCACTCAATCTAGTCTGACAGTAACCACAAAATTTCTACAGCGATCAGAATTTCTGCAGGACAGAAATTTATCGTAAATCGACAAACTACACACACTACAAATTTTCGTACCACAACAAGTTATTACTTTTTTATGAATTTATAACTTTACCAGAAGGCGTAGTAGTCGGAGAATCCGGAATATATTGCATATTTTATCAAACTTTCTGGATTGAGTCAACACGGAAATACGATATATTGAAACTGCGTTGTCATTCAGAATTTCAAAACATACTCTGGAAAACTGTAAGCAGCATACTTCTTTTGGATTTTTGCACCATTAAAATAATACACATCGCCTAAAACACCTCTCAGCGAGAAAAGCTGCTTTAAAATGTAAATACGTCTACAGTCTTGCAGAACAACTGTCAGTTTCAAATTACCAGTACTACTGAATACAGAAAACTATGAACTACCAGTACACATAAAATCATTATTACAGCTATCATCACCATCTGAAACGTTTTCAAAATAAATATTGTCTTCTATCAATCGCCTGTCTGAGGATGTCAAAATGTAATAGTTTGGTTGTTACTGGTAGTAATTCCTTCTTTTTGACAAATGTCGACTGGACTAGACGCACACTACTGGTGAACACAAGAACTTTCAAGGCATTCTTTTGGTTAAACTGTTGCACAGTAGAAACATTGATTGTGCATTTTGCTGATAAACTGTGTAGATGTTGACGTACCAGTGTATAAACGGCTATGTGGAAAAACATTTTATGACCAGCGCTTTCATTTCTAGTAAAGTACAAGGGTCATGCAATGAGGAATCCTATGCATTTTCCTCGGCCGTATTCGATTTCAAAAATACGAAATTTATTGTGGGACATCGTGGAATAATCCCGTTTTAGTCTCTATGGTTTCACAAAGTTCGGTTAGTTTCCGCGGTATCCGTAGCCTTCAAAATAACTTCTGTAATGGAAGTGTGTTCCATGCTAAGGGCCGTCACTTAGTTTGATCTAGAGGAAAACCAGAGTATCGCTGACATTCATAGGGGCTTGAAGAATGTGTACTAAGACCTAGCAGTGAACAAAAGCACGGCGAGTCGTTGTACGAGGCGTCAGCCATTATCCCGACAAAGTGGTGCAAACCTGTCTGATCTCCATCATGCAGGCAGGCTGCAATGTTGGAACGTGTCTACAGTCTTATCCGAGGTGATCAGTCAAATAAACGTCCCTGTTTGTGGTACTGACACACTCGTCCACCACCTGGGATACAAGGTTTCCTCGCCGCCTAACAGAAGACCATAAAGTGCAATGGAGGACCATCTGTGCTGACTTGTTTAGCGTTACGAGGCTGATAGGGACAGTTTTTTGTCGAACGTCGTCACAGGCGAAAAAGAAAGAAAAAGACAATCCATGGAATGGCACCACACTACCTCACCTCCGAAGAAAAAGTTCAAAGCCGGTAACGTCATTACGATAGTCATTTGGGACTCTGAACGGGTTATTCTGTTCAATTTTCTCCCTCATGGTACACCGATCAGTTCAGAAGTATATTATGCTGCTCTCTGGAATCTGAAAAACGACGTCAGATTGTTTGTCACCCACAAGATGCAAACTTACTTATCTTTCTCCATGACGACTCGAGGCCTCACGCAACCTAGAACTTCATTGGACTGTTGTTTCTCATAAACTGTATAGACCGAAACTCGCGCTTTCCATCTCTGTGGCCCAGTGAAGGATGCACACAGTGGGAAACGGTGCATGAATGACGGAGCAGTAATTGATGCAACAAGACTTTGGCTCCGACGATGACCACTAGAGGAGTATGACACAGGCCCTTCGACTGGCGTAAGGCCGTCGCATTGAACAGAGATTATGTTGAAATATAGGGTTTTGTAGCCAAAAGAGTGGGAAATAGTACAGTGTATTGGAATCCTGAATGATACAGTATTGCTTTTATCAAAACTTGTAAAGCATAGACAGTGATCTTGGGAAAATTAACGATGGAATTTCTAAGTCATAGAAATCATCATTAATGCAGGTATGTAAATTTGTTTTTGAATAAGCTTCACTATACTTCCAAATTTGGAACTAACAGGTTCCAACTCAGGACTCTCAGTACAGTGTCAGTTGCTACCTTGAGAATAAGTTACTGTTCAGAAATTAATAGGTTCTGTTGCCTATTGCGATGAAACTATAAAAGTTAGTCATTTTGTGTAATACAGAGACGTGAAGGGCACTGCTATTACGTGAGCTAATTTTAAAATCAGGGTAACGTGATACGTTTGAAAAACTGAGTCACATATCTGGAAATCTGTACTATGGACATCTATTTGGTGTGTCACCAGGGACGTTCATTTCAGTAGTTATTTTACATTTCGGTGATGAGCTGTTGTTTTTTGGACTTGCGAGGAATATTCTTAACGATAATATACATTTATTTCTAATTTTTCTGGTGGTTATATTCTTCTAATATCACTGTATGCCGAATCTGTCAGTGTCGTTATGGGGGATTAAAAAGGAAAAATAGCTAGAGAATGGACTAAAACTAGTTCACTGCGCTTAATCATAGCAGTATTCGATTAGTCAGGTATGGGGCAATCAGTACTAGGTCAGGCATGTGTATAGGAAGTAAAACTACACCAGCATCCAAGCAGTGCGTCAGTTGGATTTGAAGTCAATCAGAAAAGATTTTAAGAGAGAGAGAGCAAATTTCAGAAATAGGTGTTAAAGTCAACATTACAAGGAAATTTGGTCTATGTTCAAAAACAAGTTGAGCGATTGCAACAAAGGGCTTGCTTAAAAACTTTCTTAAATAGTATATGTAATAAAACGTCTAATAAGCCTGTTAAGAGTTTCCCCAGGATTGGAAATTACCACCCTGTCGATTTTGTGCAATATCCCCAAGATAATTTACTTTCTGAAATGAGTAATGATTTAGAAACTAAGTTTGTGCAATGATTTCTTGGGGAAGATGTACTGTCTGCAGTCATCCTTCTCATTTCCTAAATCTTGGTATTTGATGAATTTGGGAATGGGTTTATGAAAAGATTTGGCCTGGAGGAGGGCAGGCTAAAATTAAGAGTGAATTTCTAAATCGATCACGTTAAGGAAGGCAGAAGAGGGGCTGGAAAGAATTTTGGAAAGATCAGTTAAAATGATTAGTTCATTTGAGTCAACCTTATAATGAGCTATCACAGAAAGAGATGCATCTAAGAGGCAGTTGTCTGAAGGAATGTAACACAGCTTGGTCTATGGACTGATGACTGTCAGTTAAGAAGGTCCTGCTGTATGTGCACAGGCTGGAAAGAGCATTTGATAAAACAGACAAAATACTGACTGTGGAAAAGAGACATTGGGGAATAATAACTACAACAATAACAATAATCCAGCAAGATGTGATAAAAGAATCAGAATAATTAATATTTTGAAAGGGAAGCTATATGAGGAAATGAGAACTTTAGTATACACAGAAATGGTAACCGAGTGTTTTAAGGTAGAGGCAGATCATGGCCAGAGTCCAGTCAGTCACAAAACCGTTTAGACTCAACAATAAAAATAATCAGCCCTTAGAATGAGGCCCTCACCATTAGCGAATAAGAAAGTGAGAGTTTACGAAGTTTTTACTGCAGATGCAACCAATAAATGAGGGTGTTTAACTCAGGACTGTGACAAAAATTACGACATTATCGTGCAACTATTTCAAATAAATACAACTGTTACCAATGAAGGATCTCGTACTGGATACTGAAAAAAAGAACTTAGAAAACCAGAGTAGTTAAGAAATAGTGGCATAAGTATTGTTCTGTCAAATAAATGGGTGAATCAGAAGAAATTAAGAATTAGGGGTTTGGTGACAGAGAAATATTTCTGGAGAAGGACAAGGATATAGCATGCAATATGTTTACTTATGTTTTACTGAACCGTTTTAACTTAACTGAAAATATTGTCAAGTTGAGACCTGAACTGAAGAAGAATTAATTGATTATTATGTTAGTTTAAATTACAAAATATTAATGAGAGGAAGAATGTAATATTTCAGATATTTGAACATTTTAGTTTGCTATTGGGGTCATACAGAAGATGCTACTATTCTAAATTATGTTGTGCCAGAAATGAAAAGTTGTGCTCATAATTGCGATAGTAGGGGCGTTCAGTATCATTTAAATAATGAACAAAACTTGCGCTGTTAAAACTACATATTTCTGTGGGAAAAATTAAAATAAATATTGAAAAATATGGATGAGTTTAGGGAAAGTAACATGTAACCAGTTCTTTTGGGAGAAATGGCAGCAATAAGTGAAATGTTGTATCTGTAATGTTGGAAGATGTCAGTAATCTTGACTTTACTTCAATGAAAATAGAGAATAATTTTGAAAAATGTACTGATATGTTGAAAAACGAGAATTTTGTAGTGAACATAAAATTAAGTAAAAGAGTAAGTAATGTCGTAATATATAAGAAACTATCAGCCTCGATTGCGGTAACGAAACCGTAATCGAGGCTGACAGTTTCTCATATATTAGATTACCACGATTGCTGACTGGGCTGCAATTTTGAAATTACTATAATGTCATTATAGTATAGGTATTGAATATCCTGCTGAAAATACACTTTGTAAGTTAGTAGGAAATCTTTTTGTCAATATAAAGCTTTGATGCATAGGAAGGTACTTCAAAGAAACAAGATGTCAGATCTCTGCAATATCTTAAGTGCGCAGTAGTTTGCTGTGGAAAGCGTCAAACTTCACTTAAATGTGAATGATTTATGCAACGGTCAGAGAAGTGAGTTGCAAACATGGCAACCAAATCAAGAACGAAGTCCTCATAACTTTTGAACTCCCTGGAGCAATGTTTAGTCACGAATTTCTTGTGAAACCTCCACTTAGGAACATGGCATTTTAGGAATTTTAGGCAATGGACTCTACAGAAAGTAATTTAATGAACTATTTATGAGTGCTCCATATTTAAGTGACGTTTGGAGAAAAAATTTTAATACGAAATGGAACCAAATCCGTCAGAATAATTTTGTCAAAATAAAAGAAGCCTTATGTAATTGTAGCAAATGTCTACACATAATTTTGTATTTATGGAAGGCCTCTAGTGGTTCTTTATTGCGGGCTTATTTATTACACTACTGTCCATTAAATTTGCTACAGCAACAAAAAATGCAGATGATAAACGGGTATTCATTGGACAAATATATAATACTAGAACTGACTAGTGATTACATTTTCACGCAATTTGGGCTCATAGATCCTGATAAATCAGTACCCAGAACAACCACCTCTGACCATAATAACGGCCTTGATACGCCTGAGCATTGCGTCAGAGCTTTGATGGCGTGTACATGTACAGTTTCCCATGCAGCTTCAACACGATGCCACAGTTCATCAAGAGTAGTGACTGGCGTATTGTGACGAGACAGATGCTCGGCCACCATTGTCCAGACGTTTTCAGTTTGTGAGAGATCTGGAGAACGTGCTGCCCACGGTAGCAGTAGAACATTTTCTGTATCCAGAAAGGCCCGTACAGGACCTGCAACATGCGGTGGTGCATCATCCTGCTGCGATGTAAGGTTTCGCAGAGTTCGAATGAAGGGTAGAGCCACGAGTCGTAACATATCTGAAATGTAATGTTTACTGTGGAAAGTGCCGTCAATATGAACAAGCGGTGACCGAGGAGTGTAACCAATGACACCCTATACCATCACTCTGGGTGATACGAATACACGCTTCCAATGTGCGTTCAACGCGATGTGGCCAAACACGGATGAGACCATCATGATGCTGTAAACAGAGCCTGGTTTCATCCGAGAAAATTACGTTTTGCCATTCGTGCACCCAGGTTCGTCGTTGAGTACACCATCGTAGGCGCTCCTGTCTGTGATGCAGCGTCAAGGGTAACCGGAGCCCAGGTCTCCGAGCTGATAGTCCATGCTGCTGAAAACGTCGTCGAACTGTTCATGCAGTTGGTTGTTGTCTTGCAAACGTCCCCATCTGTTGACTCTGGGATCGAGACGTGGCTACAAGACCCGTTACACCCATGCGGATAAGATGCCTGTATCTCGACTGCTAGTGATACGAGGCCGTTGGGATCCAGCCCGGCGTTCCTTATTACCCTCCTGAACCCACCGATTTCAATTTCTGCTAACAAGCATTGGATCGCGACCAACGCGAGCATCGATGTCGCGATACATTAAACCGCAATCGCTATAAGCAACAATCCGACCTTTATCAAGTCGGAAACGTGATGTTACTCATTTCTCCTCCTTACACGAGGCATCACAACAACGTTTCACCTGCCAACGTCGGTCAAATGCTGTTTTTGTATGAGAAATCGGTTGGAAACTTTGCTCATGTGAGCACGTTGTAGGGGTCGCCAACGGCGCCAACGTTGTGTGAATGCTCTGAAAAGCTTATCACTTGTATATCACAGCATCTTCTTCCTGTCGGTTAAATTTCGCGTCTGTAGCAAGTCATCTTCGTGGTGCAGCCATTTTAATGGCTAGTAGTGTAAAATTAAGTTTAGATAATGGGTAACCAGAACCTCATATCATTGCTTTTGCCAGTGGAAATGTGCTAAATCTTGAGCAGAGGTGCACTATCAAAGAAAAAGAATTACTTGGTGTAAATTACGTTTTTAGTAAGTTCAAAAATTACTTAATACTACATTATATCGTAGCATGCTCTGACAATAAGGCATTAATTTGTCTGCCAGAACACAGACTTTGCTATAACTGGCTATCAAGATTGGCTAAGTTCAACAATGAAATAAATATGCAAAAGAATCTGGAAATTAAGTAGATGATAACCTCTCCCGATAGCCATTGCTGGCAGACCACAGATAACATGAAACTGAAGATGAACTAAAACTTTTATATATCAAAGAGGATAGTACGACCAGGCAACTTGTTTCCAGTCATCAACTGACCAGTGCAGGTGTTGACGGGCCCAGGCGATGTGTAAAGCTTTGTGTCGTGCAGTCATCAAGGGAAGACAAGGGGGCCTTCAGCTCCGAAAGCCCATATCGATGATGTTTCGTTTAATGGTTCGTACGCTGACACTTGTTGATGGCCCAGCATTGAAATCTACAGCAATCTGACGAAGAGTTGCACTTCTGTCACGTTGAATGATTCTCTTTAGTCGTCATTGGTCCCGTTCTAGGAGGATCTTTTTCCGGCCCCAACATTGTCAGAGATTTGATGTTTTACTGGATTCCTGATATTCGCCGTATACTCGTGAAATGCTCGTACGGAAAAATCGCCACTTTATCGCTGCCTCGGAGATGCTGTGTCCCATCGGTCGTGTGCTGTCTATAACAACACGTTCAAACACAATTCAATCAGTTGCCGACCGTAGCGCCGTATTCTGCCTGTTTGCAAATCTCTGTGTTTGAATACGCACGCCTATACCAGTTTATTTGGCGCTTCAGTGTAGTTCCAACTACCAGTCTGATTTCAAAGTCTGTTAGTTTTCATCGTGTGGCCATACTCAATCCAGAAATTGCATCTTTCAGTTGCATCCTTCAGTTGCAGTTTTTAGTTTACCTGGATTGCAATGCCAATAGTGGACAAATTTTGGCCATGCCACAAAATAAAACTAAGAAAGAATAAAGACTTATAATCATAAGATTATGTCTGTCAATACTAAAAACAATATAAAAACGTATACGGAGCTATGCCGGGCCAGGAATAATGGTCACACGTTGCGGCATTTTTATACCATGCTCTCAGTGCACATTACCCTTGATCTAAAATGCGGAGGAAGTTGTGGCTTTTTACGAACAATAAATGACATTAACTCAAGCTTTAAAAGGAAATTTATTGAAATACCTGTTATAGTTTAAGAATTACAGTATTAAGCATAACAGATGTTTTTATAATACAAGGTCCCATTCAGGTAACATTTCCTGGTCCATCATCAGTCTAATTGCAGGCTGTTGTTAACATTCATAGGAACACATTAAGCCTCTCGTTTTATAGTTTGGTGTATATCTGAGGAAATAGGAAAACCCTTAATATAACACATTACTATTTTGTCTAAAAAATACTCCTAAAATTATATACAGAATGACAAATATAGATCACTTCTGCGATATATTAGGGTTAATACAAAGATACTATCCCATCCTTCACCTGAGAGAAACTTGGTGAACATGGATAAAACCATTGTGAGGTTATATGTACCTATTGTTCTGAAAATGTAGTTTGGAGAAAATGAGAAAAGGGTGTTCATAGTGTTTTTGACTCGCCGTATGCCTCTTTCAGACCATTCCAGCAGCATAATATTGTTGGCCATCTGCTTCTTTACCCTCTGTAGACTTCTTCAGGAGCCTTTTATTTACTCTGGATTCTTTAGTGGTGGCTTCCACAGCCCTTTCAGCTTCAACTACTCGCTAACAATCTATGGCTGTCAGAGCACCTATCATAATATTTCCTGGCTGGGTGCCTAATTCGTCCATTACTTTTGTCCTGCTGATTACCCCTCCATTGAAATATGTGACAGCGTCGATCACACTCATTTTGAGTACTGTCTATCGAATAAACACTGTTTCTGGTACTCGTTACCACACGCAGCTGTTGAAACACTCATTAGGGTTTCGTGTACAGCCATGTAGACATTTGCTAAGTAATTTTCTATCTGCAAGGTCCCTGTGTATTGCCTTTATTGTTTCCATAACTTTGATAGGCAAGAAATGTTTATGGAGATATTCCTTGCCTGTTTGCATGAGCGTGGCTGGTTTGCAGCCACTTGTTCGAAGAGCGTTGAAGACCAAATCTACATCTGAAAAGTAGGTAAAAATATATTTGTTTGAAAAGGGGTAAAATTGTCTTTCAGTTGGTGACAAAAAATTGTTTTCGAAAATTTCAGTCATTTCACGTCCAGGTCCCCTTAATAGTTGAATTACCAGTGCAGAAATCCACTCCTAATGATACCATCCTTGCTTTTAATTTCACCGAATATTGTTTTGACTTTTCTGTACGCCGAAAAAGTGACCTCGAAGATAATTTTTTTCCCCAGTTTCTTCGCATATTACCTGCATTCCGTAAGTGATTTATTTTGACTTATTCCTGTCATTCCAGCAGCTATTCACTTGTACACAGGCTGGAGGCTGTTTCCCTGCAATTCAATGATAATCTGCAGTCTCATTACTATTATCAATCCTCCCAAACAAGCAATTGGCTAGACTGGCTGGAGAAACTCTTTGGAGCTTGACTAATATCGAAAATATCATCTCTACATTCAGCAGATCTTGACAAGACTGGGTAGAACTACCGTCTTCTCGGTCAATGGCAACTACACCACCCCAACTTAGGCATGGTGAGAAACCTTACTAAAAATGGTAGCGGTTAACAGATAGTTAACATATGGTATACTATTATTTCTGCTACTTCTTCTCAATGATTAGGGCAGAGTACGAGTATACAGCAACTGATGAGATTTAATTTCTGCTATAGAGGTTCCTGACGTCTGGTAGAATATTCGTACACTGAGGTGACTAAATTCATGCTAAAGCTCCTAATATTTTGTCGGGCCTCCTTTTGATTTGCATAGTGCAGCAACTCGACTTGATATGGAGTCAACAAGTTCACCATAAACCTCCTGCAGAAATATGAGCCATACTCGGCTATTGCGATACTGTTTCTGGTGCAGGATTTTGTGTACGAAGTGATCTCTCGGTTATTTCCCATAAATGTTTGATGGGATCTGGGTGGCCTGTTCACTCATTCGAATTGTTCACAATGTTCTTGAAATCAGTGACATGCACTTTTATCCATAAAAACTCCATCGATGTTTAAATGAAGTCTACCAATGGTTACAAATGGTCTCCAAGTAGCCGAACATAACTATTTCCTTTTGATATCCTCCATGAACACAGACCACACCATTATGGAGCCACCATTGGCTCGTATAACGCTATATTGAAAACTTGGTCCTACTCTCCTGTGCTAACCTCTTCACCTCAGGGTAGCACTTGCAACATATTCTCTCAATTATTTGGTCAATGTATTCCAATCTGTGTCTTCCTCTGCAGTTTTTGCTCTCTACATCTCCCTCTAGTACCGTGGAAGTCATTCCCTCATGTCGTAACAGATGTTCTATCATCCTGTCCCTTCTCCTTATCAGTGTTTTCCTTATATTTCCTTCCTCTCCGATTCTGTGCAGAACCTCCTCATTCTTTACCTTGTCAGTCCACCTAATTTTCAACATTCGTCTGTAGCACCACATGTCGAATGCTCCGATTGTTTTCTGTTCCGGTTTTGCCACAGTACATGTTTCACTACCATATAATGCCGTGTTCCAAATATACATTCTCAGAAATTTCTTCCTCAAAGTAAGGCAAGTATTTGATATTAGTAGACTTCTCTTAGCAAGAAATGCCCTTTTAGCCATTGTTAGCCTGCTTCTGATATCCACCTTGTTCAGTCGGTCATTCGTTATTTTAATGCCTAGATAGTACATTTCCTTAACTTCATCTACATCGTGACTGTCAATCCTTATGTCAAGTTTATCGCTGTTGTCATTCCTACATTTCTCATTACTTTCTTCTTTCTTCGATTTACTCTCAGTATATACTTCGTACTCATTAGACTGTTCATTCCGTTCAGCAGATCATGTAATTGTTCTTCACTCTCACTCAGAATATCAATGTCATCAGCGAATTGTATCATTGATATCCTTTCACAATTAATTTTAGTTCCACTCCTGAACCTTTCTTTTATTTCCACCATTGCTTGCTTGATGTACAGAGTGAACAGTAGGGGCAAAACGCTACATCCTTGTCTTACATCGTTTTTCATAGGAGCACTTCGTCCTTGGTCGTCCACACTTATTATTCCTTCTTGGTTGTTGTACATATTGTACATGACCCGTCTCTCCCTATAGCTTACCCCTACCTTTATCAGAATTTCGAACATCTTGTACCATTTTTACATTGTCGAACCCTTTTTCCAGATTGACATATCCTATGAAACTGTCTAGATTTTTCTTCTGTCCTGCTTCCATTCTCAACCGCAACGTCAGAATTGCCTCTCTCGTGCCTTTACCTTTCCTAATGCAAAACGGATCGTCATTTAGCGCATACTCAATTTTCTTTTCATTATTCTGTATATTATTCTTGTTTTCAACTTGGATGCGTGTGTTGCTAAGCTGATTGTGCGGTAATTCTCGCACTTGTCAGCTCTTGCCGTCTTCGGAATTTTGTGGATGATGCTTTTCCGAAAGTCAGATGGTATGTGGCCAGACCCATACATTCTACACACCAACGTTAACAGTCGTTTTGTTTCCACTTCCCCCAAAGATTTTAAAAATTCTGATGGAATATTATTTATCCCTTCTGCCCTATTTGATCATAATTCCTCCAAAGCTTTTATAAAATTCTGATTCTGATTCTAGATCCCTTATCTCATCTAAATCGACTCCTATTTCTTCTTCTATCACTTCAGTCAAATCTTCCCCCTAGTAGAGGATTTCAATGTATTCTTTCCACCTATCCGCTCTCTCTACTACATTTAACAGCGGAATTATCGTTGCACTCTTAATATTATCACCCTTGACTTTAACGTCCCCGAAGGTTGTTTTGACTTTCCTGTATATTGATTCGGTCCTTTCAACAATCATTTCTCTCTATGTTTTCACATTTTTCCTGCAGCCATTTCGTCCTAACTTCCCAGCACTTCCTACTTATTTTATTCCTCAGCGATTTGTATTACTGTATGCCTTAGTTTCCTAGACGATTTTTGTACTTCCTCCTTTCATCTATCAATTGAAGTATTTTTTTCTGTTACCCATGGTTTCTTCGCAGTTACCTTCTTTGTACCTATGCTTTCCTTTCCAATTTCTATTATGGTCCCTTTTAGAGATGGCCATTCCTCTTCAACTGTACTGCCTACTGAGCTATTCCTTATAGTTATATCTACAGTCTTAAAGAACTTCAAGCGTATCTGGCTATTCTTTATTACTTCCGTATCCCACTTCTTTGTGTATTAATTATTCCTGACTAATGTCTTAAACTTCAGCCTACTCTTCATCACTACGATATTGTGATCTGAGTCTAAGTCTGCTCCTGGGTACACCTTACAATCCCGTATCTGATTTCGGAATCTCTGTCTAAGCATGATGTAATCTAACTGAAATCTTCCCGTATCACCCGGCCATTTCCAAATATACCCCCTCTTGTGATTCTTGAACAGGGTAATCGCTGTTATTAGCTAAAAC
This sequence comes from Schistocerca gregaria, assembly GCF_023897955.1. Taxonomy (NCBI): domain Eukaryota; kingdom Metazoa; phylum Arthropoda; class Insecta; order Orthoptera; family Acrididae; genus Schistocerca; species Schistocerca gregaria. Next base: position 162,656,680 of record NC_064923.1, on the reverse strand, counting down.
TTGTTACAGAACTCAATTAGTGTTTATTCTCTCTCGTTCCTTGTCGTAAGCCCATATTCTCCTGTAACCTTTTTTTTCTGCTTCTTCCTCTACAACTGCATTCCAGCCTACCACGACTATTAGATTTTTATCTCCCTTTACATACTGTATTATCCTTTCAATATCCTCATACACTTTGTCTACCTTTTCATCTTCAGTTTGCGACGTCGGCATGTATACCTGAACTGTCGTTTTCGGTGTTGGTTTGCTGTCGATTCTGCTAAGAACAACCCTATCACTGAACTGTTCACAGTACAACACCCTCTGCCCTACCTCCCTATTCATAACGAATCCTACTCCCGTTACACCATTTCCTGCAACGTTGATATTACCCTATACTCAGCCGACATAAGATTCTTGTCTTCTTTCCACTTCGCTTCACTGACACCTACTATATCTAGATTGAGCCTCTGAATTTCCCTTTTCAGATTTTCTAGTTTCCCTACTATGTTCAATCATTTGACATTCCGCGCCCCGACTTGTAGAACGTTGTCCATCCGTTTACTATTCAATCTTTTTCTTTCGGTAACCTCCCCCTTGGCATTCCCCTGCTATCCCCTCAGCTCTTACCAACTGAAATTGGGTCTATTCTGACCAGGCCACGGTTATCCTATAGTGTAAGGTCCAACCCATATGGTCAAGAACCCAGGGGAGACACCGTAGGTCCTCTTCTGCCGTAGTCCATTAACGAAAAAAATTCTCTGTCCTAATGGATACACTCGTCATAAGTCTCACACTGCTTTATTCGGTTGTTTTAAACTGTGTTCCTTAGCTGTTAGCATTGTCAGCTCTAAGCAAACGCCGCTGCTCTCAGCAGATAACTGGAGGGTGAAGGCCGTCAACAACTGAGTTGTCGTTAGTGAGAGGTAATGCCTGAAATTTGGTATTCTCGGCACACTCCTGACACTATCGATCTCATTTAATTCAATAGAATTTCCGAAATGGTGTCCATGCGTCTAGCTCCTACTACTACTCTGCTTTCTAAGTCTGTCAATTCCTGTCGTGGAGCTATATTCACGTCGGAAGCCTTTTCACATGAATCACCAGAATACAAATCACAGTTCCACCAATGCATTGCCCTTTGCCACCTTGTGTATTTGATGTTATCGGCTTCTGTGTATGTCCATATCGCTATCCCATGACTTTTCTCAAATAGCTGAAATTACCTGCTGATTGGGTGAAATAGGTCGTTTCTTGGAAATTGTAACTCGTTTGTACTAACGTGTTGTTGCGATTTTAAATCATTTTAGGTACAATGGACCCTCTATTTTAAATATACATGTTTTGGCACTGCTAGTACTAAATATGAATCCACTGATGAAGCTTCCACTTAATAACAATTATCACAAAAAATTGGAGATGGAGTTGTGATATTCAAGTACTACTACCATTCCTTGAATGTATAGCCCTTGGAATTCATTGGCCTAAACGACCACATCTTACCATTCTATCCGGTCCATGACTTTCCATCCTCAACCTCTGACATCCAGCTTTTTCATGTACTCTTCAATTCTGTCCACGCATCTCTTCCTGGGACGTCCCTTACGTCGTCTCCTCCAGCCTTGTTTTCAAAAATCTTTTCACATGTTCTATCTTCCTCCATTCTGACCACGTGTCCTGGCCATCACGGTCCTCTTACTTTAATAGTAGTAACAATGCCAGGTTCCTCAAAAAGTTGTTCTAATTCTTCATTTGTACGGAAGCGCCAACATTCTTCATCGTATATTGGGAAGTTAATTTTACGCAGAAACTTTCTCTTCCAAAAGCTCGGGCTCCAATCCTCATTTGCAGCTATGCTCCATGTCTCAGCACCGTACATAACAACTGGTCTCATAACTGAATAAAATTTTCATTCTACAGCGGAGTGTGCAATGATATCAAACTTCCTGGCAGATTGAAACTATGTGCCGGGCCAAGTCTCGAACTCGGGGCCTTTACTTTTCGCGGGCAAGTTCTCTACAAACTGAGCTACCAAAGCACGACTCCCGCCCCGTCCTTACTGCTTTAATCCCTCCAGTACCTCGTCTCCTACCTTCCAAACTTCACAGAAGCTCTCCTGCGAAACATCCAGACTTAGCACTCCTGGAAGAAAGGATATTGCGGAGACATTTTATTTCCCTGGTTCCCTCCACATCTGGAGAACGTTCTCCTATCTGGCACTTGCGGAGGTACCCGATGGGGGACCAGCAACCCCACATGGGGATATACAAGTAAACGTACCAGCAATATAATGATCTTTGCCTTTAAATTTTTGAAAATCAATTTAAATCCAAAGAAACACACAAAACAGAAGAACAATGTAAAATTTAGCTTTCTTAGTGAAGTACAGTGTGATACAATTTGAAACATGGAGAAATGCATAGTCCAACATTACACTCATTGACTCATAGACCACTGCCTACTTGGTGATTAAATTCGTGGTGATTACGTAAGGATTCACGTCCCCTGACTGTAAAAATTATTTCACATCAGTTTTACTCCAGTTCAGTGTAATATGCTTCTACATATGTTTCATATGTCTCAGACAAGTCTTTGGGCTACATCCTCCTGCTCTATGGGATTTGATAGGGTAGACAGAAACTGAACTCCCTCCTATACACCAGAACGAAAATTAACATCACATAATTGAACCCATTAATCTTGTACACACACACAAAATTAAAAGAAACAAATGAGGTCAAGAAAATATTTACAAATACAAATACATGTTGTTCCCTTCAAGAGTACCTCGATACATAGATTCCCTTTGCGAAATGTATCTTAATTACAGATCATGATCTATGTTCTATTGCATGGATAAAAGCACAACAGAAAATTTGCTTAAAACTGATAACAAATTTCTTGAAATCCCAATAATATTAAAAAGGGAAACACTTTCTAGCGTTCTGCAAAGTTATATTTATTTGCTCACGAACCGGCTTTCGGTTTCTCAGGCCATCTTCAGGTGGCAACTGAATGTCACACACATAGATAAACATGATGTGTGACTTAGACAAATATCATTTGCACAGAAGATACCAAAATGTCGAAGTGTTTACATAGGAGAACATTGAAATAATTACAGTAACTTAAAAAAGGGCAAAGAAAGCTTTTCTGTCGCGATACATTTAACAGATGATGACAAATAGAAGACATTTACAGAATGAATGTAGTTTTTCTAACGAAAACTTAATTTAAGAAAGGGGAAAATAGAAACTGTGTCTGATCATTTAATATCAGGTTAAGAAAGTTTAAGAAGAAAATAATTTCCAAACATTTCATGGCTACCAAAGCCTTTAAATCGCACAGTTTAGTTCTTTTGAACGAAGACGTTTAGGTTACAGAAGTGAATCAGTTCCTTGGTCGTCACGACGTCCAACATGTACAAAAGACCCGAGTCTAGCTTTCAGTCAAGAAATGAAAACCACCATCAAATCATGTGGTATATGTGAAACAAACAGACATATTTTGGTTAACTTTCCTGCCACAATATGGAATATCAGGACACATGTCACAAATCCGTGTCGTGTACGACTTTAACTAAAAACAGTTTTTCCCCTTATAAATAAGGTTCAGGAGGTTTACATAGATAACACAGATTACTGCATACTAGCACTGTTTCCTCTTCAAACGAAAACAACAAGACAAGTCGATTCCAACACTGCCTTGTGGTAGGCAATTTAATATGAATCCCATGGCTCCTATATATTATATTTGCCCCCAGTAACATAAGGATTGTGTTCCAAAATGCCTAGTAGTGTCATAAATCTCTACCTCTTGTTACCTAGTAGCGAAAGAGCTTGATAATAATAAATAAATTCCTCCCAGTTCTAAACTGATATTGTACAATGTCACTAGCTATTTACAAATGTTCCTATTGATAATTCTATAAACATATTAACAGATCTTTTTCACAAATCCCAAGTAAATCCTATAGAATTGGATGACGTAATCGAAGCTACTCAAATGTGTGTAAAACAGAATTAGATCCGATTTCAAAACAAGTACTATAGCCCGCTCATTTGCCTAGCTATTGATTCACCTTTTAGTCCTCTACTGTCTGAAACTTTCATGAACATTTTCAAAGAAATTTCCAAGACCCATTGCATTGTAAAATTAAATACTGGTTCAGATACGTCGACAATGTACTGTGTTCGTGGACTGGTACCACTACACAATTAGATACATTACTACATCATTTAAACTTACAACATAAGAAAATTCAGTTTATAATGGAGCTGGGAGGCTCTTCTATAAAATTCTTCGATCTTAATACAGATATCAGTACAAGAAAACACGTATTTAGCATTTACAGGAAAATCGTAGATAATGATATGGTAATCCCTGCAAGATCTCAGCATCCACTCAGCCACAAACACGCAACTTTACATTCAATGGTGCATCGTTTCATACCTGATCCTTCATGAAAATCAGCCTTTCGAGCAGAATTAGAACTCTTCAAACAAATCGCTTCCAGCAATGGATGTAGCTTTTCCCTGCTTCATAACTTTCTACAAAATGAGAAAAAGAATAAAACGACACAACTTCTGTGTGCTGGTCATCAGCCGTCACTCAGTTGTTACAAGGCCAGGGACAGATTTCCCTATACTGACAACACTTTAGACAGTCTTGGAAGCAGTTAAAGTGTCCCAAATACAGACCTGCGTTTTATAATAGCAGTTACATATTAAGAATTTTATGCAATGGTAAAGATAATATATAAGCCTTGACACAGAGTAGTGTTCATAAAATCACTTTCTAGCATTTTGGAGAAGTGCATATTGGCCAGTCAGGCAGAACTGTTGCAGTTAGGTTACATGTACATCGGTCAGTCAGGCAGAGCCGTCGCTGTTAGGTCACGTGAACATGAGAGAGGCTGGCAATTAAGTAAGATCGATTCAGCCTTTTCTGGTCAGATTTTAGTAGGAAACAATTCATCTGATGTAAAATGTGAAGTTTTACATCTTTTCAAGAAAAGCATAAACAGGAACCTACTGGAAATAGTGGAAATTCCATTCAGGTATTAACTGATGAGAAACAATTTCGATTAATGATGACTCATTTTCCTTTTTTACCTTCTTACATTAAATTTTTGTTATCATACTACATTTAAACTGTAAATTCATCTTATTTGTCACAATTTGTATCTCCTTATGAAAACTTTGGTTACCCATTTTTTAGTTAATGTAGTATGCAATATTTTCCTGTGGAAACACTTTTTCACTTTTGTATGTTCTGTACAAATAATATATGTGTAAATCGCGATAATGTTTGTCTGTGATTGTGACATTCAGTTATCACCTGGAGATGGCTGAGAAGCCGAAAGTAGGTTCGAGACCATGTATATGATTTGGCAGAACTTTAGAAAGCGTTTGCCTTTCTAATATTATCGTCAGTTTCAACCAAACACTGACAGAAAACTCACTTAAAGAAATACAGTTGTATGTGCATCCGGTCTCACAAGGAATGCCTTGAGTGCAATGTCGAAAGTGTAATCTTCAGTAAGGCTCATTTGGAAGTGTTATGTTAACAATAACGACAGGAAAAATATTAACTGCTAATGACTCACAATGTGCATCAGGAGGGTGGCAGAGAATCAGTCAGCGCGAGGTGCAGAGCGCAACGTTCTATATCTACATCTACATCTTCGTGGTTACTCTGCAATTCACACGTATGTGCCTGGCAGAGGGTTCATCGAACCATTTCACACTACTTTACCATTCCACTCTCGAATGGTGTGTGGGAAAAAGGAACACTTAAATCCTTCCGTTCGAGCTCTGATTTCTCTTACTTTACTATGACGATCATTTCGTCCGACGTAGGTGGATGTCTACAAAATATCTTCATATTCGGAAGAGAAAGTTGGTGATTGAAATTTCGTAAGTAGATCTCGCCGCAAAGAAAACCGCCTTTATTTCAGTGACTGCCACCCCAACTCGCGTATTATATCAGTGACTCTCTCAATCCTATTGCCCCATCATACGGAACGAACTGCCCTTCTTTGCACGTTTTCGATATCCTCCGTGAATCCTATCTGGTAGGTAAGGATCCCACACCGTGCAGCAGTACTGGAGCAGAGGACGGACAAGTGTAATGTAGACTATCTCTTTAGTGGGTTTGTCGCATCTTCTAAGTGTTCTGCCAACAAAGCGGAGTCTTTGTTTCGCCTTCCCCACAACATTCTCTATGTGGTCTTTCCGATTTTAGACGGCCGCAGTGGCCTAGCTGTTCTAGGAGCTTCAGTCCGGAACCGCGCGACTGCTACGATCGCAGGTTTTAATGTTGCCTCGGACACGGATGTGTGTGATGTACTTAGGTTAGTCAGGTTTAAGTAGTTCTAAGTTCTAGGAGACTGATGACATCAGATGTTAGGTCCCATAGTGCTCAGAGCCATTTGAACCATTTTTCCGATTTTAGTTGCTGGTAATTGTAATTCTTAGCCCTTATATTTGTGTGATTTATCGCGTACTCAAAATCTATCGAATTTCTTTCAGTATCCATGTGGGTGACCTCGCACTTTTCTTTGTTTAGTGCCAGCTGCCACTTTTCGCACCATGCAGAAATTGTCTCTGATTGTCTCATGATTTTACTAGACGGTAAATTACACAGTAATCTGTAAATAATCTAAGTGGGCTGCTCAAATTATCACCTAGATCATTTATGTAAATCAGGAACAGCAGAGGGCCTATGACACTACCTTGCCGAATGCCAGATATTACTTCTGTTCTACTCAATGATTTTCCGTCAATCACTACAAACTGTGACCTCTCTGAGAGGTAATCACGAATCCAATCGCACAACTGAGACGAGACTCCATATGCACGAAATTTGATTAATAGTCGCTTGTGAGGAACGGTATAAAAAGCCTTCTTAAAATCTAGGAATATGGAATCGATCTGAGATCCCTAGTCGACAGCATTCTTTACTTCATGGGAATAAAGAGCTAGCTGTGTTGCACAAGAACGATTTTTTCTGAATCCGTGTTGGTAATGTATCAATAAGACATTTTCTTGAAGGTGATTCGTAATTTGCGAGTACAGTATATGTTCCATATCCTACTGCAAATTGAGGTCAGTGATATGGATCTGTAATTCTATGGCTTACTCTTATTTCCTTTCTTTAATGTTGGTGGGACCTGTGCTACTTTACGCTATTGTATCTGCATTCTCTGAAAGGAACCTGATTGGTATACCATATGGACCGGAAGATTTGCCTTTCTTGAGTGATTTGAGTTGTCTCGCAACACCTAAGATATCTGCTTTCATGTCACTTATCCTAACAGCTGTTCTCGTTTCGAATCCTGGAAAATTTACTTCTTCTTCTTTCGTGAAGGAATTGCGGAAAACTGTATTTAGTAACTCCATTTTAGTGACACCATCAATGGTAACATTTCCATCGCTATGGCGCAGTGACTGTATTGACTGTTGTTTGCCACTGGTGTACTATACGTACGACCAGAATCTCTTTGGGATTTCTACCATATTTCGAGACAATGTTTCATTGTGCAAACTATTAAAGGCAATTCGCATTGACGTCTGCACTAAATTTCGAGCTTCCGTGAAACTTAGCGAGTCCCGGGGATTTTGAGTTCTTCTGAATTTGGCATGCTTTGTTCGTTGGTTTTGCAACAGTCTTCTGACGTGTTTTGTGTACCATGTTGGATCATTCCCCTCTCTTATTAACTTATGCGGTATGAATCTATCTATTCCTGTTGATACTGTATCTTTGAATTTGAGGCCTATTTTGTATACACTTACATCATTAGCTATGAAGGAATGAAGAATCTCTCTTAGGAAAGCATCAAGCGAATTTTTGTCTGCTGTTTTAAATAGAAATATATTTTGCGTTTCATTTTAGTGGTTTTGGTTGATATGGTTTTAAGCCTCGCTACGTCTTCCAACCAAGTATCATTGTTTGATGTTACGCAACCATCCACTACTTCCCTTGAAATCACTGTAATCTATGGCGCGCAATTTCATACGGATAACCTAGCAGGTCACTATCATAGACAATCCGTAAATTGTGTCAAGCCTCCTTGGAACATGCAAAGACCCATTTTGTAAGAAGTGCGCGTTGTCCTCCCTTGAATAATGTAGTTTTTGTTTTACACTATACGATCGTATTGTTGCGGACGTATTCGAAATGTGTTCATAATTTTTTTCTATGCTGAGGATCATATTTCATGTACATAGTTATATTAAGTATCCGCTCCTTGGGCAACGATTATACTTTACTACGTTTCACTGGTATTTGTGGCTCCTTTTTCGACAAGATTGATGAGCTACGCGGCTCGACATCTGTTTCGGTATCACTTTCACTTGTTAAGCAGGTCCCACCATCCTTATACTCCTCAAGTACATTATCCGTACAGTCGAGCGTACACGACACCGACCCATCTTGGTGAAACGTCAATATCTCATCTTTTGTTCATTTCTCACTCTGTGAATTCCTTGGGTTACTTTCTGATGTAGTAGATGTAATAGTGTTTACTTAATTTGTCGTTGCTATTGATTTGTTTGGATCAACGCCACTAGAACTGCAGTACTGTTTGAACTATTCGTCGCCTAAGCGGTTCCACTACTTCACACTGTACATCCAGTTTTCCCCGCTGTGTCAAGGTGTCTTAGTGGATAACGCCCCTGTCTGGTAAGCAGGACATCTGGGTTCGATTCACTGCCTTGGCACAAATGTTTACTCGCCCCTTCATTCTACATACACAAAATCATATCTCTACGAGAAGAGTGAAGTCTCTAAAACTGTATCATTTCATTTGTATCTCCAGCTTTCTTTAACATAGAGATCCCATACATTGCACAGTCTGGTGAAGCATCACTCCGGCTCGGTCCGGATGTAGAGCGGTCGGAAGAGCTTGACTCGCAGTGCTGTGTTGCAGGTAGCGTCATGGTGGGGCGTGCCCGCGATGCCGAGTCGGTGCTGGGCTCCAGTGCCACCCCGCTGCGAATGCTGGGTCTCTGGACCCCACGAGAAGAGGACGCCTGTCGTGTTGATCGAGTCCTCATCGGCAGTGTAACGCTGGCACTCACGTTTGGGTTTATGGTTACGTCTGCTCTCAAACTAGTGATGGACCGCCCACGAGAACTCGAGGAACTATGCGCTGCTATCTTCTCTGTAACAATGCTGTGCGAAGTGTTTTTCAAGGTAAGATGCTTCGGTATTCATTCAAGCACTACGGTACATCTTTTCAATCACGAATCACGTCCCCCCAAGTTTCTATTTCATAAGAACGCAAAGACTTGTTGTCAGACATAGACGCGTCTTGTAAGCCTGACGCACAAGTATTTGAGCATACCTCCACAAAACATGAAGGAGAGTGAGCTACCAATTGCAATGGCTTCTGTTACGAGGGTATCTCGGAGACCTGGTTCTGGTGTTCAGGAGGAACATCTGAAACATAAAACTGTTCATTAGTTGAATACACCTCTTTGACAGATATATCTGTATTATTATCAGTTGTTATTGTGAAATTAAGTGTAAGAGCAGGGAGCTTTTCGTCGTGTTACAATCATAACAGCGAGTCGGAGATTCAATTTTCCTTTTGTTTCGTACATGTTTCTGAGTGCTGTTTTTCTTTTTCCTTTATATTAAGGTTTATTTGGTAACAAGCTCTCCAGATACTGCTAGTTCCGATATGTGAACCAAGATGGAAGAGAGAGAGAATCTCCGTCGCTATTGAGCTGCTGAAATAAGTAGGGATGACATAATTCAGGAAAGACAGATGTAGCCCCAACTATGGGCACATGTCCCTGAGCAGGCTGTGTGACTGCCAGAGTTGGAAACAGCATGGGCTCTTGTGTGATATGGTGGCAGCCACGCGTGACTGGGCGTAATCGGCCGACTAAAAATTCCCCACATGAATACTTTCGGAAGACAGGTCAGATCAGGGGCCAGATCTGTGGCTATGAAGTCCTCCGGCCGAGTCAGTTAGCTTAAGACGACCGCTAGACAATGAGCACACATTCTCAAAAATCATCCTGACAGTCACTGACCCCAAACAAGTTACTAAAGATAAAATTCTTCACTCCATGGCACTAGCAACACACATTGAATGGGAGGAGGAAGTCTATACGGCTTCAAATATTGACAGTATTGAGTTAAAATTTTGAAGAGCGCAGTCAAACAAAAACAAAAACTGTTGAACTGCTAGAAATTAACATAACAGGGGTTCCAAGTTAAGTTGTGAGAGCAGAAGATAGTAAGAAAATTAAGAAATAATCGGATGCTATCACATTAAGTTGTACAGTCTGAGCTGAATAGGAAAAGACAGGGTGTGAAAACCAGTACACCATTGGAAGGAAGAATTCACAGGGAGAAACACAAATATCGACAGCCAGATGAACTATGTAGGTATTTCATTCCACTTCAGCTAGCAACTTCCGGAGACACAGAAATGAATGACTTATGAAGAATTAAAAGACACTTTTTCTTTACCGAAAGGCATCTTCTCTAATAGCATTCACTTTAATGTAGGAGTTCAACGGTGATACTCAGCTATCACTGTAATCAAAAATCAGAGTTAAGTGGAGAAAGAGTAGTGACATTTGTATAAAAGGAGAACAGTGTAAAGTATATTATTTAAGCTTTAATTGTCAAGTAGTAATCTATGGGAACATTAGTTGCCTATATTGCCTTATGTGTTACTGCCATCAAACTGTTGGAGCACAAGAGTCTCATGACCTACTTCATGAAATTTGAGGTTATTGATAATGAAATAAGAACCATAAACATAATGCCTCCAGGTACTGCAAAGATGTTGCACTCATAAGAAAATACAGATGGCGGCGAATTTTTGCAAATTAGGAGGATAGTGGTAGAAGAAAGACAAGCAATACCATACTATATCAAATAAAATGTGTACATCAACATTTCCAAATTATCTGAAAGCGTAAAGTACGGAAAAAATCACTATCGGAAAACATCTATGAAAATTCATACAGCTACTGCCATAAAGTAGCACATGACCAATTACTGGAGAAAGTCGGCGGCACTAGTTGTGGTTGCACAGGCGCAAGCTGTCAGAGATGTTGTTATCATAGCCACAACTGCGAATACAGACAGGCCATGACATGCAATCACTGCGTAGGAACTGATGGAGCAATCGAGAAAAACGTAAGCTGACCAGATTATGAACACATTCACAACTCTGAGGTGAAAATTATATGCTGCTGCAAAAATACAAAGTTTCTGGGTTAAGCATACAATAATATAAAATGTAATATCTGGAAGAGCGCTTAAGATATTTATTGACCGTATGTTTCTATATGTATTGTAACATAAAATGTTTTTGTACACACCTAATACAATCCAGTATCCGTACCATTAGTACTGCTACAGACATCTCACCCAGATTCCACTTCTCTCCAAGTGTTTTGGAGCACTGCAGGAGTATAATTTGCGATGGCTGCAGGAATGCGATAGCGCAATTCTTGTAGATCACGAACTGGTGTACATCCACAAAACTCCACACAGTTTTCGAAAAATGACATTCTACGCCATCTTGTTGAAAGATCACGTCACGGGGAAGTTGTGTCACAACATACAGATGCCACATGTGTACATATGTTGTTGCATCAACTGTACGCTCTTCGAAGAAGAATGATCTAAAACCCTGTCATTCAACAATCAACACCACACACTCACTTTCGTAGTGTCTCGTTTCCATACATGCAACACGCCTACACAAATTGTTACGTTAACCCTAGGTTCTGCGAAGAAGAATCACCTAAAACTCTGCCCTTAAACAATCCATACCACACACTCACTTGCACTTTATAACTATCTCGATGAAAGGGGGAGGGGGGGGGGGGGCGGAGCGTGTGGATTTCAGTTCCCTATATGGTACCATTGTGTGTTTATTGAGCCACAATTGCTTTCCGCCAGAGTTGCCCCCGCAAATGCCTTCTGTTCCGGTCAGTCCTCAGGTCTGATTTTGAAAGAAGATGTAGTTTGTACTACCAAAGGCACAAACGTTTATTGAAGACATCGTGTGCTGTCGAACGCTGTAACAGAATCTAATAGCTTGTGGGATCCAATTACGAGGGTTTCGCTGAAAGGAAGATGTATTAACTCAACAGGAGCCTCTGGAACTGAGTGCTTGCCATGATGGCCCAACATCGAATGGAAACTGCTAGTTCCCGGAAGTAGCTTGTCCCATTCCTTGAGTGTTCGTAAGTGTGAACATCGTCACATGGTCGCAGTCCATACTCCCATCGAAAAACAACGTTAGACCAGTGTAATGAGTTTAGCACCGCGAAGGAGTGCCTAAAGAACACTCTCCGTTGTGGAGTCCATATAGTTACTGACGCGCGTTTTCGTGAATGTGTACGTGCACGCGTTACTAACTGCCAGAATCAAACACGGAAAACATTTTGCGTTACCATACTACCACTAATAAATACACTATGTGATCAAAAGATCCGGAAATCGCCAAAAAACATACTGTTTTCATATAAGGTGCATTGTGCTGCCACCTACTTCCAGGTACTACACATCAGCGACCTCAGTAATCGTTAGAGTGCAGAATGGGGCGCTCCGAGTCACTCAAGGATTTCGAACGTGGGTTTCATTTGTGTCATACGTCTATACGCGAGATTTCAACACTCCTAAAATGCCTAGGTCAACTAGCCGGTCGCTGTGGCCGAGCGGTTGTAGGCGTTTTATTCCGGAACCGAGCTGCTGATACGGTCGCAGGTTCGAATCCTGCCTCGGACACGGGTGTGTGTGATATCCTTACGTTAGTTGGGTTTAAGTAGTTCTAAGTCTAGGGGACTGATGACCCCAGATGTTAAGTCCAATAGTGCCCAGAGCCATTTGAACCTAGGTCAACTGTTTCCGATGTGTTAGTGAAGTGGAAACGTAAAGGTACAAGCACAGAGCAAAGGCGTAGAGGCCGACCACGTCTGTTGACTGACAGAGACCGCCGACAGTTGGAGAGGGTCGTAAAGTGTAGTTGGCAGACCTCTATAAAGACCATCACACAGGAATTCCAAACTGCATCAGGATCCATTGCAAGTACTATGAATGTTAGGCAGGAGGTGAGAAAACTGGGATTTCATGGTCGAGTGGCTGCTCATAAGCCACACATCAGCCGGTAAATGCCAAAAGACCCCTCGCTTGGTGTAAGGAGCGTAAACAATGGAAAATTGAGCAGTGGAGAAACGTTGTGTGGAGTGACTAATCACGGCACACAATATAGCGATCCGATGGCAGACTGTGGGTATGGTGAATGCTTGGTGAACGTCATCTGCCAGCGTGTGTAGTACAAACGGTAAAATTCGGAGACGGTGGTATTATGGCGTGGTCATGTTTTTCATGCAGGGGTTTGCACCCCTTGTTGTCTTGCGTGGCACTATCACAGCACAGGCCTTCACTGATGTTTTAAGCACCTTCTTGCTTCCCACCGTTGAAGAGTAATTCGGGTACGGCGATTGCATATTTCAACACCATCGAGCACCTGTTCATAATGAACGACCTATGGCGCAGTGGTTACACGAAATAGCATCCCTGTAATGGACAGGCCTGTACAGAGTCCTGACCTGAATCATATAGAACACCTTTGGAATATTTTGGAACGCCATGCCAGGCCTCACTGTCCGACATCGATACCTCTGCTCAGTGCAGCGCTCGTCAAGAATGGGCAGCCAATCCCCAAGAAGCCTTCCAGCACCTGCGAGAGTGGAAGCTGTCATCAAGGCTAAGAGTGGGCCAACATCATACTGAAATCAAGCATTACCGACGGAAAGCGCCACGAATTTGTAAGTCATTTTCAGGCAAGTGTCCGTATATTTTTGATCACGTAGTGTACCTCCATCAAGCCTCAAACTATAACATTTTATAGAAGTGTATGTTTAACCTGCCTATGGTAAAATACTGGTGGAATCATAAGCTGCAAAATGCGATATGACGAGCGAATCAATTCTCTGAGGAATATATCAATTTAGAGTGAACAAATATTGTAAAGCTTGGAGAACAAGATAATGTGGATCATCGAAGATGCTGCTCCACACATCATTTGATTGACGAAAAGCGATTAGCAGTAATTACGAGATATGAAGACCTGAAAACGGAACTTTACTAACGGTAGTATAAATAGTATAAACCTGTAAAAGTCGTCCCAGATCTTCTTTATGTATCATTGGTCACTGTTGCTGTGGTCTTTAGGCCGGACACTGCTTTGATGCATGCGGGGGCAGCTCCCATCGTACAGCTTGCTATGCGTGGACCACCTACGCATCACGTCTAATCTGAGAGGCATGTTAGTTCCACTAACATATTTGTCTACCCTTGCAGATGGTTTGCTTCTTTCTGCAAGGATCCACGCTGCGCCAGTTAGTCCAGCTGCTCTCCGAGATCAGGGCGGACGACAGTGTTGGAGAACGCAACGACGAAATCAGGCGACGATACCAAAGGCTCGTAGACCGAACTTTTCTGTTTATAATGGTAAGGAGGACAACAGTTTTACGAGTAATTCCCAGTAGATTTAATACCGAACTTTTCTGTTTATAATGGTAAGGAGGACAACAGTTTTACTAGTAATTCCCTGTAGATTTTATACTTTACATGTATGGCCATCCCAAATCCAAGTCACATATCGCAATGATCAGCAAAAACGGAATGCTAAATTAGTAAGAAAAAGTAAGAATGGGCTAAGTAGGTAGTCAGCTGGACTTTCCAAGTAAATTTTTAGAACTCTTCCATGCGAGACCTTGATCTTATGTGTTAACGATGGTTTTACGTTAACAGTCCACAATATTTGTGATTCACACTATAATTACTGTAAATGACCCTACTAATTTCTGTCGCAAAGGCATTCAGGAGGAAGGGTATTGTTTTAAGTGGTGTTATAGACTAGTTCGAAGATAGTCCACATCCTGGTAAACTGTATCAAATTTTTATTGCGTTCACAGATGCATACGATAATTATAAAGACAGTATTTAATTTCATACCCTTTAAAACATTAGGGAATCGTGTGCATCTCTAATTATGGATGAGCTATGTTACTGCTCAAGTTACGAGCTACAGAAACCAAAATTGAGATTTAACCACAGCTACTCAAAGGAGATAGGAAGCTAGGGATATTTTCTGATGGCCAAACTGGTGAGTGGAACATAATTTTAGTATCAAATAAAGAACTAATTACATTGTTACAGAATTACAGAATCAGAATAACAATATAAAACTTTAATTCGGACCTTTGGCCTCTTAAGAACAACTGCCTTTAGCCATTGCCCCCCCCCCTTTTTATGATACAAATGGGATTACTAAAGATGAAGTCCTTAAATTTCGAAAGATTGCCCTTTACGAAACATAGAAAAAAAAACTATGTGATTAGATCATGAATTCATATAACAAACTGTATTTTAAAGATAATAATTAGATCTGATTGCTAAGGGATCACAGACAGTCAACACCATAAGCACACTTTAAAGTTCATTGCTTCCGTAGCGAAAATTTAAACAACTCTAATGATTCACGTTGAGTTATTTATGAAAAGATCTCGTACGTCCCGGCGGACAGGACGGATATTTAACTAAAGAATATCCATGGAATTTTCTCTGGGTTTCACCGTCACTGAAGCTAGCTGAAAATTGATATTCACCTACCTCAGATCGGCATCTGCACAGTGGTCCTTCATTATGCAACGCAGATTCTTACAAGGTGATGAAAAAACAGCATTGATGAAAACAGCACCTAATATCTACAATTACCGATGCGGCTTAAGTCTTGTTATGATTATTCCTGTAAATATTCATAATAAATTTTCGGGTGGAATACGGAGTCCTGATCTTCATTGAAAGTTCAGAAATCTGGTAAAAGTAGGTTTTATTTTCTTTGCTTAAACATGTGTCATCTGCCGACATTTAGGATGGAAAACTGCTGTTATAAGATCCCAGTTTATGTCACACGTAATGCAGCCAGAAGTCCAATCCGAGAATAATCACGCGAATATACAATCACTTTCTGCACATAAAGTTGATTTCTCACGTAAGTCATTCAACGGATTTCTTTCACAAAGATTGCTAGCCAAAGATATTCTGTAGTAGAACACAGAACATCGCCACGCGGAATTTTCTAAGTCCAACAAGTCATACGCATATATCTCCCGAACAAATCATCCCACGACTCTCAACCTTTTAAGAAATGTTTGTAGTAACAAAACCTACCATTACAAATCCATCTGAATGCGAAAGGCCGAACATTTCTTCATCTTACACATTTAATGGACGGACACAATTAACACGACCTTCGCGTCCAAAAAGTTTTAAATATGAAAATCTCAATGCCGTTGCTCAGAGCGCATATACTACGTGATAGAGAATGGGAAAGACTTCACTCCGATTGGTTGATCAAATAAACAGCCAATGAGATCAATGTTTCAAGATCATATTAGTGACTAAACTGTTCTGAGCCAGTGACCACATCAGATTCATTGGTACCATTTTTACAAGCAAGTTATTGCTATAATGTTTATTAATTGAAACTAAATGAAAATTAATCTTTAGATAAATTTAGGAAAACATTAGTCTACAAATAACTATTCTGGCTGCATTTTTACAAAAATAAGTACGCTTGGACATACACTATCATCAATGTGGGTATAAACATCTGTCCCATGCTATGACTGTGATACGTTACATAAAATTTATCTTGAAATTTAGCTTATGTCCCACATGCACACTCTCACTCAGTCTCATTTACTCCCACAACGACATAAGACACAAATAATAATTTTACCTAAATTTTATATTACGAAAATGAAATTTAACGTTTTAATATGAAAACCTCAATTAATTAATTCTCCACACTGACAGTTCTGTTTATGTTTTCAAATAATAGTAAAAGAACATTAACTTCGTTTCATCTTTTGATGACGTCCAATATTTTACTCAAAATAAAGTTGATGCATTATGTCGATTATAACTATTACATTAAAACTTTGACACACTTGGGGCTGTTCATTTCAAAGAAAAATACTTACTCTTGCTTCACAAAATAGCTCGTCACTGGCATACATCATCCAACTCTGGGTTCTCTCTCAGTTTTGTATCAGGTTTGTTACAATTTTTGTACCTGTAAAATACAGTGATCTCAGAGTCCATTCTCCAACTTTACATCCTAACCTAACACACATATTAATTATGGTAAACAGTTATGTCTTCAAGCTTAATTCTCAAATTCAAAAGTTAAAAGCAAAACATTTTCGAAAAAAAACCTTTCAAGAGTTTTGTTTATTTTTATCCACATTTTACTCAAAATTCTTTTTCACACAACTTATATTCTTTATTAATCCAACGTTTTCTTAGATTTAGTATTAGTGAACTCAGGGAAAAATGAATTAACTGTTTCTCGAAACTTCAGCTGTACCCAAAATTGGCACTACGAGAGAAATCTTTTTTCAAAACCTGTTAGAGACTGAGGACGTTACTGTTACAGAATTGGCTGATTACAAATTTCCTCTTTCTTTACCCTCTTTCAGAAAAATTTGCTGCTGGACTTTACAAAAATAATCTATTATACAACATCATTAAATATACTGCAAAATTATTTCTGCCACAATGTGCGGTTCTCAAAAACATCATTACACATTACGTAAAGAAATACAAAACTATTGAGCACTGAAAAACATCCAGGCCACCTCATGCAGTTCTTCAACACCTCATATATACAAAGAGGAAAACAGTTTTATAAAATCACTGAAATTACTCATACCCACCTCAATAGTTCAGAAGCACATCTTACCTACTACTATTTACAGGGAATACATATTATACAAAATGTCCTTATACAATTACTGCCACCTCCTGTGGCTTTAGAAAAACACATTAGACATATCATTTATAAAGATCATACATTATTATTGGCAAAGAATACCAAAAGGGTGTTATGGAGAATACTGAAAGTTACTCCAGCCAACTTCAGTAACTCTTCACCTCTCATACACAATATTCAAGAAAATACAAAAAATCTTCATAGAAACACACTACGCATCACATGCCAACTCTCTGTGGCTCTCCAGCACATCTCATATACTAGATTCAAGAGTAATATATCTCACTAAAATTATTAAGTACACTTAAGTCCACCTCTATGGTTTTCAAAAGACATCAATTACAGATCTTCCTTTCACTCGTTTTGCAGACAGTCCTCTCTTGCTTCTGGACACATTACTTTTACATCAACATTTCTACAAGTGACAGACATTGCAAAATTAGATACATTAAGCTCACTTCTGGGTCTTTCAAAACACTTCAAATGCTACTTACATAGTAGGCAATTCTCTCTTTCCATTAATGTGTAGTCACTTTAAAGTATTACTTTCCTCTAATTTCCATTCCTGTTTCATCCTGATTAGTTACTTCTTAGCCATGTTATTTACTCCAACTACGCTCAAAAACTGTCTTTCCTGTGCCTTTACTATACTCACTTCACAATTCCATTACTATTCTTGTACTACACTAGTACACTATTTATTGATAGGGACGAAGGAAAGATGATAACCAAAGTTCTGAATGTTGAAGAGGAAGTTTGACAACATGAAAAGAAATGGAAGTAATATTGTCAACAACTCGGGACACCTGCTGATCGTCAACCACCTGACAATGTAAGGAATGTGTGCCCCTTGAGGTTTCTTAGTTACTGCTATTAAATGGTTCCTTGAGTACATATTTCTTTAAATCAATTATGTTTCTCAAGGCAAGTAAATTATGTGACTTAGCATATTCTAATCGGTAGGCATTAGCATGAAGTTGACTATAATTCTTTAAGGTCCCACGTATTAATCTCTATTTTTTTTAGTTTCAGACATAAGTTTTTTTGACTTTTCTGTGGGTTTTACCAGCGCCAGGTCACCAGTCTGAAAACCCGTAGGACTCGCCCTCACTTCGTGCCTTATTTTCCTTTCCAAAGCCTTTTTTTTGTAATATTGGTGGGTGCTATCTTCTACTTTTCTTTTCATACCCAATTCTGTAATTTTAGGGAATTCTACTAAATTAAATAGGATGTTGTTACGTCTGATCCCTCCCATTAAATCTACTGGACCAAAACCTGTGGCATTGTGTTTTAAATTATTAATTCCTACCCCAAAGTACCCCAAGTAGTTAGTCCATGCTGAGTGCTTCTTGTGACAATATGTCCTACACGGATGAACTGGAATGTCACTTGGCTCATTGTTTATATCTGGTCTTTTTCCAATAAATTGAATAATTACAGGTTTTCTTTATTCTTATAATTATATCATTAGTACTAAAATGAACCCACGCTTTATACTTATGCAGGAAATTAGCACTTAACAACATTCCCACACTAAGCCCATTAATAATTAAAAAATTCATTTCAGTTTGTACACCACTTATAGTTACTGGTAACAATATTTCCTGCTTAACCACCTTTTTACTTTTACCTGTGGCCACTTCAATTTTTACTCCCCTGTCAGGCATCAAAACTATTTGTATACTCTTTGGAAGAGCATTTACAAAATTCTACGATACAGCACACGCTTCCGAACCAGTATCAGTTAGACAAGCAACCTTTTCTCTCCAAAAACAATTACCTCAATAATCGGTTGGGCCACATGCTCTCTTCTAGCTACAGATTCAGGTTCTTTTTAGCAAATCTTGTACTACTTCTCGTCTGTAAAATCCCACCAGTTCAGTTAACTTAACTGAATCACTTATTACTTCATTTAAAGTGGTGGAATTTACTAGCCGATGCACTATAGACAAATCAAAACACTTCTGTAACATTTCACCCTGCAGGAGGTCTATATCCTCTTCTATTATTTTCTTCCTATTTAAAAATGATTTCGATCCTGTCAAGATAGTGAACAAAGCACAATGGCAACTTATTTTCAGTGTCCATGATTATCTGCTCTATCTCAACTTTTGAATTTAAATACGACAGTGCAGTCACACACTTTTGCAAAAACCTTTTAATACTATCTTTCTTAGGAACGTATTTTTCCCCCGACCAAAACTTATTCAGAACGTCTATTTACTTTCTTTTACCCAAACATTCTTTAAAGAATGCCTCCTTAAATTCCACTAGACTGTCGTATTTACCTGAAGCCAAGTTACCCCAAATTTTAGCATACCCTACTAGATTAGAAGTAATGAGACTGATTTCATATCATTCCACACTTTAGGTAACACGTCTTCAAAGTCACTCCATAACTCTTTCGGATGAACATTCTTCTTTGGATTAAATTTCAGAATTTTCTGATGCTTTACATAGGCAATTTCCATCGATACCACAATAGCATTAGACGTTACACAAACATTACGTCTGTTACCATTCTGTTCAACTTTTGTTAGTCTACTCTCGTGGTTGCTTAATTGTTTATTCATACTAGTGCTGATCTGACTGATGTTAAGTTTCTAGGTTAGTGAGTTGACTAGCCACTTGAGCTCCAAACTTTGTGCACATGTCTTTCCTTTCTTTAAGTTAACTTTCTAATACAGCTTGGTTAACCTCACAGTGATTTTCTACACTTTGTACATCTTCATGAATATTACTCACTTCTAAATTTACACATTCTTTGAACTGTTCGCTATTCTCACCAACCTGTTTAATCTGGGAAGTTAGTTCACTTACCACTGTTGCAATTAGAGCATTACATTCTTGCCTGATCTGATCAATATCACTCTTAACGTTATTGCCAAACAGAGTCAGGTCATTTTTCCATGAGTCGCTCAAATTCGAAATTTTATTTTCCATTTGGGATTCCATTTCTGCAGTCTCACTGTGTAACTCATTTATATACAAACCTAGTTTATTCATTGTAGTATCAGTATCAGAACTTATTTAAGATTTAATTTCTAAACGCATTTGACTCATTTTGGAATCCATATGACTAATTTTTGAGTCAATATTTGATATCACTTCTCTCATATGCTGGAGAATATTTGCAAATATATCTGAAACACTGTTTTTTGGTTCATCACCAATCGACACTGTTTCCAGTTTTGTTTTGGGAATAGGAACCGGCAGATATTTGACACCTGTTTCTACTGTGCTCAAATCATTTTCTTGACCAGAATTACAAGGTAATGACTCAGTCCAACCACTGTCATTTGCTTGTGATACATCAAAACTGAAGTAACCTATCATGGAACTATCTAAATAGTATACTTCACCTAAATCTACCTTTAGTTTTTCACCTGATAGTATCTGATTACTTTCTGCCATAACGCAATGGTTTTTGAAACAGTCACAAACCATGATGTAGAACACTCATCTTTGATTTTCTCCGGTTAACTGCTCAGCGAGACGAATCTGCGAGTCCCAACTCCAGGCTCAGCATATTAGAACAGAATACGCGTCCCCACTTCCTCCAGGTCTTCTACGCTCCGTCCATTATTGTAGTAGCGTTGAGCCGGTCGATCTTCCGTTGTCAGCACGTCTGCTAAACACACCGTCCATTGTTCTCGCTGCTGTTGCCGAAGTCTGCTGACTCATTCCACCCATTGCCGCATTTTCGATGTACCTTCAAATGCACAGGTATCTACTGTTCTACAGTCAGTTCCTATTTTCACACGCGTGTGTCTTCTTCACGGCATAAGTCCCAATACAGCGCTGCTTTTTAATAACTTCCTATCTGTACAAACATTAATACTTTCAGATTTACCCGGCCGATCAGCACCAATTGCGACGGAACTGTGAGTTTCACTGTCACTAAAGCAAGCTGCAAATGAATATTCACCTACCTCAGACCGGCGTCTGCTCAGTGTTCCTTCACTCTGCAACGTAGATACTTACATGGTGATGAAAAAGCAGCGTTGATGAAAACAGCACCTAATATCTACAATTACCGAGGCCACGTAAATATCGTTGTGATTGTTCCTGTAAATATTGATAATAAATTTTCGGATGGAAAACGGAGTCCTGATCTTAATTGAATGTCCAGAAATCGGGTAAAAGTAGGTTTTATTTTCTTTGCTTGAATATGTGTCATCAGCCCATATTTAGTATGCAAAACTGGTATTATAAGTTCCCAGTTTATGTCACACGTAAAGCAGCATTCCGAGAATAATTACTCGAATATACAGTCACTTCATACAAATAACGTTGATTTCTTATATGAGTCATTCAATGGATGTCCTTCACAAATGTTGCTCGCCAAAGACATTCTGTAGTAGAACACAGAACATCGCCACGCAGAATTTTCTAAGTCCGACAAGTCACATGCGTATATCTCCCGAACGAAATATCCCACTACTCTCAAACATTTAAAAAATGTTCGTAGTAACAAAACTACCATTACAAATCCATCTGAATGCGAAAGACCGAACATTTCTTCATCTTACACATTTTACGGACAGACACATTTAACAAGACCTTCGCGTCCTAAAAGGTTTTAATATGAAATTCTCAATGCCATTGCTGACAGCGCGTATGCTATGTGCTAGAGCGTGCGAACAACTTCACTCTGATTGGTTGATCAAATGAACAGCCAATCAGAGCAGTCTTTCAAGATCATAATCGCCTCTAAACTGTTCTGAGCCAATCACTACATCAGATTCATTGGCGTCACTTTGACAAGCAAATTATTACTATAATCCAGAATGAGATTTTCAATCTGCAGCGGAGTGTGCGCTGATGTGAAACTTCCTGGCTGATTATAACTGTGTGCCTGACCGAGACTCGAAATTGGGACCTTTGCCTTTCGCAGGCAAGTGTAGAGCACATCAGAATTTCTTCTCTGGTGTCTTCCCCTCTCCGAAAACCAAACTGATCGTCATCCGACACACCATCGATTTTATTTACATTCATCTGTATATTATTCTTGTCAGCAACTTGGATGTATGAGCTGTTAAGTTGATTGTGCAGTAATTCTTGAACATTTCAACTCATGCAATCTTCAAAATTGTGGGAATGATGTTTCTTCGAAAGTCTCATGGTACAGCGCCACACACATACATTGTACAAAGCACAATGATTGTCGTTTTGTTGCCACTTACTCCAATGATTTTAGATTTGCTAGTGGAATGTTTACTATCCTTCTGCTTCATCTAAATTTGTCTTCCAAAGCTCTTTTAAATTTTTATTATAGTACTGGATCCCCTATATCTTCGATGACTACTCTTTATTTTTTTATCACGTCATCAGATGAATCGTCCCCCGTCATAGAGGCCCTCTATGTACTTTTCCACCTATCTTAACTCCCCTCTGCATTTAGCAATGGAATTCTCAATGCACTCTTAATGTTACCACCACTGCTTTTAATATCACTCAATGTTGTTTTTACTTTTTTATATGCTGAGTCAGTTCTTCCGACAATCATATAGTTCTCGATTTCTGCACATTTGTCAGTTTGATTACGTCTCGAGTTCCCTTCGTTTACTGTTTACTTCAGTCCTTGTATTTCTGTATTCCTGAACTTCTCGGAACATATTTGCCCTTCATTCTTTCGACGATCAAGTATTTCTTCTCTTACCCATGGTTCCCTCAAAGTTAAATTCATTATATCTATGGTTCTTCTTTCTATCTTCTGCGATTGCCCTTTTTAGACATTATTCCGCTCTAACCGAAGTACTTACTGAGCTACCTCTTATCGCAGCATGTATTCCTATAGAAAATTTCGAGCATATTTCTTCATTCCTTGGTACTTCCGTATTATTCATGTTGCCTAATCTCTTGAAATTAATCCTACTCTTCATCACTAAGAAATTGTGATCCGAGTACCAGAGTACGCCTTACATCAAGTATCTGATTTCTGAATCCCTGCCTGACCATAATGTATGATAATTGCAATCTTTCTGCATGTCTCTACCTTTTCCAAGTATACATCCTGCTCTTGTGATCCTTGAGCAGAATAATCGCTGTTACTGCTTGAAATTTATTGCAGAACTCAGTCATACATTCCCCTCTCTCATTCGTAGTACCAATACCATATTCTCAAATGATTCAAATGGCTCTGAGCACTATGGGACTTAACTTTTGTGGTCATCAGTCCCCTAGAACTTAGAACTACTTAAACCTAACTGACCTAAGGACATCACACACATCCATGCCCGAGGCAGGATTCGAACCTGCGAGCTTAGCGGTCGCGTGGTTCCAGACTGTAGCGCCTAGAACCACTCGGCCACCATATTCTCCCGCAACCATTTTTTCTACTGTTTTCCCTACTACTGCATGACTATTCGATTTTAATTTCACTTTACCTACTGATTTACCAGATCAATATCATCACATACTTTCTCCACCTCTTCATCTTCGGCTTACAACGTCGGCATGGTACTGAACTATCGTTGTCGGTGTTTGTTTTCTGTAGATTCTGAATAGAACAATACTATTACTGAACTACTCACAGTCCCTCCCTGTCCCACCTTGGTATTCGTAACGAATCCTACATCTCTTATACCATTTATTGCTGCTGTTAGTATTACCCTATACTCGTTTGATAAGAAATCGTTGTCTTTCCATTTCACTTCACTGACGCCATTCTATCGAGAATGAACCTTCGCATTTCGTATTTCAGATCTTCTGGTATCCATACCACGTCTGACATTCCTCTGCCTGACCCGTAGAACGTTACCGTTTCGTTGCTTATTCGATCTTCTTTTCTTGGTCGCGTGGATACACATTGTCTTTAATGCAGTGGTTTCCATTGCTCTTGATCGTTGCTGAATCTTTTACCTTCAGCGGTAGGTTCCCACCTCAAGGGCAAGAAAGTGCAACGAACCTCTGTCCGCTTCTCTATCCTCCTTTACAAGGCAGTCTTCAGCCGCCAGTGCCGATGATTTTTATTCGAAATTTGAGCGTTTGTAGGATTCGAACTCGGAACCGAATACGTTTTGATCACTAATCAGAGACGCTGCCACTACACCACAGATATAGAATCTAAATGCAAAAAGACAACGAAATCAGTTTATATTGTAAATCGCAAACCAAGCCTTCCGTCTGGAGAAAGATTCCAGTATGATAGTAAGGATTATATTTGCTCATGCATATACTTACATCATCTCTGCACATTATACAATAAAACTGGAGCGATACTGAGGCAAAACACAAAACAAAACGAGCAGGAAAATTAGGAGAGAACAAGCCGAAGCAAAATAGACGGAAACATACAGGGTGTTTCAAAAATGACCGGTATATTTGAAACGGCAATACTAACTAAACGAGCAGCGATAGAAATACACCGTTTGTTGCAATATGCTTGGGGCAACAGTACATTGTCAGGCAGACAAACTTTCGAAATTACAGTAGTTACAATTGTCAACAACAGATGGCGCTGCGGTCTGGGAAACTCTATAGTACGATATTTTCCACATATCCACTATGCGTAGCAGTAATATGGCGTAGTCTCTGAATGAAATTACCCGAAACCTTTGACAACGTGTCTGGCGGAATGGCTTCACATGCAGATGAGATGTACTGCATCAGCTGTTCAATTGTTTCTGGATTCTGGCGGTATACCTGGTCTTTCAAGTGTCCCCACAGAAAGAAGTCACAGGGATTCATGTCTGGTGAATAGGGAGGCCAATCCACGCCCCCTCCTGTATGTTTCGGATAGCCCAAAGCAATCACACGATCATCGAAATATTCTTTCAGGAAATTAAACATTTCGGCCGTGCGATGTGGCCGGGCACCATCTTGCATAAACCCCGAGGTGTCGTCTAAGGCAGTTTGTACCGCCACAAATTCACGAAGAATGTCCAGATAGCGTGATGCAGTAACCGTTTCGGATCTGAAAAATGGGTCAATGATTCCTTTGGAAGAAATGGCGGCCCAGACCAGTACTTTTTGAGGATGCAGGGACGATGGGACTGCAACATGGGGCTTTTCGGTTCCCCATATGCGCCAGTTCTGTTTATTGACGAAGCCGTCCAGGTAAAAATAAGCTTCGTCAGTAAACCAAGTGCTGCCCACATGCATATCACCGTCATCAATCCTGTGCACTATATCGTTAGCGAGTGTCTCTCGTGTAGCAATAGTAGCGGCGCTGAGGTGTTGCCGCATTTGAATTTTGTATGGATAGAGGTGTAAACTCTAGCGCATGAGACGATACGTGGACGTTGGCGTCATTTGGACTGCAGCTGCAACACAGCGAACGGAAACCCGAGCTCGCTGTTGGATCACCTGCTGCACTAGCTGCGCGTTGCCCTCTGCGGTTGCCGTACGCGGTCGCCCTACCTTTCCAGCACGTTCATCCGTCACGTTCCCAGTCCGTTGAAATTTTTCAAACAGATCCTTTATTGTATCGCTTTTCGGTTATTTGGTTACATTAAACCTCAGTTGAAAACTTCGTCTTGTTGCAACAACACTATGTTCTAGGTGGTGGAATTCCAACACCAGAAAAATCCTCTGTTCTAAGGAATAAACCATGTTGTCCACAGCACATTTGCACGTTGTGAACAGCACACGCCTACAGCAAAAGACGATGTACAGAATGGCGCACCCACAGACTGCGTTGTCTTCTATATCTTTCACATCACTTGCAGCGCCATCTGTTGTTGAAAATTGTAACTGCTGTAATTTCGAAAGCTTGTCCGCCTGACAATGTACTGTTGTCCCAAGCATATTGCAACAAACGGTGTATTTCTATCGCTGCTCGTTTAGTTTTTATTTCCGGTTCAAATATACCTGTCATTTTTGAAACACCCTGGACACAACAAATACAACACCTATCAACAGGAAAATGAAATTAATCAACACCTTGCCGACCAAAAACAAGGTTTAACATGTTGGCGAAAACTTCTCGATATCGAGGTACTCATAAACATGTCCATTAAGCCGTGAGGGTCATGTAATTTTCCCCCTCATCTTCTATGACATAATGAACGAAAAGTCCCAGCAACCACATTACGGTAAGAGTTTCCGACCGTGGAAAGAAGGAAGAATCTGCGGGTAATATGATGTCCGTAGTGTAAACAGCCTCAGAAGATCGAGTAAGGCAGGCCAATTGTGTCGCAACCCTAGACTAGTTTGCCATATGACCTACACAAGTAAAGCGATGTAGTTTCGTATTTGTAAACGTACAACGACTACATATATCCGTGTAGCTAAGCCCAATACGGAAAAATCGCTCGTTCGTTGGAATCATGTTATTTACTACCTTATACCACTAAGACGCTACGTGCATCTGCAAACTCGAAGACAGATATTGAACCAAACTGTAATCCAGGTTGTTTGCTGCGATTCTCTTTCAAAGACATTCGGGAAAGAGACTCCTTCAAAACGAATCAAAGAATTTTGTGGTGACGACGGGTCTCCATAACATATCAGCCCCTGAATAGCTCACTGCAAGATAGAAGTCACGAATGTCTTTTCACTTATAATTTATGTGACAAAGATCGATATGTGGTTCAAGACTGGCAGGACAGACACAGAGAAATAAACGAGACGTTAATGTGTGAGTTCCTCTAGTTATCGTCAAAAGGGTACGTCGCATATATAGTATCTGCGTCTTCCTTCGTTCATCAACTACGCCCAAATCCAAAAGAACGATACTTCGTCACCACCTCATATTGTAAGCGAATGATATCTCGTTTCCATAAGAAACGACCAGACAACGGTTGTAGTTTCTTCGCCATCATCGAGGGAAGCGGATAAACTTGGGCCACGTATGACGTATTGCATAAGACATTTTGCATAAGACATATGTATCCAGTATTCGGGCTTCCTGGAGTGGAGTAAGAGAACGTTTTTCATGCTGTCCGTAACAGATTTCCAGTTGAGCGTCGCCATTTTGAGTGGACAACGATCAGCGATGACACCACCAAATATATGTTGATCCACTGAAGGAGCCAAACAACAATCGCGTCATCCAAACTTCGCAAATTAAGAAGGCTGAATTTACCTTCATTAAGTAGTGCTCCTCAACTAACGACAATAATCATCGACTACAGCCTTCAGTTGAGGTATCTCCACTGGACTGCGGAGCAGAACCATCACGTCATCCGAGCATGCACGAACAGCTATAGTCCTACCAGAAAGCGTTCAACCTTTCAGCTGGGATACAAGCATCCGAAGTAGGGCTCCAGAGACAACACAAACAAAGCCATTGACAGCGGGCTTACTCGAGGCACTCTCCCACGGATATTTGTTTACGATGGCGTGAGATGGCTATCCACAACCACAGAAGCTGAAGTACTCGTAAACAGATTTGAGAGCACTTGCCTTGTGCCAACGGTACAGCCAAGTGCCTCCAGAATCCGAAGCAAAAAGACGTGATCAAATATCTTATCAAAGTCCAGAAAGCAAGGGCCCAAGGAATTCTTTTTGGAAATTTGTGGTAAGTTCCTATCGGACCAAGCTGCTGAGGTCATCGGTCTCTAGGCCTACACACTACTTAATCTAACTGAAACTAACTTAGGGGTGGGGGAGCCGCGCGAACCGTGGCAAGGCGCCTTTGACAGCTCGGCTACCCCTCGCTGCTGGGCTCAAGGGACGAATGTTACAGCAGCGACCGAAACCCCGTCACGACGCTCGTAGGAAGTAAGAATGGTACGACTAGGTATGCAGCTTAGATGTTCTGCAACAATCGTCTCCATCAGAGCCGACATCCTACTATTAACTGTCCTTCCAACAGTCTTCTAATCAAGGTTTAACAAAGTAACTGGTCTAAGGTATCAGGGGAATCCGGTCCAGAGCGTTTCCGGATTAAAGCTATTCTTCCCATTTTGAACGACGTCGGCACTGCTCTACCCTGTAACACTTCATTAAAAAGGGACGTACAGGTAGCATCCAACATCGGCCAAAATTGCACGCGTCGCAAGTCCATCCAGAGCCGGGGACTTTCGAGAAAGCGTTCCCACAATAGGTTTGCAAATTTCAACAGGCTGAAAAGCAGCTAAGAGGGTTTCTTGATGTTAAGGTGTACTTGTCGTATACAAGGCGCTGATTAGTGAATCGTAAAATGTATCACTGGTCACATCGATGTCGTAGATGTCTATATAGTACTGGTGTAAGACACTCACTATAGCAGATTACGCCACTGCGGCACGTCCATCACTGGTCGTGAGAGAGTGAATAGAAGCACAGCAGGTATGGGTGTGATGCCGACGAAAGTGAGTAAGTTCTTCCGTCAGCAATAAACGTGGCTTGGAAAGCAGTTTGAAACCTTCATTTGCATCCTCTTCAAGATCAACCATTTTTCCTATACACGCCTAACATTATCGATTTGAAGAGGGGCTTGAGCCACAGCATCATAAAGTTCACGCAGAATTGAATAGTAATATTCTTAAGTTCTCCGAATGTCTCAAGCTTTAGGAGCACAGAAAAGTATCAAAGCTTGCCTGAGCCTCGGTTTTGTCAGTTGTGTCCACCAGCAAGGATGGAAAAGTACTTCTCAGTATACCGTAGAGTACGCATCCACACAGCTCGCATCACTTGATTGAGAGACGGGGTCAGCTGGATGAACGCTGTTTAAAATTCACCGTGCGAAACAGTTTGATTAGTTGCCGTCCAAGATTGAGAGTTGTAGTCACCGCTCAGTGATCCGTAAAGGAAGCTGGGATGATTTCAACATTACTGTCGCGCAGGCAGTCTGATAGGTAGAACCTATCCAATCTGCTTCAAGAAGTTGCAGTACAGTCGGTAAATGTAACTAACGTCGTGTATTTACGAATCCAGACGTCTTCCACAAGTAAGGAGTGGACCAATTCATGTAATTCAAAAGAGAAATTAAAATTGGGAGCTACATCTGCAGACGCAACACACAGTTGAAATCACTACCCTAACACATTACCCGGAGGACTCTCACGCAACAGATAAACAACTTCCTCTGTATCAAAACTCGGACGATCCACTGTGTGGCCAGTGCCAGATGTGGCATATAAAAGAACCAAGGTAAGATTAAAAGTTGACAACCTATGCCCCTGCCAGAATCCAACATTTCCACCTCAGCAGCAGGAATGCCTTCTTGAAATAATAAGGCGGTCCCTATAGACTATTCAGTTGCGACATTAAAGACCACACCAAAACCACGTAAGAAGAAATGCTTAAACAACACCTCCTGTTAGAATACCACGTCCGCAAATGAATCGTACATGAATTGACGCAGCGAAGCCAGTCGCAATTTTGATTACACACGATTAAAATTTAAGGCAAGAAACGCTTACGCTTGGTTTACTGACCATAGCTATACATGGATGTACGAAATGTACCAAGAAGGATTACGTAGATAGCTGAGTCATGGTAGAATGCAGAGTCTACAGATGAATCAGATTTCAGGAGACCCGAGGCCCCGTCAACGGAACCTTGTTTCTTGGATTTCTTATGTGCCACCGCACGGTCAGTTTGTATACGCAGTTTCTATCGGCTACGTGGCATGGCGATCTCTGCTGCCGGAGGTTTAGGAGGGGCCATAGGCACAGCTTCCAGACCCTCAGAACAAGGGTCATGTAATGCAGGCCCAGTCACTAAGGCGGAAGCACTCCTCGGATCCACCAATGAAACAGGTGATACTTTTTCACTAATTTTATTCTCCTCTGGAATTGCTGTAGGTTGGAAATTCAGCAAACCATCGATGGCTAAAGATGAAGGAGCAGGAGGACATTGACAAGTCTCAGACTATAACGGGGGATGCAAAGACGAAACGACTTGGGTGGCGGTGATGGGGGGGGGGGGGGGGGGGGGCGGAGGGTGCGGGGGGGGGGGGGGGGTGAGCAGCTCAGAAGGAGGCACTTCTTGAGTAGGGGGGATGATCGGGATAACTTCTTCGCCACTCCCCCTACCACGAAAGGTAGGTATAAAAAAAATGGCTCTGAGCACTATGCGACTTAACTTCTCAGGTCATTAGCCGCCTAGAACTTAGAACTAATTAAACCTAACTAACCTAAGGACATCAGACACATCCATGCCCGAGGCAGGATTCGAACCTGCGATCGTGGCGGTCGCTCGGCTCCGGACTGCAGCGCCTGCAGCGCCTAGAATCGCACGGCCACTCCGGCCGGAAGGGAGGTATCGTTTCATCGAGGGGAGCAGTCGACAGAATCGATTCGGAGGAGGGTGAGGCAGAAGAGGGCACAGCAAAGTCCTCAATCTCACCATCGTGAGTGCGACATCACTTGTTTGTCACTGTTGCAGGTTCCATCCTGCCGACAATGGGAATCTGTCCTGTCGCAGAGGTAAAGCCGACAATTCATTGACACGGTTATCATAACTGTCTTTTGCTTCATTATGATCCGAAGCAGAAGTAGGTCCGACAGGATCAGCAACTGTTAATTTACCACGCTACACTAACGATGACTTTAATACAATAACCCTCCACGGGCAATTAGACCGAACGTGTCCACTTTTGTTACGTAGGAGGTAGTTTCCCACTTGAACAGAAAACATGAAACGAAAACGGTAACCACACACTTGTAAATGTGATAGAATATTGCATTTGACATGCATTTCCAAGGAATGAATTCCACTAGAACAGAGTAATCTGCAATATCTCATTTCAGTACTATGCAGTAGTTCAGATGCAATATTTTCCTTTCATTTTGCCAAATTTTTATCTTATTCCCCATACAAATACACTAATTTTTATTAGTTCTTATATTGTTTAATGTTAATACAGAACTACTGAGTTTTCATTTCAGTTATCATGCTATCACATATTTTGGGATTCGGACAAGAATCTTATCACAGGTAACATGAATTGTATCGACGACAGTGTGGATGTAGGCGTAAAATTCTGTGAAATTATTAATAAAAATTATACGTTAAGTATTGGTCCATGCATTTCTGCGCTTCTAATGAAAGAGTACTTTGTCTGGAGGCAATGATGTGTGGCGTTTCGTCGGCGTCGGTAAGAATATGTAGAATTAGCCTCAGCATTGGCATCACTCACACATATTTCTCCCACTTACCAGTGGCCATGCAGCATAATATTGTAGCATGCGACGTATTTAAATGCAGATCCTCCCGCCAATGCGAGATTCCACTTCCTTGGAGCTGGAGGTACTTCAGCGGGGATGTGTATGGTCTGATGGCTAACGACTGGACTGGTGCGAAGTTGTCAATGATTCCTCTGGCGTGCTGCTATCTCCATAACGTAGCCTTTTACTGTGATTTACTGATCAGTGTGATAAACTTTATCGTTATAATTCTACCTATCAATACTATACGTGGGCCAGTTAATTACACAATATTTTTCAGTTTGCGGACACACGTATACACAAGTGGACCATAAGCACAAAGTTGCAGGTCAACATAAATGTCAACAAGTTATGCGTAAAATACAGATGAAGCATTAATTATAAGCAACTCAGAAGTATGAGCGACGTGAGATCTTGGTGTGTCAGACTGAATACGCAAAGTAAGTTAAAATCGATGCAGGACACAATAATTACATTGATATTAAAAGTGATGAAATAAGTTAATTTTTGAAAAAAGCAATAAAATTTTATAAAAACTTTTTGGTAGCCACATCAACTGTTAGCAGTTCCTTTATTACAGGATTATGCACAACCGCTTTCGCGATTACTTAATGGCATCCTCAGCTGCACAGTTTTATGAGAAAATATTATCTGAATTAGAAGGAAAAATAATGACAAAAGTAAGGTATTTAACCGGAAGAACAATTTAATATTACTCATGTGGTACAACAGGAAGTTTTAGTTGACTTAGACATACTGCCCACTTACGTATTTGTGCCACACACGTCTAGTATTGTTTTATTATTATTTAACTATTACTTGTCTCTAGTTAGTATGTCCCTCTAATGGGTTTTGCTGCATTGTAGCAATTTTTATAGGTCACTCTTCTTTATACTACTAATATTTTATCATAGGCAGTTTCTACGGTACTTTAGTACGGTAGTGCTTTTTAATTGTAATTTTTTTTTGTATCTAAGCTGTGGATGCCCAAGCGGTAAAAACATATGTTATGAAAAGTGTGGAACAAGATGGGTTATAATGGAGAGCAGTATCAAAACTGTCTTCGGATTGAAGGCTGCCACAACAGAAAGACTAGAGAGCAGAAACTTACAAACGCTTTGCTTTTCAGGTCATGGCGATAGCAACTGAGGCCACCTGGGCGGCTTTTCCGCTGGTTCAGCAGCTTTTTAGCAGCAATGGTGAGGTCCCTCGCCTGCTGCCACTGCCCTTCTGGCTCCCGCTGGACATCTATACATCCCCTACCTATGAAGTGATATATGTGGTACAAGTCTTGCTTATACCACTTTCGACCACATCTCTGTTCTCTGATTTCGTTTTCGTTGACCTGATGATGAGGATTGCAGCTGAATTGGAGATTTTGAACTACAGCATTTCCGGTTTGCAGAATATTAAAAATAGTGTTTCAACGAAGTCCAAGAATGAATACAAATCAGTCGACAGAGGCTCATGTGACTCGATACAACTACAGCTTGCGAAGAACGTGAAACATCACCAACAAATCCTTCGGTTAGTATAATGTATAATTTCATTACGTTTTATGGTTTTCCATGCTACTTTTCTCTAATTATAGCGAGAGTGTGGCTTGGTGGCTCCGTGGCTCAGCCTACAGTTCCAAAATTTCGGCCCAAAATAAGCTTTATGTTACAGATGTTCTTTCACTTATTGGTGACCTGTGGTCTAGGGGTTGCCGGTTCCGTAGCTTAGCGTGTTCGGTCAGACGGACTAGCTGCACTCACCATTAAAAAATATGAGTGAAGTATTCACCGTTTAACATGAAAGGTGTCGCATGATATGTTCCCAGACCAAATGAAGAAAAAAAAGGGGCAGACTGGATGCGTCTTTCACTAGTAATCAAACGTTTGGTGTCCAGAGGTGTAACCTATTCACAGCATAAATTTTCAATAAAAATAATCAGCAATGGCGGTCGAAGGCTTCCAGCACAATAACTCACCTTAGTTCTGCGAACGGCCTTGTCAAAGAGGGCGGAGGGGCCTACAGAAGTTCAAGGCAGTCTCTTGTCACGGAGAGGGAACCTGCCAGAAAAACGGAAGAATCAGTAATGATCAAGGCATGATGATGCAGAAGACAATGGAAATCACTACATTAAAGAGAAATAATAGGTATCCGCAGACCATATGGGTCTAAGCATGGAATGACGAAAACTCTAACGGGCTAGGGAAGCTAGAAATTCTGAAAAGGAAAATACTAAGGCTCAATCTAGATATTGTGAAGATTAATGTGGTGAGATGGAAAGAAGTCAAAGATCTATGATAAGTACAGCGAAATGTTAACAACAGCAGAAAATGGTGTAACAGACGTAGTATTCCTTATGGATATGGAGATAGGACAGAGAGTGAGTTCTTGCGCATAGTGAAGTGATTCGTTTGTTGATTTTGATGTGATGAACAACAGAATGGGGGTTCTTAAAATTAGAGTTTAATGTTTATTGTTCAATGAAGTAGTTTAAGAACAAGTAATAAAAACTAGTGTACCACATCTAATTGCGGTAGAGCCGTGTTAAAGAATAATTTGAAGTCGGTTGGCCATGGCTGGTAAAGGGGAGACGCGTGGGGGAAGGCATGTCTTCAGGTTGTGGTCATTCTATCCTTCGTAAGTCTGCAAACTAAAGAGCGGGCAGGTATCTCCCCACTTTCTCTATCCCACTACACGAGAAACAACTACAGGGGTTTCACAATATAATATAGACCCCTCTGCAGCAATCCTTACGTATCGCTGGCGGCGCAGTGCAAAGAAATTCTCATGTGGTGTTTATTTTCAATAAAGTGCATGAACACTATATAATATTCTCACAGGAGTCACTAATACGGAAGAAATGCATGTGGACAGGTTATATTTATATCACTGCACTCTGTCCTACACTGCTAGAGGGGAAACTGACCCTTAGTCATCTTTTGTATCAGTTGCAGCATTATTCCAGGAAAGGCGCCATCATTCACCACGAGCACTGCTCACTTTTCAGTTTACAGGTAGACAATACTTCCCATCGTACTATGACCAACTCTCTTTCATGAGTAAACATAGCAACTTCTCTGAGCTCGCTTTGATGTAGTTCAGTTATTTTCAATTTGTTAAATCAGTATATATTTGCAGCTGTTAAGTGACCTTTTACGTAATATATTTCACTATCAACAATGGCTAATAAGTATTTAAGTTATAGATGTGATGTTATCAATTTCCCGTGTAATGCTGCGGGAAAGTGATTGGATAGGTAAATGTGGTACCTTGCATCAGTCACTCGTTGACATCTTACCGTAAAGCTGTGTAACCATGCTATAGTTACTTGATGATGAATTAATAAGTTACCAGAAAGTAGTGCACTTTCATCACCACTAAATTTGTTTCTGGTATACAGCAAACATCTCTTCGGTTCACGAATTGCTCGCACTTGTAGAGGTGACTGCACATAGTGGAGCCACTTACCACAATTGCACAGTAAATCTTGCAAGGTGGATGTCAATATGTCTGTTGGAATGGGACTGACCACCTTCAGATTTACACCAGTAGTCTCCTGTGGTGCATTGCTTCACTTACGCTGACATATCTGAAGTTCTATAACACCTAGACGGACTACATCTGCCGCAGGAGACGCCTCATATATGGGGAGAATGAGGCTGTGGTAATGCCTTTGTTACTCCACATGCTGTGAAAAGTATTCCAGCCACTCATAGCGAAGACTATGAAATCGTAATGATCGAATATATACACTGGCAGTAGTTTACACATGGGACAGTCTCTTCAGTACGGTAGATATCTGACAGTTCCACCTCTTGAGCAAATTCTCACTACAGCTACAGCAAACAATTACTCACTTAATAAACTGAAAATAACTCACTACATAAACACGATCTCAGTAAAGCTATATTTTCTACTCACATTATACAATTCTCTACCAGCAAGCTGAAAAGCAAGCAGCACTCGTGGTGGGGAAGTCGCATTTTTTGGAAGAACGGAACAGCTGCCGTACTGGATGACTACAGATCAATTTACTCTGTATTGTTGAAGAATAGTACGCAGAGATTTTATAGATTCTGTCCATAAGAGTTTCTAGCATTAGCGTTACTAAGGTATTAATATATGCATATGAAAACGCACCACAGCTGAAATTGGCCAAACCCACAGGTATTTAATTGTATACAGCCTTCTTGGCTACATTGTCTTTTGCAAAACATTTAGTATTATTATTAAGCCAAATCTGGATATCATGCAGTGTTGATGCACTTCCTGAAAAAAAAGCCACGTCGGGAGTCCTTCCACTCTACGCTGCCCCTTTGTGACTAGCCACAAGTGTAGTAAAAATGTCAAAGTACTCTCGTTGATTAGTGGGAGGTAGAAGGAGAAAGAGAGGGACGGCTCTTTCCCTTTTAATTGCCACTAACATACGGGGCTGTGAATGTCTGCTTCATTTTAATCGTTGGTAAAATATTGAGGTATAGAATAAAGGGTTATGTGAGAATATGGGCTAGGTATTAGGAATGACAGAAGAAGGAGTAATTGAGTTTTGCAATAAAATCCAGATACTGATACAGAATACTCTGTTCAAGAATCACAACAGGTGGAGGTATATTTGGATAAGGTCGAGAGATACACGAATATGTCAATTTGATTACATCATGGTCAAGTAGAGACTCCTAAATCAGTTATCAGATTGTAACGCATGCTCAGGGGCAGATATAGAAGCATATCAAAAATTAAGTAGTGATGAACAGTAGGTTGAAGTATAAGAGACTAGTCACAAACAATAAGTGCCCTAAGAAGTGAGATACGTGAGTACTGTGGAATGAAGAAATATTCTTAAAGTTCTCTGAGGATATACATACTGTATAAGGAATAGCTCAGTAGGTAATACGGTTGAAGAAGAATGGAAATCTCTAAAAAGAGGAGCCACAGAAGATGGAAGGAAAAACTGAAGTACAAAGGCGACAACTGCGAAGGAACCTTGGGTAACAGAAGAAATACTACAGTCAAACGATAAAAGTAGGAAGGGAAAAAATGTTCAGAGAAATTCAGGAATGCAGAGATACAAGTCACTCAGGCACGAAATCAACAGGAAATGCAGGAAGGTAAGGTGAAATGGCTGCGTGAAAACCGTGAAGAAAAGGAAAGCCAAAGCAACATTCCGTGAAATTAAAAGCAAGGCTGACAACATTAATGCAATGGGAATTCCACAGTTAAATGCAGAGGCGGGAGCTGTTAGTGAAAGAGTACATTGAAGGCATCTCTGAGGGGAAGACTGACATGATAGAAAAAGAGACAGCAGTCGATATAGATGATATATGGGATCCACTACTAGAACGAGAATTTAAAAGATCGAATAAGGCAGAGGGAACAGATACTACATCAGAATTTCTAAAATCATTGCGGGAAGTGGCACAAAACGACTGCCCATGTTGGTGTGTAGAGTCTTTGAGGCTGGCGATATACCATCTGACTACCCTGAAGATAGCAAAGGCCGACAAGTGTGAGAGTTATTGCACTATTAACTGAACAGCTTATGCATCCAAGATTACGACAAAGGTAATATACAGAAGAAAGGAAACGAAAACTAAAGAGGTTGTCTGCTTTGTTTTAAGAAAGGTAAAGGCTTCAGAGAGGCAGTTCTGAATTGCGGTTGATAATGGAAGCAAGAGTAAATAAAGAACATGCTACTTTCATAGACTTTTCGGGCTGGAAAAAGCAATGCACAATGTCCAAAGATGCATGATGTTCGATATTCTGAGAAAAATAGGGCTAAGCTGTAGAGAAATATGGGTAATATACAATGTGTACAAGAACCAACAAGGAAAAATAAGAGTGGAAGACCAAGAAACAAGTGCCCGGATTAAAAAGAGTGTAAGACAGGGATGCTGTCTTTAGCTACTACTGTTCAATCTGACATCGACCGAACAATGACGGCTATAAAAATTCAAGGGTAGGATTAATACTCAAAGTGACACGATATCAGTGATAACATTCGCTGATGACGTTGATATCCTGAGTGAAAGTGAAGAAGATTTACTGAATCTGGTGCATCGGTTGACCTCTATAATGCATTGAGAATATGAGTAGAGAGTAAATCGAATAAAGACGAAAATAGTGAGCAATAGCTGAAATGAGAACAGCAATAAACTTCACATCAGAATTGGTGATCTAGAATGGGTGAAGGATTTTTGCTACATTATCAGCAAAATAAGTGGTGTCAGACGGAGCAGGGAGGACAAAAAAAGACTATCACTGGCCAAAGGGCATTTCCTGTCAAGAGGAGTCTACTAGAATCAAAATTAGGCCTTAATCTCAAGAAGCAATTTCTGAGAATATACTTTTTGAGAATAAGACTGCATGGAAGTGAGATATGGACTGTGGGAAAACGAAAAGAAGGGAATGGAATCGTTTGGAATGTGACGCTACAGAAGAATGTTGATAATTTCTTTGACTGATAAGGTAAGGAATGAGGATGTTCTCCAGAAGACGAGTGAGGAAAGGATCATCTGGAAAGCCATGAAGAGGAAACGGGACAACATAGACTATTAACTTTTGTCAGATGTGTTGTCCAGTTACACTGTAACTCTTTCCAATAACACACAAAGTCCTACAATTTATAGTTCACATTTTGTGTCCATTTAAATTTCTGACTAGACCCTCATATTCTTAAGAATTAAAATAGAATTTACCATTCAATTTCGCTGCTGAGTTCAAACACTGTAATGTGTTAGACTAATTGCAACTTGTCTCAGTCATGTACGAACAATATCATTACTCTATTATCATTTTTGTTGACTTACTGAAATTTGATCTAATAAAACTATAGTATATCTGGTTCAAATTGTGAACTAAGTGTTAAGAGTGATCTCTCTTATTTGTTTTGTTCCTACTGCCATTAATATGGAGTATGCACTGTTTGAGTTCTTATAAATGTTAGTCAACTACAAAACAGATAACTTTGAATTTTGATAATCAGGTAATGAAGCATATTTCCTTTCTGTCCAGGTGTGTCGTCTTGCTAGAGGAAGCAATGAACACAGGAGTGTTTATTCTGTTTCTAGCGACGACGATTGCATTATCCAGCAATATCTTTGCTGCAACAGCAGTAAGTTGATTTTGACAGTCCTAGTTATTCCTGCATTTAGTTATGGTTTATTTTCAGTCCTGAGTTCATCTGCTGATGTAATGTCAGCGTTAATTGATATCTAGTGCTAATCATTACATGCATGGTAACAGAACCAGCAACCTTGCTAATCAGATTTGTATATTCCAAATTTCTCCAACCTTTTCCTACTTGTATTATTTCCAGCGTCCAATGAAATATTCTTTAATGTCTCACCAAATTTTCGCTAACCTGTCCGTTCTTCTGTTGTAGG
Organism: Schistocerca gregaria; assembly: GCF_023897955.1. Taxonomy (NCBI): domain Eukaryota; kingdom Metazoa; phylum Arthropoda; class Insecta; order Orthoptera; family Acrididae; genus Schistocerca; species Schistocerca gregaria. Next base: position 162,617,456 of record NC_064923.1, on the reverse strand, counting down.
TTTCTCTCATATATTCTTCACAGCACCTCTTCATTCTCTACATTATATTTTGTTCATTATATTATTAACACACTTCTATAGTACCACTTTGCCAATGTTTCCTGTTTCCTCTTTTCCAGCTGCTATCAACAGTCCCTTATGATTTTTTAAGTAATAATTATTTAATTTCAGCTTTGTTCATCGTACCTTCCCTCAATTTTTATATTAAAAGTCTCCTGTCTACTGTTTCTAACTTCTGTCTTCAATTTATTTCTTTTTGAACCATATATTACGACAGGTGTGATACTAATTCTGTTCACCAGATCTGCTAAAACTACAATACTTGTGATAATAATATATCTGCGAATCTAATCATCAGAGGCTGCTAAAGTTATTTATTCACTCCCATTCAAAAATTTCGTTTGATTATTAAAAGAATTTGCGTTTGACTTTCGAGTAATTTAACATTTTAGACCATGTGATGGTTGCAAATGTCTCTTCTTAAGTTTTTCGACAGTTACTTTATGTTACTGTTTTGATATCATACTTACCACATAAAAGCATATAGAATTTACTATAGAAACTTGGTAGTGACTTGAAGAAAACATGAAATTTGCTTTAAACAAGGCTGTTGATATCTTATGGGGAAGAGAGTATTTAATGAGACCAGCGAAATGTATGTTACTCAGCTTCAGAATGAAATATTCCGGCTTCAAATAAAATATTTGATAAACAATTTTCATTTTAAATCAATATGCATTTAAAATATGTTTGATATATTCTCCTGGTGATAAGTAAAAAGAGAAAACTCCAAAAATGTTTTCCCCTTTATTGGTGTTGAAAGGACAACTGAAGTTTAACTTGAAATATTATGTACAGTCATAAATGGTGTGTTTTATGTGATCAGTTTTCTGTCGGATTTGAGCTGCCTAAGGCAGCCTCTTTACCTCAGAGTAGCATTTGCAACCAATGTCCTTGATCATTTGCTGGATATCTGACAATCTATGACTTTCCTCAAACTTTTTACCGTCTACAGTTCCCTCTTGTATCCTGGAAGCTATTCCCTGATATCTTAGCAAATGACCTACGTCTTCTGTTTTCTTCATTCAGTGACCTCCAGATGTTCGTTTTCTCACACATTCTGCAGAGCACATCCACATTTGTTACCTCATAAGCCCACATAATTTTCAATATATTTCTACAGCACCAAATTTCAAACGCTTCGATTCTATTCTGTATGGATTTGGCCACAGTCTATAAGTCATTTCTATATAATACTGTGCTCCAAAGGTATATTCTCAAAAATTTACCCCCAAATTAGGGACGATGTTTTATACTAGTAGATTTCTTTTTGACAGGAGTGCGCTCATCGCTTCTGTTAGTCTGATATTTTATGTTGTCCATGCTCATTCGTCATACGCTATTTCGCTTCTCTGATAGCAGAAGTCTTTCACTTAACATCAGAATTGATGACAAGGAATAAATGAAGATTCTCGCTGATACCATGTTACTCCACACTGCTTTCCCGTTTCTGCTGTTTACTCTCAGTCCATACTCTCTGCTAATGAGGCTGACATATCGTACTCCACACTAGAGACAGGTACCTTTCCTGATCAGCTAATAATATCCAAAGTTATTCCTATATTCAAAGCTGGTGACAAAGTGATAAACTACTGCCTTATGAGAATAATAACCTAGTTTTCAAAAGTATTGAATAAAATTATGTACAACAAGTTAATAAAGTTTATAAGCAGGAAAGACGTATTAGCCAGTTCTCACAGTGGTTTCTGAAGTAAGAAATTCATTTCTCAGTGATCGCAAATAAAATGTGTATATTACACATCCAATGAAAAAGCACAAATAGTCTCAGAATACCTAACAGAAAAACGCCCGATCACATATGGGGTACCTCGAGGGTACGTAATGAGACTACTTCTCCTGATATATACGGTCTTAGAAGTATGAGTGCAGATATTTCTGCTGATGACTGATAACATGGGTATTTAATTAATTTTCAGACTAATTATTATAGCTATTACGAGCCATAGTCCACTTCGTGGCTCAGTTACGACGATGCAGAAAACATCAGATAGTAAATTGTGTGATGTGTTTTTTGGGAAGATTGTTTGATGCAGTGCAAGAGAATCTAGGACACTGTAGTTGACACATGTTCAGGCATCAATTATCACACAATCTGTCCCTACACCCCTAACACACTATATTTCATTGATGTGGATGGGCATATTGACTATCACAAAATAGCTATGTTTGCTGATGACACAACACTATTAGGAAAAGCAGCAATAAATGATGAAATGCCACACAGGGTAAACTCCATTACAGATCAACTAAGTAAATAATCAGTAATAAAACAACTAGTAATAAACAATAGGACAACAGTAGACTCTAATTTCCATAACTAAAAAAACAACATTATCTAGATATCACTATCAACCATAAGTGGACTGAAAGTGATCTTAAATGGGATAAACATACTGACCACACTGAGGTCACGCTGAGTACAGGCTGCTATCTTTTAAAGCCTCTAAATGGTTCCATAAACAAACAGGCACTAATGAATGCCTGCTACACGCAATTTAATACAAAACTTAAAACAAGGGGAATTTCACTGGCAGTTGTAGGGACCATCAGAAAAGAAAGAGAGCCATTAGAATTATTGCAAGAAAAAGATCTATACAGTAATGGAAACCGACATTCAGAGCACAGAAAGTGCAACCACCAGGATGCTTGTTCATTCTTGACACACATAGGGATATTAATAAATGTAGTTACTGTTCTGAGATGAAAACGGTGCTACAGGGTGTGAATTCGTGGTGGATCACACCAAGTTAGTCAGAAGACTGATACCTCAAAAAAAGTATTATAAAAACTGTGACATAGTTTAACAGAACACTACATTAAAAGTTAACTTGCATTTTCTTATAGCCAATTGAAGTTTATATCAGATATGTACATACTTTATAGAAAGGAAGCTAGTTAATAAGTTGCCATATGTTATAAAATGTATAGTAACTATTAAAAGTTGAGATTTATTAGAGAATAACTACAGTGTTGCTGCTTCAATTCAGGAAGTGAATACATCAACTACAATACACTTATAGATCTGTAAGATTGTAACTTGTAACGTGTGCAACGACATAAAATCTTGAAAGCTGTTCTCTGTACTGAGCAGAGTTAAGTCAAGTATCCGTTGTACTACGTATGACCAAAGGACTAAATAAGTAAGTAATCATATGATATTTTAGGAATATTCAACAGGTGCGAGAACAGGAATGTGCCTTATAACTGCCACGTAGAATCGGGTGCGTTTCCGAACTGACTCAGTTAGATTTTGCGAATCGTACCAATATCACTGAGGGTAGCATGTCCTCGAAGCACATAGAGTTTCTCCTTCTCAATCAACACAATAGAGGCCTTGGTAATGGCCCCTTTCTTAACAGGATTTTGCATGCAAATAAAAAACGAAAATAAAAAATTATGTCGACCACCTTTTGCCATCGTGCTGTGGAGGAAAATTCCTATGTCTCCTCTGTTACTGTCTTAGCTTCGCCTATACACATTGCTGGGTATTTGAGATTTCCCTTTTTGCATCTTCATGTTTTCGTTACACAGTATTGCTACGTGTTAAATATCAGGTTACTGATGACACTCAGGTAAAACGTTATTATTACTGCATTCTATTTCACAAATATAATTAAAGTAAATTTTCTTTCTGTAAAATGATTAAATCGTTAGAAAGTATCTTCTCATTGTAGTTGACTAGACGATTACTTTTGATATGTTTACAAAAAAGCTGCAGTATATGACCTTAAAATAAAGAAAATTGTGAAATAGTAATTTCGGTTAATGTATAATACTTTTTAAAATAAGGCAAATGAATAACTTTCGTTAAGGGATCTTAGTCTTATCGTGTTTGAATATATCAATACACTGCACATTGATCAGCTATTTCATTCAATAGTCATTTATTGCACTTCCAAAGCATATTTATCACTTTTGGTCCATGGTAGTAAGAGATGACTAAATTTTCTCATCTCTTTATTCCCCTCTTTTTTTCGTCACCTTCCTTTACCTTACGTTGTCGATTTCTTATGATAGTGTTTGCTCTCTCAGGGATACTGAGATTAGATTACCGACAGTATATACATCGAATAAATAATATAACATTTCCTTGGACATTTCTCTTACATTATTGAATTCGGTGTAAGATTTATATGAAGCAAAAAACAAAATAAATAAATAAATGTAGAATGTTTTTAAATCAAGTTTAGGAAATACAAGAAACTTTTATAGAGTTATTTAAGCAGACATTTATGTTGTGATAACAACAAAATATTTTCATTATGATAGGGCAGAGATAATGGTACCGACTATCAGTTCCTCACAAGCATATAAACTTTGGTGCAGTGACACAACATACAGTAAATGATACATCCCAGTAGGTATCATTTTAAAGAATTAAACTCAACTTCCTGATCATTTTATATGGCAGAAGTGGAATCACAAACCAGTTTAAACCACAACACTACTCTTCCGTTCCTGAAGCCGTGATCGAATGTTCAGAGAGTAATTTATAATGGTGGCTCTCGAGACATAGGGAGTATTCTGAAAATTACAAATTGAAGTGTTCCCCTTTCTAGACTGCATAGATTAAGTTACAGTTAACCACCATATGAAACACTGTGCACCATCCGACCACATACGGCTTGGATGGAGGCATCATATACTGAAAGTAAAAGCTGGTAGCATGTGCCCGTTCTGCGCTCATAGGCAGCACACCGCGCCTGGTACACGCGGCGCTCGGGGACCACAGCACAGCTAAGACACCTGAGGATGGGTTTATAACAGACCGAAATCGGTCGTATGAAAATAAATTAACTTATAAGTGAAGCGGTATTTTCAACTTCTGCTACTGATTGTTAGTTAAACTCTAAGTAGAAGCTAGCTATTTGTGAATAAGTAGCTTAATGCAAGCAAGACAAAGAATAATTTGTCCAGGCATTCGTAAAAGGAAGTTAGTAAGCGTATTTCCACCTCCGCAAAACGATGTCGGTTCAGATTTTGTGTCAGTCACATAGGAGTGGCGCTAGTTTCGCCACTATGAGGTTGGAAATCAGGTTTCCGTAACATACACATTGTAACGGACGTGAGCTTTATTTACGTTTGAGACTGGGCTGGTGAGTTGATGTTAGTCAAGAATGCCTTTAACACTTGGAGAACTGAGTTTTTTTGCACGAAGGAAAAGCTTTAATGGTGTTAGTTGATATTTTGTGACTTTAGAAGCAAGATTTATACAAAAATGTCTATCCGTTCTCAAAATCTTATTTTGTACACTTGGCTTCTTTTTATGTTTTTATGCCTAATTCTATTTTATACCAAATTCTGAAACCCTCAAGGTTGTAATAAATGAAGTGATGATTTACCAACTATCACGCAAAATAACAACAGAAATATTCAATTATAAAGTTGGCTTTAACTAACCAAGCATTTCCATGTACTCTGGTGGTCACAAGTTGCTGGCGCGGTTACAGTGACTTGTTGATGTTTTTCTGGTGATGTTCAACAGCTGGGAGCAATTGTGCATGATCAAAAGATTGGACATTCAGTTAAATTAGGAAAAAATATTACCGTTGCAGTTAAGAGACATTAAAAGATGATGTACGCAATTGTGGCCAGAAGGTCTGAAACGGTTACAGGAACCTTGAGGCCATTATCAACACCTCAGCTTGGACGATGTCTCGTAATAAGGCTACCAGAAGCTGGATGTTCCTTCTGCTATATTGCAGGAATACTTGCGAGGAACGTTGCTGCTATATACGAGGGTATGTCAAATGAAAACCTTAATTTTTTAAATATTATTGATTGTGCAGAAGTGGTACAAAGCTACATCACATTTCAACATAATCTCTCCCACGCTCAATGCAAGTCCTCCAGTGTTTTCAAAGTGCTTAAATTCCTTTAGAAAAAATTCTTTTGGTAGTCCGCGCAACCACTCATGTACCTAGTGAAGTACCTCTTCATCAGAACGGAACTTCTCTCCTCCCATTGCGTCTTTGAGTGGTCCAAACATATGGAAATCACTTGGAGCAAGGTCTGGAGAGTAGTGGATGAGGAAGACAGTCAAAATGCACGTCTGTGATTGTTGCAACTGTTGTACGGGCAGTGTGAAGTCTTGCATTGTCATGTTGCAAAACGACACCTGCTGACAGCAATCGACGTCGCTTTGTTTTTTAGGAGATCTGTGTATGATGCACTGGTGACTTTTGTCCCTCCACGCACGTAATGAAGCTTTTTTCGTCCCAAAAGAGAGTCAGCACAGCCTTCTCTGCTGACGTTTCTGTTCGAAACTTCTTTGGTTTTGGTGATGAGGAATGGCTCCATTCCTTGCTCGCTCTCTTCGTTTCCGGTTGGTGGAAGTGAACACAGGTTTCGTCCCCAGTAACGATTCTTGCAAGGAAGCCATCACCTAGTTCAAAGCGCCGAAGGATCTCTTCGCAAGAATCAACAAGTCGTTCTCTCATTTCAGGAGTCAGCTGCAGAGGCACCCATCTTGCAGACACTTTGTGAAACTGGAGCACATCACGCACAATGTGGTGTGCTGACCCATGACCAATGTGTAAACACGCTACAATGTCATTCAGTGTCACTCGGCGGTTTTCCTTCACTATGGCTTCAACTGCTGCAATGTTCTGTGGAGTCACAACTCGGTGTGCCTGACCTGGACGAGGAGCATCTTCCACCGAAATCACACCATTTGTGAACTTCCTACTCCATTCGTAGGCTTTATGCTGTGACAAACATACATCACCGTACTGAACCTTCATTCGTCGATGAACTTTAATACATTTCACACCTTCACTACGCAAAAACCGAAAAACAGAACACTGTTCTTCCCTGGTGCAAGTCGCATGTGGGGCGTCCATCTTTTTACTGATACTACGATGGTATGTGCGCATCTGCACTATGCTGCCACCTACAGGTCCTTCTGCACGCTGTTAACTTACAGGATAACGGCGCGAAATTTCGATTTGTTGTTACAAATTTAAGGTTTTCATTTGTCTCACCCTCGTATGATTGCCAACAGTGTTGTACGTTCGCAAGAAGAGTGTGCTCCAGACAGTTACTTAATACTACCAAGAGGGAAGACAGGCGTGTTCAGCGTATTTCTATGACACATTGTACTGAATCTGCAACAGCTGTATGAGCAGCAGTTGACACCACAGTGAAACAATGAATTGTTCCATTTGCAACTTCGTTGGCGTCAAGCGAGAGCTCGCTGGAGGGCAGGGTGGAGGTCTGTTCTGTTTTCGGATGAAAGCTAGTTCTCCCTCGGTGCCAGTCATGGCTGTGTGTAGGCTAGAAGGAGGCCTGTAGAGGACCTGCACCCAACCTGTCTACCTGTTAGACACATTGAACTTACTCCTGGAGTCGTGGTCTTGGTTCCAATTTCGTGGACAGCAGGAGCACTCTCGTGGCTATTCCGATGCATCCTGACTACACGTTTGTACGTCAGTCTGGTGGTTCGTCCTGAACAACATTCCAGGAGGTGTTTTCCAACAGGATATCGCTTGCCTACATACAGCTGTTGTACACAACATCCTCTACAGTGTGTCGACATGTTGTCTTGAATGTTCGGTCACCAGGTCTTCCTCCCGTAGAGCACATACAGATGACAACTCCACCGTCATCCACGATCAGCATTAACCATCCCTGTACTGACCAAAGTGAAACAGGAAGTCCGTCCCACATTGACATTTCGCATCTGAGATACACGGAGCTTGTGTCATTTCTCATGCTGAAAAAGTTGACTATGTGCTGTGGTCTGTACCATGACTGTAACATGGAACTATAATGTCTGCATAGTTCATGACGTGAGATAGCACTGTCAGTTCACGTGTGATAATTTCCAGTTTTAGTTGATCGTTATTTTGATTCAAATTAATTGGCGTGATACGAATAATGAGTAAAATCTCTCATACTTGTTCTTGTTATACACAAATACATAAAATCGCGAGGCAGAGCAATCTGTAGATTTAGAAAACGATGTTGACAATGTTTACTCTAATGTACTCTTAGAACTTATGATTTTATGTGGGATAAAAGGCAAGGAGCAAGGATCTACCTGCAACTTCAACAGAATCCAGACTACGGTGATATGAGTCGAAGGCCATGAAAGGGAAACATCCGCTGAGGAGAGTGTGTATCCTATTCACAATGTTACATAAATTGTTGAGAATGCAACTACGGAGAAATTTGAAAAAAAGGGACCAGTTTAAGGTGAAGGAATAACTTTTGGGCCTGGTGTAGGGTAGTGTGAGAGGTTGCAAAGAGTTTGGAACGTCAAGTGAGAAGGCCGGTGTGGCCCAGCGGTTCTAGGCGCTTCAGGCTGGCACCGAGCGACCGATACAGGTGCACGTTCGAATCCTGCCTCGGTCATGGATGTGTGTGATGTCCTTAGGTTAGTTAGGTTTGAGTAGTTCTAAGATCTAGGGGACTGATGACCTGAGATGTTAAGTCCCATAGGGCTCAGAGCCATTTGAACGTCAAGTGAATGGAACACATAAATTATTGAAAAGAGAGTGTGAGAATTACCAACATGACATTCTTCTTCCAAAAGCCATTCCTCGTCGTTGCAGTGACTCTTCACTGTTTAAGGCTGTTCTCGTCATTTGTTGACAATTTCGACACTCATTCCGCTGTAACAAAATTTTCCGCGTTTTTGTAGTTGCCAAAACTTTTGTGTCAAAATGAATCCCTAAAAAGATTTTCCTTTTCTTGAAAAGTTTCGATGAGGTTTCTTTAACCGTTTATCTGTTTCAACATACATTCACTGGCTTTCATATCTGCCCTGGTGACCCTTCTTAGCTTCGTACGCAGCGGCGCTAGTAGACACTTTCCGGCCATCATCAATAGTGTCTGGCGTTCACAGTCATACAGAAAAGTATTCCGGATGAGAGTCTGGACAAATTATTCTTTTTCTTACTTTCATTAAACGACTTATTCACTAACAGCTATTTCTGCTTAGAGTTTAACTAATAAACAGTATATCCTAATGGCTTATGCGATGAGGAAATGCACATACCTGGTGTTATTTACATAATCCTACACCTTCATATTCATAAGGAAGCAACACGAGATATAATGGATATGCTTCAATCTCCATCTGACTTTAAACCATGGAATAGTAATATGTAATAGGCTTTATAATAACAAAATCAAAATTAATTTATAAAAATTGTGCCCTGTCAGCTTTTGCAGACTGTCGGAGGCACAATAAAAGCACTGAAGATCATAAGCGCTATGCCTCACGTCCTGTTTGAGGTCGGGTTATACTGCGTCATCGGGCAGATGGTAACGGCACAGGTAAGTTTACAGACCTCAGCGCTTGCGCCAGCCTAAACTACCCCAGTGGAAAGCAAAGACTTTCGAATTGTTTGAGAAAGTTATTAGTACATGGTCCCTTTATCATCAGTTTACCCTAGGTTCTTTTTCGGGATATTTAGGAATAGCACTACAATTGGGAGCCCATTTAGCCTGACATGGGATAGTGCTATTGACAACAGATAGAGTGCATTTAACAATTTCCAATTCATTCCGTATTTCTAGTTTTCCAGAAGCTTTTGAGACTGAACTATACAAGCGGCTTGTAGTGCAATTGCGTGCTTATCAAATATCGTCTCAGTCACGGGACTTGATTCCTAATTTCCTTTCAGAGAGGTAACAGTTTGTAGTTACTGACGGAAAGTCATCGAGTAAAACAGAAATGGTCTCTGGCGTTTCCCAATGTAGTGTTATTGGGCCTTTGTTGTTCATCTATATAAACGATTTAGAAGACAACCTAAGCAGCCGTCTTAGGTTACTTGAAAATAATGCTGTCGTTTATCGACTAGTAAATTCAAATTGCAGAACGATTCAAAAAAGGTATCTATAAGTGCAAAAATTGGCAAGTGTGATGTCATCCACATGAGCGCTGAAATGGAATCCGTTAATTTACGGTTACATGATAAATTCAACTAAATACCTAGGAATTACAATTACGAACAACTTAATCTGGAAGGAACACGTAGAACATGCGGCCAACCCTAACCAAAGACTGTCTTATATTGGCAGGACACTTAGAAAATGTAATGGATGTACTAAAGAGACTGCCTACACTAAACTTGTCCATCCTCTGTCAGGATACTACTGCGCGGTTTGGGATTCTTACCAGATAGGATTGACGGAGTACATCGAGAAAGTTGTAAGAAGGGCAGCAGGTTTTGTTTTATGGCGAAATAGGGGAGACAGTGACACAAAAATTATACAGGACTTGGGATGGAAATCATTAAAACAAAGGCGTTTTTCATTGCGACAGGCTCTTCTCATGAAATCTCAATAACAGTTTTTCTGTTCCGACTGCGGATATACACTCCTGGAAATGGAAAAAAGAACACATTGACACCGGTGTGTCAGACCCACCAAACTTGCTCCGGACACTGCGAGAGGGCTATACAAGCAATGATCACACGCATGGCACAGCGAACACACCAGGAACCGCGGTGTTGGCCGTCGAATGGCGCTAGCTGCGCAGCATTTGTGCACCGCCGCCGTCAGTGTCAGCCAGTTTGCCGTGGCATACGGAGCTCCATCGCAGTCTTTAACACTGATAGCATGCCGCGACAGCGTGGAAGTGAACCGTATGTGCAGTTGACGGACTTGGAGCGAGGGCGTATAGTGCGCATGCGGGAGGCCGGGTGGACGTACCGCCGAATTGCTCAACACGTGGGGCGTGAGGTCTCCACAGTACATCGATGTTGTCCCCAGTGGTCGGCGGAAGGTGCACATGCCCGTCGACCTGGGACCAGACAGAAGCGACGCACGGATGCACGCCAAGACCATAGGATCCTATGCAGTGCCGTAGGGGAACGCACCGCAACTTCCCAGTAAATTAGGGACAATGTTGCTCCTGGGGTATTGGCGAGGACCATTCGCAACCGTCTCCATGAAGCTGGGCTACGGTCCCACACACCGTTAGGCCGTCTTCCGCTCACGCCCCAACATCGTGCAGCCCGCCTCCAGTGGTGTCGTGACAGGCGTGAATGGAGGGACGAATGGAGACGTCTCGTCTTCAGCGATGAGATTCGCTTCTGCCTTGGTGCCAATGATGGTCGTATGCGTGTTTGGCGCCGTGCAGGTGAGCGCCACAATCAGGTCTGCATACGACCGAGGCACACAAGGCCAACACCCGGCATCATGGTGTGGGGAGCTATCTTCTACACTGGCCGTACACCTCTGGTGATCGTCGAGGGGACACTGAATAGTGCACGGTACATCGAAACCGTCATCGAACCCATCGTTCTACCATTCCTAGACCGGCAAGGGAACTTGCTGTTCCAACATGACAGTGCACGTCCGCAAGTATCCCGTGCCACCCAAGGCGCTCTAGAAGGTGTAAGTCAACTACCCTGGCCAGCAAGATCTCCGGATCTGTCCCCCATTGAGCATGTTTGAGACTGGATGAAGCGTCGTCTCACGCGGTCTGCACGTCCAGCACGAACGCTGGTCCAACTGAGGCGCCAGGTGGAAATGGCATGGCAAGCCGTTCCACAGGACTACATCCAACATCTCTACGATCGTCTCCATGGGAGAATAGTAGGCTGCATTGCTGCAAAAGGTGGATATACACTGTACTAGTGCCGACATTGTGCATGCTGATGCCTGTGTCTTTGTGACTGTGGTTCTGTCAGTGTGATCATGTGATGTATCTGACCCCAGGAATGTGTCAATGAAGTTTCCCCTTCCTGGGACAATGAATTCACGGTGTTCTTATTTCAATTTCCAGGAGCGTATTTTGATGGCGCCGACGTAATTGGGAGAAACAGTCATCACAATAAAATGAAGAAAATCAGAAATCGCACTGAAAGATACGGGTGTTCGTCTTTTTTCTGGGCGATGTTCGAGATTGGAGTAATAGAGAATTATTGCGAAGACGGTTCGATGAACTTTCTTCCAGGTCCTTAAATGTGATTTGTAGAGTATCCATGTAGTTACAGATGCGGATATAAAATCATTAAAAGTCACTGAAATGAACTGAGGCAAAGGCCGTGTCGCACTGGATATACCGGTTCCCGTCAGATCACTGAACTTAAGTGCTGTCGGGTGTGGCAGGCACTTCGATGGGTGACCATCCGGCCGCCTTCCGCTGTTGCTATTTTTCGGGGTGCACTCAGCCACTTGGTACCAACTGAGGAGCTACTCGAGCGAATAGTAGCAGCTCCGGTCAAAGAAACCATCATACAGACCGGGAGAGCGGTGTGCTGACCACACGCCCCTCCTATCCCCATCCTCAGCTGAGGATGACACGGCGGCCCGATGGTCCCGATGGGCTACTTGTGGCCTGAAGACGGAGTGGTGTGCTAAAATGAAATGAGGGACTGCCAGACTTGGAAGTGTGACAACTGGTTGTGGTGGCGTCCTGGATGGTTCTGTTGCTAAAAGGACTGCCCATGGGAGACAAGGTTTTGGTTTCCAGTTCTGCTCTGGCACACATGTTGGTGCTTTGGCTTTTGCATGAGGGAGTGCAGCCGTAATATATTTAGCGATTGTTGCTCTTGCTAACATACACCAAAAAGAGGGGAAAGACGCCTGACAAAGGAGTTATGAAAACTGATCGCAAATTGATGGCCATAATGATATAGACAGAATACGCAATACTGTTAACTTTGGTTGCAGATGGATGAATGTATTACACTGGAACACGTTATCACCACGCAGCTAGCAGGGCTAATGACAATAGGACGTCTTGACACTAGGGCAGGCACATTCGGCATGGAATTTAATTGACTGGAGCAGAATTGTCTTCAGGCTTCGAACCGAGCCTCGGACAGTGGATGGATACATCAGCAGTACATCAGGAACAACTTGCTAGAGGCGTTCAGTTACCTCTCATGCGAATGACTGCTCTTCTGCATTGCTGACAACGCAGACAGCGGGGTAGAGCATGGCGTCACTCGTATACCATTGTCGGCGACGTCTCCGGCTGCTGCTATGGTAACAGTACGGCGGCGCCGCTGGCGATACGGCTTAGCGAGCAGTTGGCTCTCTCCTTCTGTGGCGGCTGGTCTCGTGACTCAGGGCCCGTTGTCGAACAGTGGAACCCATGCTGCGTTTTCGGATGTTGTTCCAGGTGCCACAGTCTTGTGGTTCAGCCCTTGATATTGAGACGAGATTTTGTACATGAATAGCTCAGTACTTATACCCTCCAGACTATGTTCGTTCAGGGCTTAAGGCTGGTACTCTAGTAAACATTCCTGCGGTGGCAAGTGAGAAAAGGCTTCTGTCTTACCGCCAGTGTACTGCAGCGGCTGCTGTTGCTATACTGCGTCCACCTGTCCCTGCTGTGCAACGACCGTCGGCAATGCTGCCTGCCTGCGGCTGACTGTTGCAGCTCACTTCCACTCTGGTGTATTCTTTGACTAAATAAGGTCTTTATGCTACGTTGCACTGCTTTTATCAACACTCAGTTCCTCGGGTCAAACAAACTAGGTTATCCTTTACATTAGAGTCCCTAGTGACCGGCGGCCGGAGTGGTCGAGCGGTTCTAGGCGCTATAGTCTGGAGCCGCGCGACCGCTACGGTCGTAGGTTCGAATCCTGCTTCGGGCATGGATATGCGTGATGTCCTTGGGTTAGTTAGGTTTAAGTAGTTCTACGTTAAAGGGGACTGATGACCTCATATGTTAAGTCCCATAGTGCTCAGAGCCATTTGAACCATCTGAACTAAGTCTTGCGCTTCGTCTTAAACGCACCAAAACAAAAACTCGCTGAGCAGAATAAGTGCCGCTGCGCTGGGTGGTATGTTACCTCTTTCCGAGACTGGTTATACCAATATAAATTCACATCCTGCAATGAGATTTCCAAAGATACTCATCCCTCCTGTTTTTTCAGAAGCGAGTTTATATACTACATTAATTCCGGCCCTACAGTTAGATTTAAGCTGGTTAGATTTTAGAAGGTAGCAGTTCCATGGGTTCCTCTGTCAATAAAAACGACGCTGCGAAAGGTTCAGGTGAGTTACCGCTGAAATCACAGCGGGCAGACGGAAAGTAGGCCCCGTTACCTCGCACTTAACAAACCAGTCACGTTTCATTTTAGCCTCTTTTATGACGTAAGCGTCCCCAACTCGAAAGAAGTAGCCATTACTGCAGTTTTGTCAAAGGTAGAGTAGAACCAATGCACCTCGACTGGTGAAAATAAAATTCCTGCTCGATCACTTTTATATTACCTCTTATTGTCCCACTAGCAATTTCACTTTGCAGGACTCCAGCCCTCTCTTATTACCGTATTTCGACACGTTGTGATTTCCCTAGGTAGCACATTTGCAACTTTTCTTCCTCCTTTTCTTAATATCATCCCTTGTCTTCCGCAAGTAATAATAGTCCTGCGTTATTACCCTTACAAATTTCTTCAATATACCCAACTTGACAGGATATGCATGAACTATGTAGCACTCGGAACGTCCTTGTTTCCTTGCCCCTTTTATAGAAATGTAAATGTAAACTCCCGCTCCATCATTTCTCACCGATCTGTGGCTACCTTGAAATAAAAAGGTAAGGTTTTGTTCATGGGCTCTGAAACTAACCCCAACTTCAGCGAGTGTTCCTTCTGTACTTTCCTTAGACCCTCTAAATACTGCTCCGGCGCAGTACGTTTACCCCTATCTCGCCTCGCACAACATGCTGCGTAGCCTCCTGAATTTCTTTCCCTCGAACTTCCCAAACGCTTTCATCCACGGTCTGAAACCATTTTGTAACTACTACTTCTGTTTGTAGTTCGCTGATATTCTGATTAACTGCCTCTTCTCTACCTCTGACATAACACGTTACTTCTCCAGTCGGTTGCAATGGTCCCGTGTTATTCAATACGTCCTTCTAAAAACTTGAAATCTACGTAATGTGCCAGTCTCTCACGGCTTTGTTCCCTTTTGACACTGCTTGACCTCTTCTATTGCGTCGTGCACCCTTCGAAAATCTTCCTCTTCAGAAGTGCCGAATTTGGTTTCATATGCCAACTTCCAGCGTCTATCCAACCCACCTTCCTTTATGTATGTGGAATAACACCCAGTACCTGGTTCATATTACTCCTTAATTTTTCGCACGCTCCATGTACTATCTGCCATACCCCGGCACTTCCTTTGAGTATCTCTGCTTTTTTGTTCCATTAGGGAATTTGTCGAATGCTTCTTCCAAACTTCTCAACACGTTACGCATTTCCGATGCGTTGAATACCATGTGTATCACCCAGCGACGATTGGTGGTCACTATGTCTTCCTGCTTGGTTAGCAGCACTCCCCCTTCCATGTGCTGGTTCCATAACGCTTCTGCCCCGACCAAGGTCAGTAGTCCCTCTATGAACCGCCTCATCTAGCATTCTGTGCGCCTCACCTAAGGTAGGAATACCTATTATATTCCAACCCTTTAAATTTACTGCTGCTCCACAGCTGCTTCCACAAATTGCACAAAATGTATACCTCACCTAAAAAAGAATATTAAATGACTAGCTCCAAGGCCTTAATCCATAAGAGTTCGTCATTGCCGTTTCATTCACAACCTCTTGTTTATCTTTGGTGACCTCTCTTCCCACTCTCCGCTTGCTGTCGGCATCTTCTGTCCCTGGAATAATTTTCGGACTCCCTTGAAAAGGTTTCAGCCGCCCTACATGCACAACTATTGTTCTAGTCGTCAATTGAATCTTGACAATCTGGCGACGTAGTCTTTGCCGTTTAGTATGGCCCCTGACACTTTGCAAAAAACTTTTTTGTCTTCTCCTTCGTCATATACGACGTTGATAGCATCATTCACGTACCAACCTTATACTGTGACATTCTTGCCACACCGCCCACTGTTTCTTTCTCTTTCTCCACTGCTCGTGTATTTGCCCTCCGTTTATTTTAAGTTTCCCTATTCACTCTGGCAAATTCTATGACAGGCTCTCCTATCTTCTATTTCTTCGATTTCAATAAGTTTTATGGTGAAGGTATTTTATTACCATGATCATGCACTACTTCCTATGGCGATAATCCTGTATTCATTAGCTGTTTTGAGTTGTAGGTGGAAACGACATACTTCAAATAGACATCCAAGTTAGTGTCATGAGAGTCAACTCAGTATCTAAGCATCTTCCCGATTGACCTATGCGCTGTCGCAATTCGTCCATTGGTTTGTGGATGGAGAGAACTCGACCTCAACTTGTTCACATTCAATATCGTACACAGTTCCTTGAGCAGATCTGACATGAAGTTCGTTTTCTGGCCTGTTACTATCGTTTCTGACACTACAAACTCCAATATCTAGATATTCACAAGTGGTTGTGCCACTGTTGCTGCCTGCTACTTTGGCGTAGCGACTATTTGTCCGTACCTTGAAACATTATTTATGAGTGTGAGTTTGCATTATTTAGTGCAGGAGTCTTACTGAATCGAAGTAAAACATCAGTCCTCAGAAATTCGAATGGTGGTAATGCTTCAGGTAATCTTTGCAATTATACTCTTGTTCGATACAAATCCGCTCTTTCTGCGCACTGTGTGCAATTCCGCGCACAATGGTTTAAGTCTCTCTGCCTGTTCTTCCACCAATACCTTTCTGGTATTCTTCTGTTGATAGATACACTAGTACGTGATCAAGAACTTCTTATATCACTCTTCCTTAACTTTGCTGATACCACTACCTGCGGTACCAAATTGGTTTTTCTGCATAGCATCCCATCCTGTATATAAAACTGTAACTGCTTACATTCAATATGTAATACTGTTTCTTTTATACATCCGCATATCCGTGTTTCTTCCGAGGTTTATTCGTGATACGGAACTAAATTCACTTAATCTTACTACTCAGAGTCAATCAACTAGAAGGTTCCTTAACCTTAACAACTATTTTAATGCCAGATTATCTGTTATTACTTTAAACTTTTTACGGTGTAGATAACATTTGAAATATGTAATTCCATAAATAAGGCTTCAAATTTCTTTCTCCGCTGTGGAATACATTCTTTCCGCAAAAATTAATTGTCTGGATGCGTAAGCTACTGGATGTTCTACGTCTTCTATCTCTTGTGACAACACACAGAGAAGTGCTTTGTTTGATGCACATGATAAAACATCACCAGTCTTGTGACTGGTTTCATGTGGCCCGCCACAAATTCTTCTCCTGTGTCAACCTCTTCAACTCAGAGTAGCTCTTACAACCTATGTCCTCAGTTATCTGCTGGGTCTATTCCAGTCTGTCTTCCTCTACCGTTTTTGCCCTCTGCAGATCCCTCTAGCAGTTATTCGCTGATGTCTTAACAGATGACCTATCATCCTGTCCCTTCTCCTCCTCAGTGTTTTACACATATTCCTTTACTCTCCGATCCTGAGCAGGACCTCCTCATTCCTTACCATATCAGTACACCTAATTTTTAACATACTCCTGTAGCACGACATTACGACATCTCAAATGCTTCGATTATCTTCTATTCCGAGTTTCCACAGTCCATGTTTCACTACCATATAATGCTGTCCTCCAATTGTACGTTATCAGAAATTGCTTCCTCAGATTAAAGCCTATGTTTAATACTAGTACACTTCTCTTGACCAGGAATGCCCTTTTTGCCAGTGGTGGTCTCCTTTTGATTTTCTCATGCTCCGTCCGTCATTGGTTCTTTTGCTGCCTAGATAGTAGAATTCCTTAACTTCAGCTACTTCGTGACCAACAGTCCTGATGTCATGTCACCCGATGTTCTCATTTCTGCTAGTTCTCATCACTTCCGTCTTTCTTCTGTTTACTCTCAATCCGTATTCTGTACTCATTATAATGTCCATTCCATTCTGCAGATCATACAGTTCTTCTTCAATTTCACTCAGTATAGCAGTGTCATTAGCGAATCATGTGACTGACATCCTTTTACCTTGAATTTTAATTCCACTCCTGAACCTTTCTTTTATTTCCATCATTGCTTCTTTGGTATACAAACTGAAAAATACGGGTGAGAGTGTACATCCCTGTCCTACACTATGCTTATTCCGAGGACGTCCTTCTCGATCGTCCACTTCTGTTATTCTCTCTTGGCTCTTGTACATATTGTACATTACTTATCTCTCCCTATAGCTTACCTCTACTTTTTTTCAGAATTTCGAACATCTTGCACCATTGTACATTGTCGAACGCTTTTTTCCAAATCGACAGATCCTATGAACGTGTATTGATTTTTCTTTAGTCTTACTTCCATTGTCAAATACAGCGTAAAAATTGCCTCTTTGTTGCCTTTATCTTTCCTAAGGCCAAAGTTATCGTCATCTAACAAATCCTGAATTTTCTTCTCCATTCTTTTGCATACTATTCTTGTCAGCAGCTTGAATGCATGAGATGTTAAGCTGATTGTCAACTTTTTCAGTCTTCGGAATTGTATGGATGACGTTTTTTCGAAAGTAAAATGGTATGACGCCTGACTCATGAATTCTATACAATGTGAATAGTCGTTTTGTTGTCACTTGCCCCAATGAGTTTAGAAATTCTGAACGAATGTTATCTATCCCTTCTGCATTATCTGATCTTAAGTCCTCCAAATCTGTCTCAATCCTATCATGGGCGCATTTTCTGAGCTTACTACATGTGAAATTTCGTGGGTCAATGACTTACAGCACCGACTATTAACATCCTTTATCGTTACTGTAATGAAAAATGGTTGCTTTGTGCTAAAATAAAAGAAAGAAAAGAATGGCTGAGTCCAAACTAAACTACAACTTCTGGTACAAATGGATCGAAAAAGTACCTGAAGGAAAATAGACACGCAGCCGTAATTCAGAATGAAGTGTCATTTATACTAAAACCTGGGTGTATGTTTGAAGGGGGCATCTGCAATTAAATTCAGCACCATGACCGTCCTCAGAGACATCATACGAGATGGATGTGCTTGTGTCAAGCCTCCATTCATAAGCTATGTTGGTTATCACACACTTTCACGTACGTCATATTCGTAAATAATCATCTTTGTACCATTGGGTGAATTTATACTATCAGAAATGGTCATAAACATGATTGATGAGACTTTATGCGAGAAATACGTTGGGTGTAAGAAAAAATAAGGTAATGTTATCCAAGTTGCAGTAGGTTTTATTGCATTGCACATCCCGTAATGTGATACTTATTTTGTTTTCAAGATATTCAAACGCAGTTCTTTTTGGGTAGGCAAATGGGATGGGTGGATTTAGTCTATATGGCTTAAAAATAGTCGATGGTGTAGAAAAAGTGTTATTTAATCATAAATTTTGACAATTTATCGTAATCAATGACGGCATTACCAACGACACACAAAGTGAAACAAAATCACAGTACAGAGTACTTGTGGTACAAACAGTGACAAGAGATTTAATATTCGCCTCCACTTCATGATTATTTACTGACTGGAGGCCTTCCTAATACAGACAAGAGGAAACATTGTTCCTACTGTCAGTGGAATCAACCCTCGTGTTCGATCCACTGAAGAATGGAACAAGGATCTTTTAATTCACATGGACTCCTACAGTAAAAGGGTGGCAACTATATATTTCAACAAACAACTCCCAGAAAGGCATTATGAGAAGGAACACAGAGGGCATGTGTGCATTTCGTATCTGAGACGATTGGTCGCAAAAATCGTATTAAGTATGGAAAAATAGGAAACGAAGGAAATTTCTCTGCGTACACAAGGTGATCAGAAATTCTGAAAAGCTTGTAAGAATGCTGCAGGGTAAGTTTCCAAAGAAATAATAGTGAAGAAAAAAATAATAGACAAGAAAAAATCAGATCAATCAAACATAGCTTTTGCTCCCTTAGCTTAAATTTATCACTTCCGAAAAAGGTACATTTCAATTGGTACTGATCATGTCAACAAATGATTACTCACATATTCACAGGTGTCTGTACATTATTGCATTTTAGCGTATGCAAATGCTTGAATTCCCACACACAACAACCTTATTGGCTAGCTTCAGTGCTAAATAACTCAGAAATTGTGCAACGTATCGATTTTTTATTAACAGTTATTTCTCGGCACACCCACCACTGCAACACCCTCACAACCTTTTCAGACTGTTTGTCCACCTTGTGTATTCATTCATTAAATGCAAAATTTCATGATCTATTTCATAAGCAGCAGCTTCAAATTTTAAGAACAAGACTGAGTACCTGCCATGTGCCTAAGGACATTGGTTGTAACATCCAGTTACGAGTTTAGCATGATATTCCTCACAAAGCTTAGGAAAGATGGAGTTCGAACAAACTTCGCATGTAGTGGTAGTTCCAAAGTAGCAAAGTAGCCATCGTCAAGTTAAATTCACTATGCAACATTAAGTTCACTGGAGGAAAATGTTTATCATTAAACGCTTCTCTAATACATTCAAGCATAAACAAATAGGTTAATCATTTCTAGAAGTTAATGTATATAATTTACATATGTAGTAGAACTGGTCAGAAGAGCTTATCCGTATACTTACAAAACAACCGTATGAATAAGAGGAGAGGCAAGAAAGAGCGTGGTCGAAATGCTTCCTCTGTTGATAATGTGTAGGAGAGAGATACCGTTAAGAATCGTTCGATAGTTACTATCTCAGACACAGACCGCTGCTTTCTGTCCTCTGCTTTTCTTTTACTCTATATTAAGCTGTTAATACCTATCCATTACTTTAACTAACTCTAGTTGCCCAAGGAAGTATCTGAAATGCAGTCATACTTGCCGCTTTTCATTGATGTCATTTATAGGATAAATGAGTAGTTGAAGGATCATGCAAAAATGAAATAAATGAACAAGTTTGCTCGTTCTGTCGCAAGCGGCGTGTTTTTACTTTACTAAATGAAATGTGTTGGGAACGGAACACTTAGACGTTTCATGTGTGTGAGTTTATGAAGCGGCTCTGATTAACATTTTCGCTAACCTAAACCTCAGGAAAAACATGCCCAATGGAACGGCAATCTCTACAAGTTTTTTCTGAACCAGTGAAGAGAAGACATCAATTTCCCCATTTTGCGTATAAAATAATGAACAATAGCCATGAGACACATATGATCTGTGAAGGTAACTGCATTGTCCAAATACACTACCTGAATTCATAATCACTAATGATATTAACAAACACGATTCATTCTCTATGAATAACAATCTATTACAAAAATGTCCACACAGTTTGGACAAAAATATGGAGACGCCAGAAAGCGAAACATTAATATGTGTGACACATTTGCAAAGAACACAATGACGTTCAAAACAACTACCAGTCGTTTTGGAATGGATAAATGCGGGTCCAGTACGGTTTTCAATAGATTCTTATACAATTCTTACTACAGGATAGTGGGAGGTTCCTGCAGTTATTGTGGAAGTGGATAGTAATCGTACATCTTTCTCTCCAAAGGCTTAATAAAATTGAGATATGGTGACTGGGATGGCCAAGGAAATTGCGACAGTTCATCATCCTTGTCCTGTCTTGGAAGACAATCACCAGAGGGGAACAAACATTACACCATGGGATGGAGTTGTCAGCCAAAGTGGTCACATGAACCTTGGCAATAATGCCATCTGGAAGAGCAGTCATGGGGCAGATGAAATACCAAGATAAGCGTACAAAAATCATCGTCAACCCCCACCTCCCCTGTATTTTTCACTTCTGGGACGTAAACTCGACCAGAAGTTGGAGACAGAGTGGAACAAATACCATCAAATACTATCTCTACTGCTTCGTAGCCCATATTAAATGGCTTCAGCCTCACGTCTTCCTGTTACAGGCATTTACGTTACTGTCTGTCATGATCACTCAACACTCTTTTGTCTGCTCTGTGACTTAATGATTGATGGTTGTCCGCTTTCTCTGTACGCAGTGTAAATCTTCGATATGGTGCGTCTTGAAACACCTAACACTTCCGTTCCTTTAGTTACAGAAGCATCAACCACATGAGCACCAACGATTTTCCCACTATTGAATTTAATTAGCTCCGATGTAACGCACTCTTAACCACACAAAAGACTTATCTAGTCACGAGTAACATACGCAACGTATTGGGGAAAATGGACTGGTGCTGATCGTGGTCAAATACAACAGCGCAGCCAGTTGGCTTGGCTTTTATCTGCATTTATGTTCAATCATATTTTTCTCGCGGTGTTTCTAAATTTTCTTCCAAACCCTGTAAGTCGTACAAAGAAAATGATCGGAATAACAAGCAACAAGATCAAAAGCCTCAGATCGATTGAACATTACATGTGACACTTAAGTAAGAACAAAATGAAGGTAATAACAAATACGCAACTTGTACGTTAAAAGGCGAATTAAAAAATCATGTCCTACACTGTGTTTTGTATTGAGATACAGATTATCAATTCTAACCTGGTTCATGTATTAGACACTTAGAAGTTTTAAATAAGAAACGCAACTACATCATGAGAAAGAAATGCAGCAAAGTGTATGCAGTTACCATTTCAGAAATTTACGTCAGAACTTATAAATAGTCTATAATGTTCTGATAAATCATACACATCATGAGAGAATATTTTCACTTACTTTCACACTACAGTACTGGAAATATTTTAATGCCATTCTAATCTCGTGCACCACGATAGCTCAAGGACCAAACGTAATCATGCAACAACCTCAATAAAAATAGGCAATCATTTACTTATGTACATACACTCAAGGAAATTGAAATAAGAACACTGTGAATTCATTGTCCCAGGAAGGGGAAACTTTATTGACACATTCCTGGGGTCAGATACATCACATGATCACACTGACAGAACCACAGGTACATAGACACAGGCAACATAGCATGCACAATGTCGGCACTAGTACAGTGTATATCCACCTTTCGCAGCAATGCAGGCTGCTATTCTCCCATGGAGACGATCGTAGAGATGCTGGATGTAGTCCTGTGGAACGGCTTGCCATGCCATTTCCACCTGGCGCCTCAGTTGGACCAGCGTTCGTGCTGGACGTGCAGACCGCGTGAGACGACGCTTCATCCAGTCTCAAACATGCTCAATGTGGGACAGATCCGGAGATCTTGCTGGCCAGGGTAGTTGACTTACACCTTCTAGAGCACGTTGGGTGGCACGGGATATATGCGGACGTGCATTGTCCTGCTGGAACAGCAAGTTCCCTTGCCGGTCTAGGAATGGTAGAACGATGGGTTCGATGACGGTTTGGATGTAATGTGCACTATTCACTGTCGCCTCGACGATCACCAGATGTTTATGGCCAGTGTAGGAGATCGCTCCCCACACCATGATGCCGGGTGTTGGCCCTGTGTGCCTCGGTCGTATGCAGTCCTGATTGTGGCGCTCACCTGCACGGCACCAAACACGCATACGACCATCATTGGCACCAAGGCAGAAGCGACTCTCATCGCTGAAGACGACACGTCTCCATTCGTCCCTCCATTCACGCCTGTCACGACACAACTGGAGGCGGGCTGCACGTTGTTGGGGCGTGAGCGGAAGACGGCCTAACGGTGTGCGGGACCGTAGCCCAGCTTCATGGAAACGGTTGCGAATGGTCCTCGCCGATACCCCAGCAGCAACACTGTCCCTAATTTGCTGTGAAGTGGCGGTGCGGTCCCCTACGGCACTGCGTAGGATCCTAAGTTCTTGGCGTGCATCCGTGCGTCGCTGCGGTCCGGTCCCAGGTCGACGGGCACGTGCACCTTCCGCCGACCACTGGTGACAACATCGATGTACTGTGGAGACCTCACGCCCCACGTGTTGAGCAATTCGGCGGTACGTGCACCCGGCCTCCCGCATGCCCACTATACGCCCTCGCTCAAAGTCCGTCAACTGCACATACGGTTCACGTCCACGCTGTCTCGGCATGCTACCAGTGTTAAAGACTGCGATGGAGCTCCGTATGCCACGGCAAACTGGCTGACACTGACGGCGGCGGTGCACAAAAGCTGCACAGCTAGCGCCATTCGACGGCCAACACCGCGGTTCCTGGTGTGTCCGCTGTGCCGTGCGTGTGATCATTGCTTGTACAGCCCTCTCGCGGTGTCCGGAGCAAGTATGGTGGGTCTGACACACCGGTGTCAATGTGTTCTTTTTTCCATTTCCAGGAGTGTATTTGCATCACTGATTGCTGTAAAAAGTCTTGACATCTATTAAAGTATTTAAAAAAAGCCACAGTATGACAAAACTCAAATATGAAATCATCGTCCTGAGGTTGAAGATCTTTTGTCTGTGTGTGCTTTAACAATTCATACGTTTTGAATGAGGCCACCATGAACAAAACACAACTTTGTTTTTAACCCAAACATGTATCATTGTAGTTGCAGCTTCATCAGTGTGCTTTTATTTTATGGCTGTTAAAGAATGTTCTTTACCGTTTTTATATATGTAAATATTAGATTTTAAAATCGTAATTACATATTTTTGAAGAAAATTGTGTATTCATACCTTTTTACCACATGGTGTGGTTTTCAAGATGTATTATGTTTTTATAGTGCCTCTTTTCTCTCAGACTTTGTCATCTTCAACCATATACAATTTAATGTAGACAAATCATTAAGTAAAAATTACGATTTGGAAACTGTTATGGTCGTGTGTGTGAGTGTGTGTGTGTGAGTGTGTGTGTGTGTGTGTGTGTGGGTGTGTCTACCTTTTCACATTATGTTTCACTTAAGTTTTATTTTTTCCTCAGCCTCCTCACTGTGAAGTTCTGTATATAGGACTGTCACTGTTACTGTCACTGTTTCAATGTTTGCTTTTCTTTTCCTTTATTATACCTTTTATTTCTTCTGCAAGTAATTTTCTTGTCAGACCGGGGCTGAAGTTTGGTTTACTGTTTCTTTATTGTTCTTTTATGATATCTTCACTTTCTTTGACAAGATTCTCCACTGACTTGTGTGTAATGTGTGTGTTGACATTGTATTTTGGGGCTTTCTCTAGAAACACAAAGATGCCAGAAAAGTACACGAAGACTTAAAAAAAAATACCTCACACATATCCAGAAAGCGAAATAGCTAAAACAAAAGGTTGCCCACACACCTATATTGAACAGCCTACCACAAGGAGTGCATTCCAATCCACCCCATTTCAATTTCAGAAGTGCACCCACATATCCCTTAGCCTGAGTAATGCACACATACTTACTGAAAAATTACACATACACAAATAACAGAAGCACACACAACACTGAACAGCTGACACAGAAAATCAAAGACATCAACATGCCCACAACAACCAAATTTATATCATTTGACATCACATAAATGTAGACCAATATTCCCATCATGGAAACCATCAACATCATTAGAGAACATTTGGAAAAACAGACAGATATTCCAAAACCCATATAAAAGAAATAACTAGCATTGAAAAAATGATCACAGAGCAAAACTATTTCTCTTTTGACAAACAGTTCTACTCACAAGCAGATGGGCTTCCTATGGGGTCACCAGTCAATAGTATCCTAGTCAACATTTTCTCAATCACATTGAAAATAAAATATTTGAAACAATAGTAAGACCTAAAAATGGCAGATAATACATTGGTACCATTATGTATATGACATCATATGACTTCTAGATGAAACACCCAGTAACATCTAAAACTACACTGTGAAACGAAGTACACACAAAAATAAAACGCACCATAGGTACAGAAAACGAAATAAGATTGAAGTTCCTCGATGTCACAATAAACAGACACAACAACCAATTCCATTTCTTCATATTCAGGGAAGTGACTACCACTGGCACACAAAGATTCTAATCATCTGATTGTGCACAAACTAGCTAGTTTCCAGTTTATGATATACAGACTGAACAACATTCCTCTCACTGAAAACAAATATAACAATGAATTAAAGACAATCAGACCAGTAGCTGTAGAGAATGGATGTTTATTCAAATACAATAGATAAACTGATCCACAAAATGAAAAATGACATCCAACACACAAAAGCAAAAGCCTTCTTACCAACTTACAAAAGCAGAACGCACATATGAGCACACATGAACTAGAATCACCCACAGCAATAAATAATTGGTTCACTCTCAGCGACAACAACAAAGCAGCCCACAGAATAGGCAACATACCCCAAAAAAGTTCTAAAAATAGCCTACAAGACAGACAACTCAACACAGAGAAAACAAAGGACAACCAACTCAAGAACAGACAAAAACAACACATCTGGTGTTTACCAACTAACATTGCAGGACTAAACATCAGTTTACATAGTACAGCCAAACAGAAACTTTAATACCAGATACACAGAACACAAAAGGGCATTAAAAACTAACAGATGTCATTCCACATTTGCTTAACACCATATCGATAAGAAACATAGCCCAACATACATCAATACAAACTTGAAATTTATTAAATTATTAAATGCAGCAACAGACCCCACAAAAACTATTAATTAAAGAAAACTAGCAAATACAAAAACACATAGTTGAAGGAAACCAAATAATAAATGCATATACATCTCAGTGAAATTATTAGATAACACCAACCTATTAACCTCCCACACACTCACACTTACATATATACATACACACACACAAACTAAAAAACGGTATAAAAAGTAATAAATATTGAAAAAATATCCACAAAACAATAACCCTGTACCCTGCTCTCTCTCTCTCTCTCTCTCTCTCTCTCCCCTTTTTCACACACAAACATGCAGACACACAAATACCACATACACCTTTGAAATATTCAAAAGAACCACCAGGAACACCTTCAACTGTTTCACTGTCCACCATCTTCTTTTTACAGCTGTTAAACAGTGAAACAGTGACAGTGACAGAGAGAGTCAAATATACAGAACTTCACAGTGAAGTGGATGAGGAAAAAATAAAAGTCAAACGTAATGAAAATAGACACACCACACACACACACACACACACAAACACACACACAATCTTCCACATAGAATTAACTAATTTGAGGACACCCATAAAATAAAAACCTACTAATGATGCTGCAACATGTTTGGGATAAAAAACAAACTTTTTGTTTTAAAGGTAGACCCCCATCCAAAAATATACTAATATGAAATACTGGTTTCGTGAATAAACAGTGAAGAAAAACATTCTAAATAACATAGATGTCTGCCAATAGCGATTAGAGGTCATAGCAAAAGAAGAGAATTGTTATAACTTGCTGAAGTCGTTCACCGTGGGAAAGTTGAGCTAACTGCTCACTAAAATCAATATAATCTGACCGTCTATTGCTGAAAGAGATATAAACACATTTACACAGTCGTATCAGTTAACATTGCTTTTATATTCACTCATCACTGAGAATGTAACACGATAGAGCGAGTGTATTTTCAATCCACCATGGGGACTCGGACGGTGTCTGTAGTTCTTGTCGATTTCTAACTTTCGAGGTTCTGTTCGTGAGATCCTCGCTCAAAGATTCTTGCATCGCTGATAATAAACCATGAGCAATGCGCTTTTCGATCTCTAACCTTAGAGGTCGTGTTCACGAGTTCCAGCTCAACAATTCTTGCTTCACTGATAATAACCACATTTAGTGCGAAGGACTGTCCGTTTTACTTTCTTCCTCTCATCATCTGCACTCAGTAAACGAGTTCCTGTAGCAGAATGTGGCACAAGGGACATGTGCTCCTGGTTCCAGAATCTCGGAACATTCAGAGGTTATACCATCAAATTCGTTTTAAATCAGCTGAGCAGTACTCATCCACCAATTTTCGAGGATTTTCTTCTCTGCTGCTCGTTTAAAGAAACACGGCAAGTAACACAAGTTAGCATGAGATAATCTATTAATAATGTGTTAGCAAAATGGCTCATACTCCTTGTTCTCCCGCCGTTGTTGCATTGCATTTCCTAATTCTTATTTCCTACATATTCCTCTCTAACTTAGTGCCTTCCTAGACAACAACAGAAACAACTCTATCGATGCTTGTTGCTACCATCATATACTCAGTGCTATCTTTGCGTGGCTGCTCAAAAACTACTAAATCAAATTAAATCCTGTATACTTCTGCAAAATACAGTACGGAATCACGTGTCATACCCATTCATTACAAACATTCCCCACATACTTCTGAGTGTACCACCTCATAATATAAGTACAAATGGAGACTAATCACACAATTATGATAATTAACAACATGAATAAGCTTTGTGTTGGTTAACATATACTCTCCCAAAAACGGAAAGAGAAATAAGTGTGCAATAATTACCACCTCTAAAGTCAATGGTTGTAGTTCAAAAGAAATTATCCACACAAAATTAATGCACATACTGAGGATTTTATGATTGGATACATGGTGTAATTTACATGACTTCTTTGTGAGCAGGATCTCAGTACAATATTCCTGTTCACAATGCTCCTAAAGCGATAAGGACCAGCACCGATATCAAAAAATTTTTTGGACAGAAGTCTATATTACTTTGACAGTCAATGGCATCTTACCAGCACTCTACGCCCTACTATCAAATCTATTTGAGCTAGTCATACTTATTACCTGTCCTTCATCTCTTTCTTCTGAACATTATGTATATTTATCTTTACAAATTCCTACTTGCATATGTACTTCTATTTACAAATAATCGAAAGGTTGCAACATTATTTTCACACTTTAGTCTATTTTCTCGCAAACATTTTGCCAACTGGAGCTCAGTTCCAAATACAGATAATAGTCTTAGTGGCAGAATTTACGTTGTTCTTTGCTTAGAACTCGTCATTCCTGTCCCGAACACATTATGCATTGAGTATGACGCCGTTTTATTGAGAGAATTGTCATTCTTGACTGAGTAGCGTCCACCCTTCTCTTTTGTCTGTGATGTTTTGAATTAGGGCAAACACTAATTTCCTGTAGTCTCTTAAACACTGCCAAACAGCGTAAAAGTGGCAAGAAAGGCCCTGTCTACCTTTTAAGGAATAAACATGTTTGTAGTTCATGCCTGAAAACGCACCCTCAAGCCGTCACAGCATTCTAAACCACACTGGCTATTGGTGCTGGACACAGTCGAAATCGAAACACCAAAGATTTCAGTAGAGCTACTTCTAATTTCGTTTGCAAGTTAGGAATGCGTCTCTACGTTTTGCCATACCACGAGTAGAATCTTTTAAGTATGAAATCTTCTCAGAGCTATCGCTGTTCTTATATACGTTGTCGTTGACGGTTTCACGAAAATTGTTCAAACTCTGCCCGTTCACGTCCGCTACGGATAATATGTATTCATACCCAGCTGCAGCTCTTCTCACACGTTCTAAACCACACTGGGTACGCTTGGCTCATGACTAACTACTTCGTCCTCGATAATCTTGTCTTGAACATCAGTGGAACTGTAGCTTTCTGTGATTGTAGGTTCGAGATCACTCTGCATACTCTTAATTTGAACAAGTGTTCCTCACTTTAATCGACGGCTTTATCAAACTCATTGAAACATCCTTTTCAACAGATGCTGTTGCGCTTTAAGATCAGTAACTACTGAAGCCATGAGTATTTGGCCACAGGTTGTCAGTTATTTTTTATTATATAGCTATTTACTTCATCAAGCATTTAATTTAGTTTCTCAGATTTCTGTTCCTTAAATTGTTTCTTCAGATCATTAAATCCCTTGTCAGTGTCCTCGAACATCCGCCAAGTATGCGTGAGTAAATTAGGCAGATGTGTCGTATTAGTCCTTGTCTCCGCTGTGTCAAAGCACGCTGGGGAAGCCATCCTGCCAGTTTACACACTGTCTCTATAAACGTGTTTACGCCTTCCGTTTCCACTGACGGCCTGTCAGAGTTCAGCTTGAACTGTTTTATCCTGGGTAATGGCAGGAATACCTCTTACTCAAGTTCCCATTTATCCTGTCTCTCTAGTCAACAATGATTTTTCCCACTTATTTGACACATTTCTGGTTACTCACGCACATCGAACGTCACAAAACAATGAATAAAGGAAATGTTCGATATTGGTACTGAATACTTAATCAGAATATAATAAAGCATTCAGACATGGTGCACATGGATATATACACACAAATGAAGCCCTCTACCCCCCACCACCACCACCACCACCAAAAAAAGGCAAGTTATAACACTGTTGACGAAGTAGAAGAAACTCGGAAAGTCAGTATTGAATCAACAACAAAACCAAAACTCTATGAACTCTGAAAGAAAATGATGAGTGATTTACGTCCTAGCGTCCTCCTGTGTCTCAGAAAAATTTTGCGGATGTGATGATCGTCGACATTGCTCGTCAGATGAAGGGCAGGTGTATATTTTTAGTGGGCCAAATATAACTATATTTAGTACCATGATCGTCAAAAGAGATGTGTGATAAGAAGAGAAAGCTCTTGTCAGACCACACATATCATGCCTCCATAGTATACTCTTGTTTGTTAACAGACTGCACGTGTCAAGCTTGTATTTATGAACTGTGGTGGTTATTACACACATCTACCTGTTTCCCTTTCGTGAACCATTATTCTCACACTGATGGGTGAATTTATATTAACGAATGTGGCCTTAGATAACACTGATAATGTTTATTACAATGGATAACTCCAAAACAGTAAAATTTGTTGTGGAAAATGCAAATAGCGTAAAGCCTTGCACGGTGGTTATTGAATCAAGAATTAATCCATTATTCTACAGCAGAGAGTGCGCTGTTTTGGAACTTTCTATAAGATTAAATCTGTGTGTCAGACTGTTACTGGAAGTTGACTTTTCTTACCACTCAGTTTTCCTAGCAAGAATAACGAGCGGATCTCTTCTGCACAATATATTTTCTTCCAGATGTGCTGCTCAGTGCTCGTATACAGGAAAAATTCTGGGTGTTTAGAGAGCTAGCAGACGCTATGGCACCTAACCAGGCAGCTTGACGTCCTAATAAGTGATGTCGAGCTCCGTTAAAAGAAAAAAGGAGTACTACAGCCACTGATGAGTAAAATCCTGTCTTAATCGAAGTGTTTCAGAAGGCTAACTACAGAAATTATTTATTTATAAGGAAATTACGTACTGCCAGCAAATTTCAATGATAAGTACCCGTATTTAATGATAACTACCTATTCTCTTAAGAAAGGTCCAGAAGTGTTAGATATATAATACACTACTGGCCATTAAAATTGCTACACCTTGAAGATGATGTGCTACAGACGCGAAATTTAACCGACAGGAAGAAGATGCTGTGGTATGCAAATGATTACCTTTTCAGAGCATTCACACAAGGTTGGCGTCGGTGGCGACACCTACAACGTGCTCACATGAAGAAAGTTTTTAACCGATTTCTCATACACAAACATCAGTTGACTGGCATTGTCTGGTGAAACGTTGTTGTGATGTCTTGTGTAAAGAGGAGAAATGGGTACCATCACGTTTCAGACTTTGATAAAGGTCGAATTGCAGCCTATCGCGAATGTGTTTTATCGTTTCGCGACATTGATGCTCGCATTGTTCGATATCCAATGACTGTTAGCAGAATATGGAGTCGGTGGGTTCAGGATGGTAATACGGAACGCCGTGCTGGATCCCAACGACCTCGTATCACTGGCAGTCGAGATGACAGGCATCTTATCCGCATGTTTGTAACGGATGGTGCAGCCACGTCTCGATCCCTGAGTCAACAAATGGGGACGTTTGCAAGACGACAACCATCTGCACGAACAGTTCGACGACTTTTGCAGCAGCATGGACTATTAGTTTGGAGACCATGGCTGCGGTTACCCTTGACGCTGCATGACAGACAGGAGCGATGAACCTGGGTGCACGAATCCAGGTTCTGTATACAGCATCATGATGGTCGAATCCGTGTTTGGCGACATTGCGGTAAACGCACATTGTAAGCGTGTATTCGTCACCGCCATACAGACGCATCACCCGGCGTGATGGTACGGAGTGCCACTGGTTACACGTCTCGGTCACTCCTTGTTCGCACTGACGGCACTTTGAACAGTGGATGTTACATTTCAAGTGTGGTACGACCCGTAGCTCTACCCTTCATTCGATCCCTGCTAAACCCTACATTTCAGCAGGCTAATGCCCGACCGCATGTTGCAGGTTCTGTACGGGCCTTTCTGGATACAGAAAATGTTCGACTGCTGCCCTGGCCAGCACATTCTCCAGATCTCTCACCAATTGAAAACGTCTGGTCAATGGTGGCAGAGCAACTGGCTTATCACAATACGCCAGTCACTACTCTTGATGTACTGTGGTATCCTGTTGAAACTGCATGGACAGCTGTACCTGTACACGCCATCCAAGCTCTGTTTGACTCAATGCCCAGGCGTATCAAGGCCGTTATTACGGCCAGAGTTGGTTGTTCTGTAATCACATGTCAGTTCAAGTATAATAAATTTGTGCAATGAATACCCGTTTATCATCTGCATTTCTTCTTGGTGTAGCTATTTCAATTGCCAGTAGTGTGGTATTGGCAAGCGGATACTCAGCTTTGTTTACGAGCACTTTAACGTATCAGTGAGAACCACAAAACTATTTTATGTATTAGTTGAAGCCTACTAGTTGATATCAGTTTCTGTCTGTGCTTACACTTACCGATATGTGCATTACAGAGTGACAAACTACTGCATTCGGCATTCAGCTGTGGATGGGTGGACTGCGACACGCGGTTCAGACGCAACCTGATTATTTTCTCTATGGCGGCCAGACGACCTCTGGAATTCACTGTGGGAAAAACGTACAAGCTGTCCAAGGAGACTTTCTTACAGGTGAGATGATGAAAGTTCTGCCATATGCCGCAGTGCTCTATACATGCTTCGCGTATCACTACGGCAAAGCACATGTAGGTCAGCTCATCAGACTTGGCAAGATAAAGAAGCTCTATTCCTGCAAATTTTGCTCTGGGACGATTTGTCTCAGCAATTATGTATAATTGGTTTAACCTCGTAAGTCCAATAAAGATTTTGAGGGGCTCCCTTGACTCTGAAAAATGTAGGAACAGGAATTCCCAAAAACACACGTTTGAGACTATTCTACTACTACAAAGCCTGATATTTGGCATAAAAGAACTGGTTCTTCAATGAGTGGTATGTCGAATAGCTAGAACAGGCGGAGAGTCCACTAGTTTCTTCAGGTATGCCATATGCAACTTAAGTCGCTCACCGTGCATTAGATTTCGTAGAGCTACTAAACAAGTGATTTTGACTGTTGTTTTTCACTCAAAGTTCCCAATGATCACAAAGCGTTTTTGTGGGATTAAGGTCAGATGCCTTAACGGCTACTTGGGTTACAATAGAGCGATCGAAAAGCCAGGACCGTATGTAGGCATTCCTTTGTACATGTCCAATGTCATCTTGGAAAAGTTCATACCTTATTCATTATAAAGATACACATGATAACGGAGAATACTGAATAAAACATCCCAGTTCGTGTTAGCGATAACGTGGACGAGTGAGCTCAAATCATGATTTGAAAAATTTCTAGCTGGTTTCATGCGACTCACCACGAATTCCTCTCCGTCTCAGTGTCGCAAATGTGCGTAAATCCTCCGCTATTTGCTAGATATATTCCACTCTCTGCTTTCCTCTGGAGGTTTCACCCTCTACCGCGTCCTCTGGCACCATGAAAATTATTCGGTGACGCGTTAACAGATGTCATACCATCCTTCCCTTCCTTCCCGTCAGGGTTTTCCATATATTCCTTTCCTTGTTGCTTCCCCAGAGAACCTTCTCATTTCTTTCCTTATCAATCCACCTAAATCTCAACTTTCTTCTGTACCATCACATCTCAAATGCTCCGATTCTCTGCTGTTTCGGTTTCCCACGGCCCATGTTTCCCAAGTATATAATGCTGTTTCCAAACGTACATTCTCAGAAACTTCTTCCTCAAATTAAGGCGTATGTTTGATAGCAGTAGACATCTCTTCTCCAAGAATGACCTTAATGACCTTTTAGCCAGTGCTACTCTGCTTTTGATATCCTCCTTGCTCCGTCCGTCATAGGTTATTTTGCTGCCTGGCTAGTAGCATTCCCTAACTTCATTTACTTGCTGATCGTAATTCCTAATGTTAAGTTTCTCGGTGTTCTCGTTTCTGCTATTTCTCGTTATTTCAGTTTCCTTCGATATACTCTGAGTCCATATTCTGTACTCATTAGGTTAATCATTCCATTCAGAAGACCCAGTATTGTTCTACAATTTACTGAAGATAGCGAATCTTCTCATTGATATTCTTTCACTCTGAACTTTCCTTTTAATCTATGCATATTTGTTGACACTGATGAGCTAGTACATTTCGATCACTATCCATAGAGAGAGTGATCACCATGTGGTGGCGTTAAGAGCATGCGGTTTAGTTACGAAAGTAAATAGTTGGAGCTGAATCGGGCAGGAAATCATTCTAGGAAGATATAAGTTGGATATACAGTGACCTAAGGGACTTTCACAAAGGGCACATTGCTGTGGCTATGCGCCAGGAACGAGAATGTTGGGAACGATGAAGCTGGTCGGTTTATCGTCTAGTACTAAAGTGATCACCTATGAAATTTGTTTGAAGGTTTGTGAAACCATGGGAAAGCAAGAAAGTGTTGGAGAATCACGTGTCATTAGAGTCATACAGAATTCGTAGTTTAGGCTTGACTGTTTTTGCTATCTTTGTAGAATTCATGGTTCCAGATACCGATGGTACCAGTTTGCATATGGGGCCTGAAGAAGGCAAGTTGAAATGCCAAAACTGTTTGTCATAATAAAACGTACAGCTGTTTTGCGGTTTTCCTCGGGAAAAGAAGGTAGCCATTATGATTGTGCTAATCAAACTATGTTGCTAGTTACACAGATTTGTCCCATTCACCTCAGGTCTTGTTGTCAGCAAACATAAAATAATTTATGTGTATTATGGCTAAGATTGTTTTACTTAAATTTGATTTTTTCGACAAGAGCAAGGAAAAAAGCAACTGTGAAAGTATCTTCACTCCAGTTGTCTCAAAGTCACAGGTAAAAGTTGAAAATATGTGATTATTTCTATTTATGATAGTATAATGTCAAGGTCACGTTGTAGAACTACCTGTAATGGAAGTAACAAACTAAAACACACATTTCATTGTTAAAATGATTTATTTGTATGACAAGGAAGTGGTAGTCAGAAAGAGTACCACTGGCCTAAAAATTTACGATAACATACTGAATTGCAAGTTGAGACAACTGGAAAAAATACACTCCAATTATGGGTTTAAGTGTTTCTGAACCACATGGGTCTAACCAAAATTTCGAAGCTAAAAATTTCATTTAAAATGCTCATGACATGGAGATGATAGATGATGAAGAGAAGAGAATTCTGTCACTTTTGATGGTTCGGTATCATAAAGTATCCTCAACTGATCCAGGTAGAATAAAATGATTCCCTTTGAATTTAGGGACAATTTTTTGTCAGATGTCCCACATAGCTTCAGTATTAGAAAATATTCTCAAAATTCCGGATATTGGTATCATAAAATGGTCCGCAGATTGCTAAAACAGCCCAATTTTACAGTATGGAAGGAAGTTGGAACGATGAGAATCGTTCTGCAAGTGAGAAACATTAATGATTATCGTCACAAACGATGACAACCACAAAATTTGTAAAAACTACTTGAGAAATCTTCTGGACTAGGAGTCATGTCTAGCTTAGATTTGACTTCAGGATATTGGAAAATTGATTGATCTGAGTATTGTAGAAAAATTCACCGTTTTTTTTTCTCACTGTGCTAGATGTACAGTTTTATGTTAGGGAACGATTTCAGGAAAAGGCTAAATTTGACACAGATTATGTCACTAGATGTTACTGGAATGAACATAAAATGTTAACATAAATGATGCTATCTATAACAGAGAAAACAGTTGTAACAGTTAATATAAAGAACTCAGAATTTTGCAAAAATGCAATAAACTTTTTAGGTCGAATTTTCTCTTGGGAAAACATTCAACCTGAACTGAACTGGCAAGGAATCAACACATTCAAATGTGGCAACCAGTTTTAATCCAAAAAATTTATCTTCACTACAGTTAATACATTTTATAATTACTTCTCTTCTATTTTTTTTAACATCACTTTCTCCTGTTTTCTACTTTTCTTCCTCTTCTTCCTATTTATTCGGTGCAGCCTGTATTTTCATTCACTTAATGTTTAATGAAACTGTGGACCTTCATACTGTAAAATTTTTGGTACACCACTAAATTCTTCAGATTGATGAGTGGTAGGATGGTATGGAACTTTTTGTTCTTAAACTACCTATTTCCTTCAATAACTTTCAGAACATTTTCACCTAATCCTTCAGTTCCTTGTTTTATCTACACAATTACACTAGCAACAGGCTGACCTTCTATCTTATATTTTTCATATTCTTTTCTTGATTGTTTTTCCAAAGCTTGAATCCATTTCTTTTCAATTCTTCAATTTTTTCCATTTCGTTTAGCTTTTTTAAAACTTCTGGCTCATATTCTATGAACATTTACTACAGTCGAAAAAATCTTAATAAAGTAGCTTTTACATTTAACATTCATATGTTTTAGAAAATGTATAAATTGATGATTGTACTATCCTCCATTAGGTTTCCTAGCTATGTATATCATAAAAAGATCTTCATTTCAGCCTTTATGACAGTATTCATTTAAATCATCAATCTTTAAATCACTACCACGAAACTCATGGTAAATATGATTTACATTTGTACCATCTTATATAAACATATTTTAAAAAATTAGGTTGTTTCTCACTAACTGTTTTGGTATTTTTGAATATTTCTGAGCTAGATAAAAGCAATCTTTTACTCTGTTTCTGCATCTAGTAAAATATTCTCTACCTGATTATCGAAACTGAAATCATCAATTTTTACATGAAATTGGTCTTAACCTTGGTCCAGTGGTATGGCTTCATCATTATTTGCAGTAAAAATGATAATCTTTCATGTATTTTTGTCTGCCATTTCGTTACACATTTGTATAAACTCTCCTCAGCTAGAAAATAATTGCCAATCATCTTTTCATATCCACTAGGCCCTATTATTCCACATAAATTAGAATTACACAGCAGATATTCACGCTTATTTTTTCATTTCTTCTCTGGAAATCTTAGGTTCTGTATCAGTTTTCAGTTGATTAATAGTATTTGTGTTATTAGTAAGTGAGTAGTTTGTCATCTGCTATTAAAAAAAAGATTGACTCTACCTTTATGGACACAGCTATAGAAATGTCACATTTTGAACTCTAAATATTATATCCAAAAATAATAAATTGTTGCGTGTTGGAGAGACAATACAAATTCCTGTTGGCCAATATACTCATACTTTAAGAAGCTTAGAGAAAGCTTTTCATTAAAAAAAGGCAGGTACTCGCATTAAGGTTGACAAAACTTTAAATAAAGTTACTATTGAAAGTGACATAAAACTGCTTATTGATGTGTAGGATAGCATTGGATGTGTGCTTCGATTTAGTGGTCAAACAATTCTCGCTAATGAAAAGCCTTGCTAATGATTTTCCTAAAATTATTCCATACTAATTAATCAACATACATTATGTGATGAAAAGTATCCAGACACCAACAGAAACACACGATTTTCTTTTTAGGTGCATTGTGCTGCCACCTATGGCCAAGTACTCCATATCAGCGACCTCAGTAGTCATTAGAGACCAGAATGGGGCACTCTGAAGAACTCACGAACTTCAAACGTGGTCATGTGATTGGTTGTCACTTGTGTCATACGTCTGTACGCGAGACTCCCACGTTCTGAAACATCCCTAGGTTCAATGTTTCCGATGTAATAGTGAAGTGGAAACACAAAGGGACATGTTCAGCACTAAAGAGTAAAGGTCACTCTCGTATGTTGACTGACAGAGATTGCCGAATTTGATGAGGGTAGTAATGTGTAATAGGCAGACCATCAAAGAGGAACTGACAACTGCGTCACGATGCAGTGCAAGTACTATGACAGTTAGACGGGAGGTGAGATAACTTGAACTTCATGGTCGAGCAGTTGGTCATAAAGCACACATCACGCCGCTAAATGAAAAACGACGCCTCGCTTGGTGCAAGGAGCGTAAAGATCGGAAAATTGAGCAGCGGAACTCGTTGTGTGGAGTGGCGAATCACGGTACACAATGTGGCGATCTGATGGTAGGATATGGGAATGGCGAATGCCCAGTGAACGTCATCTGCCAGTGTGTGTAGCGCCAACAGTAAAATTCGGACGCTGTGGTGTTATCATATGGTCGTGTTTTTCATAGAGGGGGCTTGCTCCCCTTATTGTTTTCCGTAGCACTATCACAGCACAGGCCTACACTGATGTTTTAAGCACTTTCTTGCCTCCTACTGTTTAAGAGCAATTTGGGGATGGCGACTGCATCCTTCAACACTGTCGAGCACGTGTCCATAATGCATGGTCTGTGGCGGAGTGGTTACATGACAATAACATCCCTGTAATGGACTGGACTGCACAGAGTCCTGACATGAATCGTATGGAACTCCTTTGGGATGTTTTGGCACGCCTGCTTCGTGCCAGGCCTCAACGACCGTTATTGATGCCTCTCCTCAGTGCAGCACTCCGTGAAGATTGGGCTGCCAT
This sequence comes from Schistocerca gregaria, assembly GCF_023897955.1. Lineage (NCBI taxonomy): Eukaryota > Metazoa > Arthropoda > Insecta > Orthoptera > Acrididae > Schistocerca > Schistocerca gregaria. The sequence continues at coordinate 162,578,968 of NC_064923.1, read as the reverse complement.
TCCCCAAGAAACCTACCAGGACCTGATTGAACATATGCCTGTGAGAGTGGAAGCTGTCGTCAAGGCTAAGTGTGGGCCAGCACCAAACTGAATTCCAGCATTACCGATGGAGTGCGCCCCGAACTTGTAAGTCATTTGCAGCCAGGTGTCCGGATACTTTTGATGATGTAGTGGGAATTTCAATAAACTAATGGAATGTTTGCTAACCATACAGATCACTTTTGTGAGAAACCAGAAATATTGCTTCATGCAAACTTAATGCTGAATTTGGTGGACCAATATATCATTAACAACATTATCATGGGTACATTCGTCTTTTTCTCCTTTTCAGAATTGGAAAATATCTATAATTTATGAAAATAAGAATTTAATTGTCTCCAATTGTTTTAGAACTGGCTTTATTTATAAATACGTTGAAAATCCATTCGATTTTATAACCATAAAGCAAGAAAATAATATTTTATCTAGGACTGAACGTCCTTTTATTTCGTCATCAGTTTTGTTGGATTTCACTTCGTCTCTTGCTCATAAAATAACAGTGGAAGATCATATGCTTAACAACGGAAAAACAATGAGCACGAAATACATGGTAGATTTTCAGAGGTTATAAAGAGGTCATTTAGGAGGGGATCTTTGTGTAATGTTTACATAGAAGTGCTGCATGTGCTATTCTTAAATTGGCTGATTCCCATGATCCTGAAACTGAAATGATGGTAGAATTGTGGTATAACTTATAGAAATTTGTCTACCTGTAGCTAGTTCTAGCTTGAAAATATTTTGAAAATTTCTAAAATTCCCACATCTTTTTACAAACTACAAACTATGTATGTGGCTGCATTGACTAGGAAGAAGAAGTTTGATTAGATATTAAGAACTTCTCTAGGTCCGCAGAATCTGAAATGCCTCACTTCATATTCATCACATTTCAGACAAATCGAAAAAATAATCAGTTTATTGATCCATCTCTATTTGAACATGTAAATATGAGCATACTTTATGTGAAGCATGGACGAAACGTAGATTTCCCACAAGAAATGCGCAATTTTGATCCAGCAAATAATTAGTTGAAAGCTTGCAATCTTTTCTAAATTTTAAATGAGTTTCGCAATTGAATGTTGATTTTGGTATAAATTCATATTATTTCAAAACAAATTATCCAATTTATATCATAAATGTAACTAGTAGAAAGAACGTGGTTGCCAGTCAAAAACAGATGAAAGTGCATGTAACCTTTTTGATAAAAATTCCTGTATATACCATAGCAAATGTTATAATGATGGCAAGAAAAATTTGACATATGATGCAAAGCACAGCATATTAAGTTAAAAATTTTGATTATACTCATGGTTAAAAAGTTCTAATTGTTAACTTTCTGTTTACATTTCCTGTGAAAACCATTTTAAGAAAAATAGAGGAAAAATTTAGTATGTCAATCAGAAGATAACATCCGATTTTATATATTATTATATCTCTGGATAATCCTTATCGTGTAGACTCTGCCAGCTTTTTGAATTTTTAAAATAGGTTAATATTTAGCTGATAAATAAACAAAAATTGATCTATTTAGCTGCGATGTGGCAGCTTCTACATAGCTCTTGTATTTAGCTGTACTCACAGCTGACTGGTGCAGCACTCTGTCATGGGACCGCAACTCCCTCTCTTCTGTCCCGCTTTTGCAGTCTGTCTGTACCCCAGCCGATAATATCATTCACAGAAGCCTACATTCATGACATTACTGGGACATACTTCCTTTTCCACATACAATATTGTTTTCGATCTTAGTTTAGGTGTTATATTCACATTAACATGTTGTTTACAAATCGTCTCTTCTAAAAAGACGCAATAACGGAAATAAAATAATGTAAAACTACCTAAAGTTAATCGAAGAAAGCAGTACATTTTATAATGTGGTTTCTGCTTCAGTTAGCTACTATATAAGGAAGTTTGATCTTTGTTAGACACCCAGACTGACAAGTGGAGAACGTCACACAATAGGGTTGTAGCTCATCATCATCACTCCATCAAATAATTGTTGTCTGAGTTTTGCTCCCTCAATTACAAATGACAGATGACAGATGCAAGAAAGCTACCATCAAGAATTTCATCATGGCAGTGGACATGGACGTCCAGTTTGACTTCAAAAATATCGACATAGAGGTATGAGGTGAGAAACAGAAGCCTCAAGTTATACATTCCTCTGGGGAGGGAACGTGAAGATTTTGCTAAAATTTATTACTATTTAATGGAACCTCTGCTGAAGAAGTTCAATTTTACAAGCAATCAAAAAAATTGTCAGCTAGAAGTGAATGTTTGTATAATATTACTGAATGTGAATATTTCAGTACTAGATATGGAAAAACAATGTATGCGGCTTGATAACTAGTTTAAGATTCTTTTGCCACACAGATATTTAAAATTAATAACTAATTGAGGTTTTAAATTTTTTTGAGATGTACAGGTCAAATTGAAGTACAATGGACAGAAGAAAATGAAAAATAATAACAATGAATTACACCCCAGTCATAATGTTTTTCGAAGGGATGTTTATTGTTTTTCTACCCAAAATGCGCTTGATTGGTCACTGACCACTGATTATATATATATATATATATATATATATATATATATATATATATATATATATATATGTGTGTGTGTGTGTGTGTGTGTGTGTGTGTGTGTGGGTGTGTGTGTGTGTGTGTGTGTGAAATTAAATTATGTAGAGAAAAAACAAGAACCTACAAAAGGATTCTACCTTTTTTGAATCATTTTCTCATTCAACTCAATCCAAAGAAAAATAGATAAGTAAATAAGAAGGGAAATGGACAGTTTATATATAAAATGTCATTTACTATCTGATTTATTTATCTATTTTTCTTAGGACTGAGGAATGTAGTGAATGACTCCAATAAATGTAGAATGCCTTTGAAAGCCTCTGGGTTATTTTTTTCTACAGAAAAAACACCAATTACGAAAATCCGAGGTAATTCGAAGGATTTTGTAATTTATGGAGATTTTTTTTTCACAGAATGAAATGAGCTACAACCTACTCAGGGGACGTGGAAGACAAACAGTCGTTGTCATAATACGGAAGTGGAGAAGTATATTTGACGTCCAAAAGGACATGATAATTGTCTTTTGGGCCAATGGTGGAAGCATTTCCGAAATGACTAAGCGCCTCTATAATTAAGGTATAATGTGCATAACAAAATGGCGCTATTCAAAGTAACGTTGGTGCAATATCGGCCATAGAGGACAGTGGTGAAGGACAGGTGTGGAGATGAGCGGAGGCGAATTTATGAGCAGACTGTTGAGGAACTGACCACACAGATGAATCAATGGGATACCAGCAGTGTCTCCTCAATGATCATTCAGTTAATGTTGCTTGATGTGAGCATCCACAGCTGGCGCCTTTTTCATGTACCAATACTGGGTTCTATTTTCGATGACTAAGGCTAGAATTTGCACGACGGTACCGCTCCTGGACGTCCAATGACTGGCGATTTTCAGATGAATACATGTTTTATGCTCCATCGGACAGATAGCCATTTTACGGTGTGGTGTGAAACATCTGAAGGCAAACAACCTGTAACCAACATCAGAAGGTCCCAGGATGGACGGCATCACCTTCAAGAGTTAAGTTTTCTGGAAGGCACAATGGATCAACAGAAGTATGGTTTTATCCTTGGGGACCATGTCCACCCACAAATGCAGTTTGTTTTATCTTGGCACGATGGAATCTACCAGTAGGACAATGCAACATGTCACACAGTTCTTATTGTACACACATGGTTTGAAGAGCACCAGGATGGCTTTACCATATTTCCATGGCCACCTAAATACCCGGATATAATCCCGATGGAAAATCTGTGGAACCACCTCTATCGGATTGTTCACGTCATGGGTCCTCAACAAGGAATGCTATCGCAGGTGGGAACGCCGCTGAAGTCGGCATGGCTCAATATCCTGGCCGGTATCTTCCAGAATCTCACCAACCCTCTTCCTGCTTGTCTCGCAACGGCCAGCGCTGCAAAACATGGTAATTCAGGCTTCTGATAGGTGGTCGCATCAATGCGACTCGACATTGTATAAGCTTACTGTAACAGCAGTCTTCGGTTGGGATTTTGCGGATAGATTTAAGTGATTACTACAAAATCTTCTCACAAGACATTACTGAATGGAAATCTCGAAAATACGATTACGTATCGAAATTAAAAATATTTCATCCTTTTGCCCTGAAAAAAGACTATAAATAATGTTAAAAGTTTGCTAACGTCGATGAACAAAATTTTAATACTTTCCTCTGTTTCGTGTAATAATTCGAATATTAATTTCTTTGGACGGTAAATCTCAGGGTAAAAACTGTATTAGAGTATAGACATGTGATTTCTAGAAAAGCGAGTTATCGTCTTTCACAGAAATGATATCTGCTTTTTATATCGCTGATGCATCACCCTCATTTGAAAACAAAAAATTAATTTCGTTATTAGCAACAAAAGATAGAGTGCCTCGTTATCTAAATAAAGCAGTTAATCGATGACTTGTCCTAGTAAGAATCTCATGTGCTATCAAGAAAATTAGATGAAACATGACTGAATTTTGTTAAATAGTCGCGGAAAATTCCACCAGTATACATCATGGAACGCCTCTCTCTCAGTAATTACTATCACTAGCGATTGTCTCGACTTATGTCAAAATATTGTGTTCTGTTAAATTCACAGTAAACAGAGTAGAAACTGTAAATAGAGGCACAGTTCACTGGTCAATTTTTTTCTGTAAAGATACAAAGGTGAAGCTAAGTGACAAGGATTGTTTGGAATATAGATGTGGAGGAACGTGTCAAATGACAGCAGAAGCACACTACTCAACAGCAAAATGTGCAAGTTTTTACGTCAGTGTGTTGCTTATACCAGATAACATTCTACATTAAATATTTATTAAAAGATATTTACCCTTTTGATAATGATTTGTCTCTTTTGAATCGAAATTTTGGTTACAGATTTCTGCTCTGATCAACGTTATACAATTTGGTAGTAATAATTTATATCAAAAATTCGAAACACTTGATAAAATTTTTATGCGAATGTCTTTTTCAGGTTTTGAATGGATCGTACGCGATGTTCAACATGCTTTACACATTGCAAAGGAATAGGTAATGTCCCAGTGGGCTACATTGGCATGAAACTTAGCAATCCTGATATCAAGTAATAAACCATTAAGCTTACTTCTTAGAGCTACTCTTTGGGTCATTTTGTTTGAGAAAGGAAGCAATCTGTATTTAAAACTAATGACAGATTCCTCAGAAATTTACACTACGTGGAAACTTTGGAAGCACCCTTTCTATTATAAAAAACTAGTAATAACGTGTCAAGGGTCGTCCATACAAAACCTACTAGCAATACAAAAATTATTGTAACATACTTGTGTACAATTTCAGTAGCAATACAAAATTGTTATTACAGATAAGGTATCACTGAGAAATAAATACTCTTATATAATGGTCTGCGAATTAAGACATGCTTGTCATGATACTTTATTGGCGTCCTTTGCAACAATTCTTAGCGCTACAAGAGAGATGATAAGACGCGAAATTGCTGTTAACATCAGTGTACTGAAATATTTTCTGTTAATAAACCACACATTAAACTTTTTAAGGGTTTGTTGTTTACGATGTCTTACCGCCAGATGCGTTACCGCCTTGTCTGGAAGTGGAACCACTTCATACACGATGGCGTGTTTTTCAATAAATGTAGACACACATGTTGTATATCATAACGGCAGTATTTGGAACAACAATGGAACTCCAAAGACATGCGTTGTACCTTATTCTAAGATTTAACTTAAGACTTTAAGACATTTTTCACTCGTACCACCATCAGTTCCAACACAAAATTCATCCAAAAATATTGTAATTTGCAAAAAGTGTTTGTACTTAACTGACAACTGACTACACAGAGCTCTTTTCTATTTTGCCTTAAGCTGTTCTACAATAGAGGAGAGGTACCATGTAACCCATTAGAAAGTTTAAATCACTGATTTTCTTTCAGAGATTTAAATATTGTGGGGGTTACTGGATGATAAATTGTTTTATATTTGTAGAAGAGTAATAAGACGGTTCAAAAATTAAGAATTTACGTATGGGAAAATATTTTAGAAAGTTTATTTAAGCCAGGGGTCTCCCCCCAAGACGGTGCAGCAATGTTAACGCATGAGTTGTGTATAAAATCAATTAAATCTTTAAAAAAATCAATAATATTTTAAATCTAGGCAAATAATTACAATTGCTTATACACATGTTCCTTAAAGGCATTCTTTTCTCAAAATCATCCATTTACACAAATAAATGCCTGATCAATGCCAAGTCATACCAATAATGTGCAGTTTAGATATACAGATAATTCGGAAACGTAATTGTGGAGCATAAGACATACTACCACGTCACAGATATATTTAAACTGCTGTTCCAACACATGTTAGGGTCCAAAATGAAAATTTCCGAAGTTACCCCAAACGTATTCCGTCCAAGGAGGACGCTGATACTGTACAATATCCTCGTTGTTCTAGAACAGCTCCTGACACAACTGCCTCAATATACCAGCTCAATTAGGAGTAACCTGAAGGGACATCCCCGACTGTTACCTTGGGTAAGTTAAGGACAAGCACCTCCTACAGTTAGCAAGTTCGACTCTCTGCGGCTTGATGACGTCACGAATAGTTACATAATTATATGCTTTCTGCTGGCTAAGCTTTTCTGAGAGTGTAATGGATATTTTATTTAAGGCTACTGTTTTAAAAAATCCCTACCTGGCATATATTGTCGGTGCCAGCCGACCGCCTTGTAACCTTCAGCTGTTAGGTGCTACTGGTTGCCGGTATGGAGGGGCATGTGGTCAGCACACCGCTCTACTGGCCGTTGTCAGTTTTTGTGACCAGAACCGATACTTCGCGATCAGGTAGTTCTCAATAGGTCTCGGAGAATCATGACGGTCACTCACGCAAGTGTTAGCCAAGCGTGAGAGCGCTTAACTTTGGTGATACGTCGGCAACCGGTGTTAACACTGCGGCAAGGCCGTTGGCAAGCCGAAATTATTGCTTATTTTAAATTTTGTTTTTAGTGCTATGATACCTTTGAAGTAAGACTGTGCAGACAACACATGTCATAATGTCGCGTCGCCACTAAACACGCGGCTATGTGTCTCGCGCGAATATTGTAGGTGCACTTTCTTTTGTTATCTTGTCAACTTAGAACATTATTAGTTAACTTCCATATAAGGTATATAACTGAACAAGCTGAAACATGTAAGGTATGCAATTGGATGTTTTATATATGCCTATCGATTCAAAAAACAAAATCCCTACCTCGCATTTACCGTTTGTATACAATGATACTACTGATGTTTGATTTTGACCAGTGCTGCTGTATTAGTTCTTCCGGTCTTGCCTGATCAATAAATTTTGATGCGGGCATCCGCTCGGATCGCTGCTGGAAATGTATCTACGTATGATGACGAATTATGACTTTTATTTCACTCTCCAGGTGGATGTACAAGCTTATGGTGATTAACGCTTGAGAAGTAAACGCAGACCATAGAGGAGAAGCCAATTGATCGACTGTTTATCGTTCGAATCTTTTCCATTATTGCCATTTTCTTGTGATGTGAATGTAGTCGACGATGATGAATGTGTTTTTACTTTCATAAATTCCATACGGTACTCTTCAGGCAGTGAAAATGCTTACACACACGTCCTGTTATGGAAATCTGAAATAAAAAGTCCACGAAACCCAGACTTCTTGGCAGTATCCGGAAATACGTGTGAGAAGGTAAACGCTGAAGGGAATGTTACTATATGGTGTAATTTTCTGAACAGTCCGGCAGTAAATATCATTTGTCCTTCAAACAATCAATTCCAGACGCTGTGCTTATTTGTAGGACGGATACGTGTCATCCATATTTTACCAAGATATACTGTAACTATTACTATGCTAGGATGTACAGAGAGGCCATAGAAATTCTGAAGTACAAAAACAACTTTAACAGAAAAGAAGAAGAACGAAAATTAGAAAAGTTCTAGGCCTTACTACCAAATGAAAGAAGCAGCACCTATCTCTACAAGCTCCTTAACAAACTTCAGCTCGACTCTCTGCGTCCTGATACCGTCACGAATCATCACATAATTATAAACTGTTGCTGACCTTCTTTGAGTGTGTAATTGCGTTTTCAGTCAGTAAAACTACTGATGATATCCCCACCACTGGAAGACGATAGGTTACACGAATAATTACTTCTTGGACCACGAACTTGTGCCCATAAAGCAAATAACGCCAATAGTGGATTATTTTGTTTATTGCGTCTCGCAAGGGATAAGTTAACTGTTGCTGCCAAGGTCATTCAATACAAAAAGTGAAATTACATGACAATAATAAATAAAAGAAATTTTTTGATGCTTCCAGCAGTGCTCGCATACTTGAAATTGACATACCCAAAACCTTTTACATTTCATTATAATAAGAACCTCGTTTTGGGCAAAGGGAAACTTGAAACCAAACCGGATACAGGTGCGCGCGCACACACGCACAGATTCTACAGAAAAGATAGAACCAGCACATTCCTCTTCAACAGCAAGTAGCCGCAAGAAGTAACTTAAAAATGTCCTAAGTATCATTGAATGTATTGGGGAAAGCTGTAAGCAAAGTAAGTAACGACAAGGGCTTGCTTCATGGCGAAACTGCGTACGTTTTGGCCCAGCGGCGTTGACCAAAATGGACTGAGAGCGGCTGCTCTACTGATCATTTAGCAACTTCTGCATTCAAATTTGTCTGTTGAGCAGTTGTCCCTGCAGCTGGCTCAAGATACCAACACATTTGGGAGTGACCAGAAGGCACCATCCCCGGCTGCTAAGTTGCATAAGCCGAGCGCAGGCAACTCCTGCAGTTACCAAGACGCGGGCACATCGTGCCAGAAGCAGAGGACTCTGCTTGGCGCCGAGTTGTCAAGAATTTAATGTCCCCCTCCCCCGACCTAAAAGCCAAAACTGGTTCCCTCTTTCTCATAGTCAAAATTTTATAGCAGCTTTCGTTCAAGTCTCTGGATAATAACTATTGAATTAAATAATTTTGCTATTGATGTCATACTTATTGGGACCAAAGTATACGTGACGGACTGTTTAGCGAAGGGACTACATACTCTTAGAAATTAGAATTATTAAAAGTAACTGGTCGATTACATTTTGGTATTCTAAGGATAATAGAGTTTTAATCAAGTATTTAACCAGAAGGGATTCATTACACGCCATCCTCTCAGTTATACAAAAATATTTACGTTAAGGGTAGATGCAGACAGTCACACATGTTTTGTAAAAGAAGTGCTTTAATCATACTGATGAAATCTCAGCTCTGTTGGGTAAGTATGGACTGACATGGGTTAATACATTCGATCACTTTCACCACCGCCATAGTACGCCTATTGACTGGGCTTAACGCAAGACCGCTAACAACATTTCGCTACGACGTAACTATATCGTACCGTTATATTTCCGAAGCGAATTAGGGATCACGACGGGCTTACTACTTCTCGGAAAAACCAGTCAGGCTGAAAACTGCAGTAGCTGGAAACAACTGAGAGCTAAAGATGGGTATCAACCGAATTTAGCGGAGGTACAAATCGTTACTCTACATCGTTCTTTGCACCTGGTTAATAACTAGTTTGTCCGTCTTTGGGACGAAATATATCACCAATTCTGCTTAGCAGGGATCTGCCAATAGATTTGTGGAGGTATGTGGCATTAGATGTCCACGCAGCTGTTTTGCTTAAGAGGTGATGGCGCCCGATAGCTACCCAGATGATTTCCATAGGATTTCAAACCAACGAATCTAGTCCCCGTGACATCAACGTCAGTTCACTACAATGCTCCTAAAACCATTGTACCATGGTTCTGGCTCCCAAACATGGACAATTACACTGGTGAAAGACGACATGGGCTTCGGGGAAGACATCAAGCTTGAAGAAATGCAGGTGGTTCGCAGCTGTCAGCGTGTCTTCGATTACTACTACAGGTCCCATGCCAGCGCAGGAGAATTTCTACCAAATAGTACTACTCCAACCAGTCTGTGTCCGTGGCGTGCTTCACGTTTCGAGTGGAGACGACTATTGAACTAGTCTATCAAAAATGTGATTCACCCGAAGAGCCGACACTTTTCTATTGAACAACGGTCGATTCCCAATGGCCCCTTGCCCGCTACAATCGTAACTGACGAAGGCCTTGGTGAGCCACGCTCTCTCCCAACTATGTGTTTTCGTGAACTTGGCTGTCTTTGTGTGTTTGGTTTCCCGCCCATGTCGCGGTAACGTCGTGGTTTTTCTTCCTTCTACGTGTGGCAGCAGTGATATGTATCGATATTTAAGCCGTGTACAATCTTTGGTTTTGTGCATATAGGTTCCGGAAAGGGGGCCTGGAGTCAGTCAGTCTGTTACTGCGGACGAGGGAAGTTATCTCCGCACGGTGCACTCGGCTGGGGCCGCTGGCAGTCCCTGCGCAGTGTGGGAGCGTGTTTGGAGTTGTCCGATAACCACGAGCTTTGTGATTCACCGACCCAGGACGTCAAAGTTGAGTAGTGGTTTGAACTACCCAAGCAACGTCTGTTCACGTTGTGGTGATTCGCTTTGGTGGTTTGCTGTTGGGAGGTTTTCCGGTGAGCAACACAGAGTGGCTCTACTGCTAAGATTTAGCCGCCATGCGGTGCAATTAACAATTTTGGTCGACTACGGTTTGAGTGCACCAGTGGAATTTTCTGTCTCTGGTTACCTGCCCTGGGCACTGACGTAAATTTAGGCAGTGTTCCTTGAGCGAAGTTAACTGTTACCGTGTATCACTTCAAGTGTACCAGGGGAATTTTCTGCCTAGTGGCTGTCAGTGTTCCGGTTACCTGCCCTGGCTACTAACGTAATTTCAGGCAGCGTCCTTTCCTCACCTGTTGTCCCTGTCCAACAGGGTGTGTAATTTTGACACCTAATACATATTCCGTTGTGAATTATCACGTTTGTAACATTGCCGGTTTGAGTTTTCATGTATTGATTGACGGGAAGCAAATAGTTGTGTTGGTCGGTCCGCAGCTGTCCCCTGGTTGTGTTCCGACGGATCTAGTATAGTTGGGCTCACCATCTGTCTCACCTGAGTGAACGAGAGGAGACCGACCTCCCAGGAGGCCTTCTGAGTGCAACCGGTGTTTAATTATGTGTTGTCAGCTATTTTAAATTTTACGTTTATGGTTATTTGTTTTATTTTCTTAAAATTTTGGTAAATTAATTTTTTTAATTTATCTAAAGCTTAAACACTGCGTACCTCTGCCTTTATAGATTATGGTAATGTTGTCAAATTGTGACCTTCAGCCATTGGTATTGCACCTTGCATATGTTGCTTCGTTAAATTATTTTACTGCTACCTTAACTGGATTTTTATTTTATTGGTTTTCAAGATTTCTTGTTGTTAAACATACTGACCTTCTGCCTTTGAAGATCTATGATAATACGTTCTGAATTTTGGAAATTTAATTGTGGCCTTCAGCCATTTGTATTGCACTTTGAATTATTTTATTGCTATCTTCATTGGATTTTTATCTTGTTAAGATTTCTTGTTTGAGGCCTTCATCCGTGAAAGATTTGCATTCGGTAAAGATTCAGCTATGTGCCGTTTTCGTTGTAAAGGTTTTTAAATTACAATAAATGACAATTAGAAGCAGAAACTGACCTCAACCCTTGGCCCTTTCCACAATTCTATTACCTGTTGTGCCCAACGGGCTTTGCAGGCGTGTCACTTGGGTCAACATGTGAAAGCGTAGGAGTGTTCATCTGCGGAGCTCCATGTTCAGCAATGTACGATGAACGGTGTGCTCCGAAACTACTTTGCGTGCACCAGCATTGTGCTCTTTCGGCAGAGATGCCACGGATAACCATCTATCCCACTTTACCTAGCAGACAAAACCTCAGAACCTCGTGCGAAGAGTCGTGTTCGTCCTGCCATTTAGCGCCTAGTGGTAGTTTCACTGTCCTATTTTTCTGAAGATGCTCACGACGGATACGGGCCAACATTCGACCAACCTCGCTGTTTTCTAGATGCTCGTTCACAGGCTCTGCATAATGGTAATCTACTCTTTGTCAGAATCGCTTATCTCAATGGGTTTCCCCATTTGCAGCTCATATTTTCTCTAGGGTGATCCCCCATCCGTGTCTGCCCCGCTTACATACTTTTGCTAGCGGGTTACATACTTGCAACGCCATCAAGCTGCATGCAAAGTCGCAGTGGGCAGTGGTCATAAAATTCGGCTTATCAGTGTAATTTCTTACTGCTATAGAACAAAATCGCTACGACAGTACGGCCACATTTGTTTTGTTTGCGAATTATTATGTACTTTCATACAATTTTATTGTGATACAAGATTGATATTTTTTTATTATTTTCGATCAGGGTTCTGTAATCGCACTTGAATACTGCAATAAGCAACATGTGTGTCTTTTGCAGACATACTGTTCTCTTGACCTCCAAAAACCTACTTAGGGAGGAAATGTAGCGGCCTATATGAATCAAAGTGACAGCTATCTTACATTCGTGTACAGTAAGGCGATAGACACTGCAAAGGCCCAACCTGTTAGCAACATTTTTGATGAATGTGGCCCCATACTAAAATCACTAAGTAACTGTGAATGTGCCCCAGTTACAAATCACATGCTGTGTGCAGTTCTAGGCAACAGTGCTCGTGAACATGTACCATACTTAAAATGTAGTTGCAAGAGTCGTAGAAAACCTGCTCCAACTTTATAATTTGCAGACAATTGCCTCTTTGCCATTGATTCCTCTGCTCCATTTTTTAAGAAAGTCCGTTATACTGACATATTCCTTTTTTTTAAATCTTGCACTATCGATTGGTACGTAGTTACGATATAAATGGTGGTAATACAATTGTAATTTGCAATGGGCGTAGTATTCTACTACGTAAACACAAGGCGTTCCAAGTTAAATTTTTCTGCTGGCAGAGTAGTTTGCAAAAGTTTTTCTGTGTATCGACTGGCGACCATTCACCAGAAAAGTCAAACTGTTACCTAGCTTAAAAAAACCCATGTGCACCTCACAAGTAGGCCTTCTATTCTACCTGAGTAAGCCCTTCCTTTCTGTAGCGCATCGCTGACCTTTTAAGGGAAGTCCTACAACACGGCTCTCTGTAGCGTTGGTCCAGGTATCTGGAGCCATCGTCATTACAGAATCGTTAGAGCTTCTCCTCGTTGAGACCCTCCACACAGCTCCAAACAAAAAGACCCAATCTACTGTGGATATGATGCTGTAAATTGTGAGCTGTGCTTGCACTCCATGAGGAAGGCCAGCAGCCTTCAACACTTCTGCCACCAACACGTAGGAACCGAAGATGTCTTCAAATCGCATGCGACAGGCGTCATTGCTTAAGACATGAGCAATAACTTAAACACTACTGCATTCCACATTCTCGACAGCCTCCACATGACGCTTGGCCACACATAGGCACATCGATATTATTCCTGGTCCTGGATGCTATTTATCTAAGGGGCCCATAACGTGCTTAACACTGGAGCTCCAGGTAGCTACTAAGCCCCGTGCCTGTTCGGGCCACAATGACTCTCCGCCAAGAGCGACACGACCCCGTAACATCCAGCCACTCACTCTGCAGTGAGCGGGGATCCCCTGAGTTCGATATGCCGGAAGGTTCCCTGACAACAGAGAGCTCGTGGACGAAACGTTTCTTTGGGGCTTCAGTGTATATAATGCTATGCAGCAGAGAAATACTTTCAGAATAGGCTATCTGACACAGTCACACCGGACTGTGATAAACTTTTTTCAGTAACACTTAACTTGCTACTGCTAGTCCCCTTCACGTGGGACAGTATTACTTATGTTGCTGTCAACATAGCAAAGCATGTGTACGACATTGATGGTTATTTTTGTGGTGTAATTGTCATGGCATTAGTTGGCTTAATTCCAATGCATCAGATTCCCATTGTTTTACTTTTATTGCTGTTCTTCATGTGATCTATTATCGAGAGGCAACGCATTCGGTCCCATTGCTAAGCTACGTTATTTGCAGGCTCTGCCAGATTTATAATGTTGTTCACAAATCTTAATGTAAAATTTTTGTTTCTTCTAAAACAAATTTAATCCTTCTGCAAAGTTACTTTTAGGTTTACATTTCTAAACTCACTGAATGGTCACGTGATACTCCATCATTGCATTAGTTATGACAGTGAAATTCTGTGTATGTGCCAGCCTGTTTTATAGTATCAGTGCAGTTAAGATGGGTCGTCATGGAGATGTGACAACGTGCAAAAAAAAAAAAAAGGGCTATCGTATTTGGACCCGTCCAGAATTGGTGTACCACTAGTAGCCATTTAAAAAGGGAAAAGAACTGCAAAGATCGGAAGCAGCAGAGACGGGAGATGCTGTCATGCCTCGTCGCTGACAATACAGTTCAAACCTGACACCAAATGCTTCTATCAACAAATAAGGTTCCGTCCCAAACAATAGTTGATTGGAGATTGCGAAGGTTACTGAATAAAATCAACATTCGGAATCGGTTACCTCGGAAAAGACCATTGTTCATAGTGGCACATAAAGATAAACGACATAATTTGGCCAAACGAATAAGACAGTGGACAAATCTGACTTAAGGCTTATAGTGTGTTCCGATAGTGGCGATTTTGCCTCTTCTCACGTTACGCAAGGCGTAGACTGTACTGACGGCTCAATGAAGCGTTTAACAGACATTGTGGCGGGGCTGCAGATCAGGCCGGAGCTGGACTCGGGCCCAATCTTGCGCAATAACATGAACAGGATGTTTATTTCAACATTCTTGGTGACTAAGTTTTGCCAACTCTTATACACCTTCTACATCGACATCTACTCATATGTTCCGCAAACCAGCTTACGGTATGTTGTGTAGGATACTTTGTGTACCAGTGTCAATTTTTGGAAATTTGTGGTAAGGTCTTATGGGACCAAACTGCTGAGGTGATCGGCCCCTAGGCTTACAAATTACTTTAACTTAAACAAATTAGCGCTAAGGACAACACACACAGACCCATGCACAAGGGACGACTCGAAACTCCGACAGGTGAGCCACGCGAACCGTGACAAGACGCCCGAGACCGCGCGGCACCAGTGTCACTTCCCTGTTTTCCTGTTCCAGTCACGGGCGCTTCGTGAGAAGAACGATTGCTAGTAAGCCTCTGTGTGGTCTCTAATCTCTCTAATTTTGTCTTGATGGTGTTTTCGTGAGATATACTGAGGAAGAAACAATATGTTGGTTGTCTCTTCTAGAAACGCACACTCTGGGAACTTTTAACAGTAGACCACACCGTGACAGTGAACGCTTCCCTTGCAGCATTACTAAATTAACCTGAAATGAAACGATCTACTTTTTTATCTTCGTTATTTCTTCTGTCAGTCCTGCCTGGAACTGATCCTATACTACCTAGCAATTTTTAAATATTCGTCGGACGAGTGTTTTGTAAGCTTCTCCATTTATTGATGGTGTACGTTTCCTGACGATACTTCCAATGATCTCATTCTGCCATTTAAGTTATTTGCATTTAGTTTTATGTGGTCTACCCACTTAAAATCGGTCTGTACTTGTACTCCCAAACATTTTATGGAAGTAACTCCTTTCAGTGACTGCTCTGCAGTTAAGTAATCGTACAAAAAAGAGTCTTTTTGTCTATGTGTTTTCTATAACGACTTTAAGGTCACTCATGCCCAGTTCTAAGCAGGATCGTTTTCTGGTCCGTTTTCCTCCATTTGTTATACTGCTTGAAAGACGAAAAGAATAGTTTTCGTAGAGATGCACACATATGTTTCTTCTTTGACGAAGTCTCGAGTGCACTGTCACACTCCAAGTGACACAATAAATGACCCAAACTTAACCTTATAGATAGTATCTGGAACAGCGGATGAAACAAGGGCAATATGCATATCCTCTCTCCGTTCCCCTCTGGTAGCTCTACGGTTTTTGTATGTTAATGTGTGCCTTTAGCTTGTATGGCATAGCTGAGGAAACTTGTGCCCTCTATTTCTCGCTGAATTATGGCCATTACCAGGGGTAAAAGCGATGTTAAACGGTTTTAGCATTATGTCTCGTTTGAGGATGATCCATTTTTTGTCATGTGTCCTTTTATACAGGTAGATTAAAGCGTACCTGTAATGTATTGACTCTCTTTCATGCCGTTCTACTGCTTTGATAAAATTCGTTGTCAACTGCGAATCCGGTAGCGGAAGTCGAAACCTCCAGTTAGAAACTCACGATGCAGTTTCCGTGAGACGACTACGGACGTCTGGGGAACCTCTCGTGCGGTCGTTGGAGCGGTCTATTTAGCTTCCTTCTCCCGAGCCCACGGGTGTTTGCAGGCGGCGGGCACACCAAACACTGTGCCTGCCTTCCTGTAATTGCCGCTACGAGACACGCCTTCCCGGCTGCCACACACAAGGCTCAGTCGCTTCCGGCTTGTCCCGTACAAACAGGCGCTACGCGCGTGACGCAACAATAAACCTCCTTTCAGTAACCTACTGGCGTACCCCTGTACAGTGTTGCACACGACGTAGTTTCCGGTACAATCGCAAGCAGAGTCTTCTATACATTATACCTATTTCGTGTTATTATTCTTCAATCTTTTTGATGTGTTCAACTACCGTTTCGTATCCTTAACCAAGCACTTTCTCACAGAGTACCCCTTAACCAGACGTCCTCAATAGCTTGTCTGCTCCCAATAACTTCTGACCTCTGTGGTTCACTAAGTTAACACTGACGTCTGCACTTTAGTCCTAGAATCGTGCATCTTCCTTCCCTGGGTTTCCCAGAAATCGTCAGGCCTCTGACTGGTTTTATGCGACCCGCAACGAATTCCTCTCCCGTGCCAAGCTCTTCATCTCAGAGTGGCACTTGCAACCTACGCCCTCAATTATTTGCTGAATGTATTTTAATCTCTTTTCAGCTTTTACCCTCTACAGCTCCCTCTAATACCATGGAAGTTATTCCCTCATGTCTTAATAGACGTCCTATCATCCTGACCCTTCTTCTTGTCAATGTTTTCCATACATTCCTTTCTTCTCCGATTCTCCGGAGACGCTCCTCATTCTTTAGCATACGAGCACACAAAATTTTAAACGTTCTCCTGTAGCACCTCACCACAAGTGCTTCGATTGTCTTGTTTTGCCGGACTGAGACGCCGAGCGGTTCTAGACGCTACAGACTGGAGCTGCGCGACCGCTACGATTGCAGGTTCACATTCTGCGTCGGGCGTGGATATGATGTCCTTAGGTTAGTTAGGTTTAAGTAGTTCTACATTCTAGGGGACCTCAGACCTCAGAAGTTAAGTCCCATACTCCTCAGACCCATTTGAACCATTTGTCTTGCTTTTCTGGTTTTCCCACAGTCCATTTTTCATTGACACACAATACTGTGTGCTCCAAACGTACGTTCTCAGAAATTTCATCCTCAAATTAAGACTTATGTTTGACACCAGTAAACTTTTCCTGGTCAGCAATGCCCTTTCTGCCGGTGACAGTCTGTTTTTCACGTCCTCGTTGCTCCGTCCGTCATGGGCTTTTTGCTCTCTAGGTAGCAGAATTCCTTAACTTCACCTACTTTGTGACCATGAATTCTGGTGTTAAGCTTCTCGGTGTTCCCGTTTCCGATACTACTCATTACTTTCATCTTTCGTGGATTTAATCTCAGTCCATATACTGTACTGAATTTGTCTGTTCATTCCATTCACCAGATCCAGTAATTCTTGTTCACTTTTACTAAGTATGGCAACTTCATCAGCTAATCTTATTACTGGTATCATTTCAATTCCACACTGGAATTTTGCTTTTAAGCCCGTCGTTATTTCTTCGATGTACAGATTGAAGAGTAAGGGCCACAGAATCATTTTAATCCGAGCAATTCGTTCTTGGTGTTCCTCTCTTATTGTTCCCTAAACTCAGTCGTAACCACGCCTGATAACTCATTGTGGGGAATAATGGAATTACATGCGATTCGAAATCTCTTGGAGAATAATGAAGAATTGCGTGATAGTATTGAGGTAGCATTCGAAGTTGTCGTTACTTCAGTTGGAGATGTTGCCGGACGGGTGTCCGTCCGATGGCCTCGAAATTTCTCACCTACATCTAATGCACATGTAGAGCAAAGTATGCTGGATCTTCGTCCTGTTGTAACGACACAAGATTTATGTTCCTTTGTTTAGAGCGTATGTATCACACACTATTGTATTATTTTCAAACAATAATTTTAGTTTACATATGCTTCAGAAAAATCTGGCCTGGCCAGTACCCGTGATCTAGTTCATACAATAATATGATGCAGCTTTCTTTCCAGATTTCGCACAGTTTGTAGACGTCCATTAAACCTCTTTCCTCGAATGTGAACCGTGATGTATCAAAGAATAACACTTTTCCCGAGACATGGCGTTTGGAAATTGTGCCATCAAGGTACAGCAGGCCGCCCACACTGTTTCATGTGACGGTCCGATAATCTGTTCACAGAAAACAGTTTAAAACTTTCCATTTTCAAGCCATTTTAATATCGTCTGACTATTCTGCGACTGAATTTGATTGGAGAACGCTTAATTGATTGACGGTGGCACCGCTTGCATTTTCTTACGGCAACTACACACCCTGTCTTTGACACTACCTGATGTACTTGGTCCAGTAGCATTAATGTGAGTGACCCGTGGCATTCAATGCGAGTGTACGCTTCCATTCGGCAAGATGATCTTTGCGAGAATTTCGAGAGATCGAGTAGAGAAACTGGGGGCCACAGTTCGGAGGTTACACCACGAACTTCAAGATGAATGTGGACGGTGGTCGTGAGAGGGATTTTGGAGGAGTGCCCTGGACCCGGACGGCGCATGGAGAACGACCCTTAATGAGTCGATTGCTGCTATCTTTCGTTGGCTACGAATGTAATTTGATTAGGTGGTCCGTGGAGCTGTGAAGTGGTGTCCTCGTGTCTATTGATGCCGTTGTGTACGTTGCCTGATGGAATCAGTTCCGGCGATTGAAGACGGCGAGCCTTGGTGAGCTTCGGACAAATTTGAGTGTAGCGAATGTTCGTAAAGTGGAGAGTTGTATCACAAGCTGGTTGTGAATGTTTCTCACGAATCGAGTTTCATGTCTGCAGCTATGTACGTTGCTTACAATTGTCCAAAGTGCAGCAGGCTTAAGCATATGTTTGCATGTGACTTTGTGGTAAAGCTTGGTCGGTTGAATTACATGAGCTAGTCAACTGTAAACGCTCCCTTGCAGTGTTCTACTTTCTGCAATGACATACACTGAACCTTATTAATGCGGACTGGCAGTAACTTTGTGGTATAGCTTGGTCAGCTGAATTACATGAGAAAGTCTGTTAACTGTAAATTGTCTATTGCCGTGTCGTGCTTGCTGTAATGATATACACTGAACCTTATTTGTGCTGATTGACAGTAACTTTGTGGTATAAATTGGTTAGCTCAATTACATGAACCAGTCTGTAACTGTAAACGCTCCCTTGCTGTCTCGTGCTTAATGTAAAGTCATACACTGAAAATTATTAGTGTACCCTGGCATTACCTTAGTGGTATAGCTCGGTCAGCTGAATTACATGACCTTGACAGTTAACTGTAAATGCTCCCTTGTTGTGTCGTGCATTTTGTAATGACATACACTGAACATAATTAGTGCAGACTGGCAGTAACTTTGTTGTATAGCTTGGTCGGCTGAATCACATGAGCTAGTCTTCTAAATGTAAACAATTCCTTATCATGTTGTTCTTGCTGTAAAGACATACACCGAACCTTACTAGTGCAGAATGGCAGTAATTTTGTGGTATAGTTTGGTCGTCAGAATTATATGGGCTAATCTGTTAACTGTAAACGCTTTCTTGCCGTGCCGTGCTTGCTGTAATGACATACATTGAACGTTTGTAATGCAGACTGGAAGTAACTTTGTACATTCAGGTTTCATTCGTATCAGATAGCGTAGTTTACCTTGTGTCAGTGTCCATATGCTAAGTACCCCTTTAGGCAATATAAGCTTCTGGTGTGGTAAACTCTTTCGCCTTAGTAATGCTATAAACTTAGTCTCTTTTAGTGCACTATTCCTCGGGTCCTGTAATTGGTCGCCTTTTCTCCATATTGCTGGCGAAGCTATTTAAATTGTTTATGTAGGGCCAAATGGTCTGGGTCGACCAGTTGGAAGAAGCGAGCTGCCCAAAACAATAACCGTATTGATAATATTGCCATGACAAAGGAGAACGGCCTAGTGGATTGGCGCCTTGTGATTGAATTATGGATTAAGTTATGTACATGACAATTGTGTTAAGGCTATAATGTATGAACGGTTCTGTTGAAGTGCCTCGCTAAATTTGCCTGTCACTTGCCAATTGAACTGTGTTTAAGTGTGTGGCTACCAGTATTTTCTTACAGTTTGCGAGTGCATGAATTCATTTAATCACGTTTTAATCTCAGTAAATTTTTATTAGCCAGTTATTGAATGTTGGTTTTATGATCTTAGCCAATTGTATGTATTGAGAAATAATTGCTTAAGAAATGAAGTTAGTTACTGTTGTGGTTGGCAGGAGAGCCAACCGTGTTTTTCTAAAGGAGGCCGAAATGCACGCTTTTAGCTCACGCAGGCTGGCGTGAGGTCTGGAACATGACAAAGGAATTAGAATTGAGAAAAACGGACGTAGCTGGTGGAATATTTAACTTAAATCCATTAATGGAGAACGTCGCTCTTTATGGTACATGATTCACAATATCAATAGTACGGATACTGGCGCCTTGCTAGGTCGTAGCAAATAACGTAGTTGAAGGTTATGCTAACTATCGTCTCGGCAAATGAGAGCGTAGACGTCAGTGAACCATCGCTAGCAAAATCGGCTGTACAACTGGGGTGAGCGCTAGGAAGTCTCTCCAGACCTGCCGTGTGGCGGCGCACGGCCTACAATCACTGATAGTGGCGACACGCGGGTCCGACGTATACTACCCGACCGCGGCCGATTTAAAGGCTACCACCTAGCAAGTGTGGTGTCTGGCGGTGACACCACAGTTACAACTTTATCTGTGATGGTATTCTCGATGGTATAAATTTAATCAATAATTTTCTTGGCGTCAGTATTTTTATGCTTAAGTTTTGGCTCGAATTGGCAGTAGTTCAAGATGTTGATTTCCTTAATAACTGTTAAATATGTTAACCAAACATATTAGTTAATGTAACATTATTCTGTTCTTGGGGTTTGTTAGAGCTATTGATGATACAATGTTTTTAAGGAAAGTTTTATCTTCTTTTAGGAAATGATTATTTGTAGCACTTTTTAAGGGATCACTATTTTAGTTATATCTGACACTGACACATTTGCTCAATGAGATCTGGAAACAAAATTCTCCTTCATATTTCGTTATCGTAAGTACATGCACGTAGTTGAGGTCGCTATATCAAATTAAGCTGATCAGTTGTTAAATAAATTTTCTGTTAAAAAATTTTAACAGTGAATGGTATTGATGCTGTGCTACCCTTGGGTCCCTCTTCCGCACTACAGCCTTTGTGCTGGCCTGGATCGTTCACCTGGTAAAACCCTTTCCAGAGACCACAGTCTATGTTCGAAGTCAACGTGCAGTAAACACTCATATACGGTGGATGGCAGCACTAACAGTGAAGATTATATAAAACTTGTTGAGGACATGCCGATGCCAGTACGGTCGTTGTCGCAAATCGGAAACAGTGTGATTCATCTGACATTCAAAACGGCACCATCATCGGGTTTCTGTCAAGGGCGTAAGCATTTTCCAAACGGCTCAGCATGTAAACCGTTCACGTACCGCAGTGCTTAAAGTATAACTGCGTTAGCCAGAAATCGCCCCTAGGTTGCTGTGCTGCACTGTTGCGAACTACGGCTGTGGAGACCTGTACCGGTAAAGAGACGTGCAATCTTCGAGCAGCTGATGTCCCATGTGAATCAAGGGGCTACCCGCAGTGTCTCCACAACGACCGTTCAGAGAACGTTACTCCAAATGGGCCTCTCCAGTAGACGTCCACTTCATGCACCCATGCTGACTGCTGCTCACTGTCGACGAAGCCTAGAACCGGCACCCCACTACTGCAATTTCATGACCACTGAGTGGTTACTGGTAGCCTTTTCAGATGAGTTTTATGCTCCGTCCTACATATGGCAGCGTACGTGTGTTGTTGAAAGGAAGCCAGGAGGACTTACCGAACCCCGCTGGCCACCAAACTACTCGGACTTAAAACCAATAATGAAACAGTGGAACCATCTCGATCGTGTGGCTCGCGCCATGTTTCCACAAATGAGAAGAATTGGTACTGGCCCCGCATCCCGTGGTCGTGCTGTAGCGTTCTCGCTTCCCACGCCCGGGTTCCCGGGTTCGATTCCCGGCGGGGTCAGGGATTTTCTCTGCTTCGTGATGGCTGGGTGTTGTGTGCTCTCCTTAGGTTAGTTAGGTTTAAGTAGTTCTAAGTTCTAGGGGACTGATGACCATAGATGTTTAGTCCCATAGTGCTCAGAGCCTTTTGAACTAATTGGTACTGGCCCTTCTGCCTGCGGCACTGGAGTCAGCGTAGCCCCCACAACTTATTGACTGTCTTCTAGTACATCTCGCAGCGGTTCGCGTTGCAGAAGGTAGGTATTCAAGCTTTTGGCAGGTGATGACATTAATGTAAGGTTTCTCCCTATCAAGCAGGTTTGCTTCACGGTGAGGGGCATTGCCAAAGGGATTTCTAAATGCACTTATTATTTCTCATTGTTTGCTCTTTCTGTGAAAATTCGTGCGCCAGCACATATGCCCCTAATCGTTCCTCGACAGTATAACTGTGTCCGCTTACACCGATCACTCAAAATATTAGGACCAACCGCGCGGAGGTGCGATGTCACGGATTGCGCAGATAACAGTGGCGACGCGTCGTAGCATGGAGGCAGTTAGGACTTGGCAGGTCGCTGGAGTGAGCTGGCACCACATCTGCAAGCACAAGTCACCAAATTCCGAAAACTTCTGGGAGTGGAGCGATGTATTCGATCAGGTGCAGGTCTGACGAGTTGGGGGAACCAGCAAGTCAGTTCGAACTCCGTGTTCCTCGAACTACTCAATCACACTGATAGCTTTATGACATGGCGCATTATCTTGTTGAAAATAAAAGTGCCTTTGGGAACCACGATAGTCATGATGGTTAGTACGTAGTCTGCAACCAGTGAATAATACTCCTTGGCCCCTTACTGCATTGTATAAGCTCCCCTGGACCCATGGATCACAATGTGAATGTTCCCAGAGCATACTGGAGCCGCTGCCAACTTGTTTCTGTCCCCGCAGTACAGGGGTCAAGAGGTGTTCCCCTGGGAGATGAAGGCTTCGCGCCCTCCCATCGGCATGATGAAGAAAGGGTCAGGATTTATCAGACCATACGACACTCTGTCACACCGCCAACGTCTAGTGCCGATGGTCACGTGCCGATTTCAGTCGTACTCGCCGATCTTGTGGTGTTAACATTGGCATATCCATGTGTCGTCATCGTCGAAGGGGCATCGTTAGGAGTATTCGGCGCCCGTGTGCTGAGGCACACTTGTACAATTAATAAAATGTTTGGAGCTATTATTCCGTGGTGAAATGGATTTCACCTTAAAACCCAACACTCTGAATCCATATGCGGAGGACACTTTCAAGGGGGAACGTAGGTTCCTTGAATGTCCGATTCACACCCTGGCCCACTGTTTGACGATGTTTTTTAGGCTGTAAATCGATTCGCCCACGGTATAATAGCCCCGAACATTTCATTAACTGTGACACTTACGGCTGTGAATGTTTACATTTTACATTTTTACTCTGCTCAACATTAAAGTCTACTGTTAGTTCTGCCACAGTTCGTCGCTTGTCTTATTTTACCAGTCTTCCCAGCCTATGACGTAGAACATCTGTAATGAGGTGTGGCCGCCTTACGTTTAGACATCAATTCGTTACGCCACGTGTTGAAGACACTCACCACAGCATTCCTCGAACACCCAACAAGCCGTGTAGTTTCAGAAGTGCTCGTGCCGAGCTCCGTGCCATTACAACCTGCCCTTGGTCATACTTAGATAGATCGCCCGCCTTCCACGTTCTATACACCGACTGCATGCTGATTAATATTACAATCAGCGTACGAGTTTCTGTCTAGCTGTCATTCCTGGCCAGGTAACGCTGTTATCGCCTGAACGGGTTTATGTTGATAATAAGTCTGTGGTCACAATATTCTGGCTGATCAGCGTATATCAGCCACCACTTTACAACTGAAACAAAAGAATACATTACTAACAACAATGCTTTACGTCTGTTTAAATATCATTAAAACTCCATTTCTTTTCCAATTGTGTAATCTCAAGAGGAGCACGGGGACTTCTCAAGTACTCTGTTCTTACACTGTTCTACATATTCATTCCTCACCTCTTTCACATTCATTATTTATCAGTACACTTAATTTAGAGTATCATTCTGTAACACCATATTCTCCTCTATTCTGATTTTTCTTCAATTTATGATTCATTCTAGTACACTTCAGGGCGTCAGATGCAGATTCTATGACATTTTATTTTCGAGCATTAACCTAGCTTCGTACGCCACACATTTTTTGCTGCAGTCGTAAAGTTCTGTTTCTGCTATTGCTCATTACTTTACTCGTACCTTAACTTACTCCCAGTCCACAATTTCTGCTCAAAAGACTGCTTATTCGATTGAACCGTTCCTATAAATCTTCTTCACTTTTGCAGAGAATAGCGATATCACCATAAAAACAAATGTAGGTAATCTCCGAGAATACGCTCTTTTGGACATATGGAGAGGATGCCAGGTAACAAGAACAAAATGTTAATGAAAGGCAGACTGTAGCCGATTAGAAGAAAGGATCGAACAAGAATAACGTAAATGTAGAATGTACTGGATGACTTCACAGATCTGGAGACCCGAGTATGGAGAATAAAGCCAGAGAACAGAAACGTACGAAGTCGGATTGTTAATGACGCTAAGCCCCAACAAGGACTGTAGTCTCAGGGAAACTTTTCATTTCTATAGTTTCTCTGTGAGTTTTAGACTCACTTCTGAAAAGTGAGTGGCAAAAACTACAGAAACCATTGTAAACAGTCAGAAACGTGACCTCCAAAGTGGTTTCCTACTGTACAGCTACTAAATTCTTTCATTTGTTCGGCGAGATCCAAGGTATTGTAACTTGAT
Organism: Schistocerca gregaria; assembly: GCF_023897955.1. Classification (NCBI taxonomy): domain Eukaryota; kingdom Metazoa; phylum Arthropoda; class Insecta; order Orthoptera; family Acrididae; genus Schistocerca; species Schistocerca gregaria. Next base: position 162,553,706 of record NC_064923.1, on the reverse strand, counting down.
TTTCATTGAAAAATATTCTCCCCGTCAAACTGTTCAAATAATCTATTATTGCTCGGTCAGAGTATTGGCCCTTTTATAAAAAAACAAACTGTAGAATTACCCTTAAAACATCGGAAAGTATGATTCAAAAGTAATAGCTGTTTTTAATTTTTTTTATTAATTTATGTAAATATATATATAAAATACTTGAAAACATGTGTTTAATTAAAGTACATAAATAAAATCATCTGAAATTCTGCGAACACCTATCTGTAACACTAACGACCATTGCTTTATTACTGTGATGACGTCAATAGCATATGCACAATTCTACCAGAGAGACAGGCCTACGAAAAATGTAGGTTTCGAACTCTTTTTGTTAGGTATCAGTTGGTATGTGAATTTTCAGGGAGGTTTAGCCACAGAATCCACAACTGATCTCAGGATTTTTTCCATTACGTACATTTTTATCACAATGTGAGTAGTTCGATATAAAATATAAAATTAGCAAAATATATTTAAATGTTTGAAACTTAATAATATTTTCCTGTATTAACAAAAGTTATATTGATGTATAAACATGAAAACTCCTCTTTGTTACAGAATAACTACATAACTACATGTCAGTTGCTTCTTACAGAATCGAATATAACTTTTCTCCAAAGATTTTTCTGTTATTAGTCCCTAAAAAATCCTACTGGAATTCTAGCGACCCTAGCACCTTCGTCCGACTTCTGACGAAGGCACTCACTTTGTTCCTCATTGACATTACCTAAATTATCCGGGAAAAAGTCCGGGCGACAGTTTAAATAGCGAATCATGAGTCTCATCAAACAATCTAATTTCAAGAAATTTTCCAGCATAAAGAGTATAAAAGAAATATAATGTGGGTCCTTTCTTGTCTCAGAAATAACTAACGACATTTTAATGGTATTTAAGCCTCCAACTAATTCTCAGTCATTTTTTGTTTCGAACTTGGGATTATATTTAAAAAATCACATCCATCGGACACCCCTTCTTTCAGTTTACTTTCTTATAGAGGAGGAAACTTCTCGAGAGATATTAGAAACGTTTTCCATCTTTGGGTAAGGCTTTCACAAACTATTTCGTTACGCATAACTTCAAGTGTACAGGTACTACCTTTTCGTAACAGTAAATGAAACGAATTTCATTTTCTATTTGAAGCACTTGTGTCTAAAATATGGACGTTAATTGCATAATGATGAGTAGGAAAAAGATCATCCACACAGCTCCGAAGATAGTATGATTTGAGAAGTACGAGAATTAGCTGATTAATGCCTCATGGTTCTAACTTACCGAGAGGAATGATATACAGAAGAATGGAAAAGGATATGACGATAAGCTTGGCTGCAGGTAGGATAAAGGCATGAAGGAGGTAGTTCATGCCGTTGACTGAAGACTGAAGAAAAATCAAGACGCATTCACTGAATTTGAAGAACTGGGAAAAGTGTATGACTGAGTAAAATAATGTTAGATATTCCGAGAAAAATAGGGGTAAGTTATAGGGAAAGACGGGGAATATACAATACTTACAAGAACCTAAAGGGAACAGTAACAGTGGGAGACGAAGAAATCGTTGCTCCGATTTAAAAAAAGTGTAAGACATGACTGTAGCTTTTGCTCCTATTGTTCAGTCTGTACGTAGATGAAGCAATGACGGAAAATAAAAGGTTGAAGAGTGGGTTTAAAAATCAAGAAGAAAGGAAGTCAACAGCACCGCCATCATCAGTGAAAGTGAAGGAGAATTACAAAATTTATCAGCAGAATGTACAGTCGTGTTCAAAAGTATCCGAACGACCTGAATTGCATTTCGCCTGATTAGCATGCAACTGGCATAACGGAGCTCTCTAGCAGGTCCTCTAATAGCTCCTTGGTACAGTCGTTTGACTATTGAAAATGGTTCCAACAAGTCACCACTAGAAAACACTGCTCTATATCGCAATAACTAAAGATGTAAAGTAATACCACCATACTACAAATATCAGGGAGCGCCTTATCACAGATAAGACTGTCCTTAAGGCTTGTAAGCTCACATTTATTACAATAAATGACATACCTGAAACTTTACCACTCTCATTATTACGTCAGATAGGTAATGCAAGTAGTAAGTTCGTCGTATTCATGATTGACTATTGGAAGTAACATAGCGTACTTATTATTTAACAATAAACATTTATCATTAAAAATTTAAGTTATACACGAGCAGCTAGTTGAGAATAAGTATGAACTTCAAATGACACGACGAACCGTCTCGTTCTGCATATGGATTCAAACCCAGGTCATGCAGACTAAGCAAAGATTTCGTGACTGACGGAAACTAACAGTCATTCCTGATTAGGCATACAGAGAGTGATTAACCTCGATTTTAGACAGTATCAGTTAACAAATATCAACATTAAATTACATAACTCAGACATTTTTAACGGACGCGAATTTCTACCCAGCATCTACTGTCCCTGTTAACGAACTACGAGAGATGTTAAATATTGCTTCTTTACAACTAACGTACTTGAAATACCGTGAGAGAAAGCTTTGTGTTGGACAGGGATTCGAACCCAGAACCTTATCGGATTGATATCGAAGCACAGTCAACTGAGACATATCGTATTTTCTCGGCAGTAGCTAGATGTTTTAACTGAAATGACGAGACGAAACATTAATTTATTTCTTCCAACCCGGCACCTATCGCTGTCATATTCTAGAGAAAACGAAGTTTAAATATGGGTTTGTTGCAATAGCAGCGTCATGTGAGCATGTTTGAACTAGAAATAGCATGACGAAGAGTTCAGTGCTGACTGGGAATAGAGACCCACACATTTCGCTGTTGACTACACTCAAAAAGACGTCAGCTACCGAATTTTTATCCACCAGCAGATCGGAATAACATCTTGAACCTACAGTGATGTCACGAATAGGTGTGTGTCTCACTGGGAGTCAAAAACGTCAAATATCGTTAGTGTTGACAACGAATGAATATACATTAAACATCAAAATTATTATCCACCAGCAGATAGGTGCTCTTATGCTAGAGCTTGATAATACATAATGAAATCTTTAGTGCCGGACCAGGATTCGAACCCATTCACGCGCAACATGTGGAGATGTTGAGGAATCTGCAGTTTTGAACAAACAACAAATTGTAGCCAAGCTGTATTGTCACGAAGGGATCCAATTCCGCGTTAAGGGCGGTGTGAGTTGCATTCCCAGTTCAGAACCAATTTTATGGACATACAGAAGCTCAAATGAAAGACGGAATAAGTGTCTTGTGACCCTACATAACGTTTGTTTCGTCACTAGAAATAAATAACTAGTATAAGATAGTTTGCTGGTGATAGAGTTTCTACATGTCGCCACTCCAGACTTTATTGTAGTTCAAACCAACGTCTGATTGGTAGAGAAGGAATAATATTTTTAATGTGAATTTCAGATCACAGTGCCATTATATCTTCTTCACTTGGTGTAGCCAGAAGATAAAGGAATCTGCCTCTTCCTATATCAAATTATAGACAGGAGTTGGAATCGAGCCCAGACCGTAGGTATATGAACCTCTCAACAGTCCAACAGACCACCAAATCCTCTTCTCTGTGACTCTTTTTCTATCATGACAACGTAGCGCCACGCTGCATGGGAATTCTTACACACAGGTTCCCTGTAGTAATTTGCAGCATGTTCAGTAAATTCATTTACTTGGTTAACCAAATCACCATGAACTAGCTGCCTCGGCTACCCAGTGCATGCATTCGACTCTATTTTGTAAACACCAAAATAAAATCACGAACTGCCACCTTCACAGAAGAGCCAACAGTGTCGGATGCAGAAATTTAAATAGCAAGTGTTCCTTTCCACTTTTCTATTGCGCTTTCTATTTGTTGAAAACGTCGTGCAGTGCAAAAGAAAAGCTGTAACTCCTTGTCTCTCAGAAGTCTAGACCCGGCCATATGCATTATCTCACAGCACAGTGGAATGCAGAAGTTCTGGCGGAATTGTTGAGTTCAAGGTAAGTGTCGCGCACTGTAGATAAGATGTCGCGAGTTCGAGTACATTCACTCCTACGTTATTTAAAACGCAGTTTTGCTGTCTGCTAAAGTTATTAATCTAATGGAACTTTGAACATAATTCCCTTCACTTCTCAACCAAAATTAGTCGCATGTCAAAAAAGAGCTAACTTCTGCGACATTTTGTTCTTTTCAGGTTTAATAGACAGCCAGGCAGCAGAGGCATCTCGAAACTCTTGTATTATGTATGGGGAGAGCGCATCATGCCAAAATACGTCAGAAAAGAATTTTCTACATTATCTGTCGTGTGGTAGTGGCATTTTATTCTTCTTCAAACCTTGTTTGACAGCTTTAACTCAAAACAAGTTTTCTACTTGATGTAATCAATAAACTGCATGTGCACTGTCAGACTATTATAGATAACATCAGTGAATTCGCATATGTCATTGATCTCATGTTTAGGCTACTATTGTTTTAACAACACTAAAGGAACTTACGAAAATTGTGCGCTGTATTATAAGAAATGAAATAAAACTACCCACGATAACCTTACGACAAAAGTCAGTTTTAATAAAAACTGACAAGCGGAGGCCGTCAATTGTGAAATTCAGATTCGATTCATAGGGCGCATAATAATAGCTCATGGCCAGAGGTGTAATGTGACAAAGCACCAAGATGTAGTTCTCAGCCGTTGTCGAGAAAATCGACGGTTAAAAGAAACCGCTGCCGTCAAATGCTCTCTACGATTAATAATCTTCTATAGCGTCGTGGCGCGGCGGTAAGCGCTCGGCTTCGTAATCCGAAGGTCACCGGTTGGGATCTCGCGCCATGCAACCTTTTTTTTTTAGTATTTGTTTCTTTGTGATTCGAATGTGTATTCACACACCCACACCCACACACACACACACACATATATATATATATATATATATATATATATATATATAATTCCCGGCAATCAGTTGCAACAATTATGCATATAATAATTTGTTGGAAGTCGTTTGTCGTGGAAAAACTGGCGACTTCGAACATCATTTTGTTTTCCGCAAAGAAAGTTGTATTTCATAAATGTTATTAATTGTCTTCATAATGTTAACCGTGTATAGTTAACGGAAGACGTAGAAACGATATTCCGAAACGAATAGGTATAGCTTAAGTCAAACGTTCGAATTAGAATAGAGACCCCACGAACACCAATTTGCTGTGGCAGGTATGAAATATGAACTCCGTTACTCGCTCGTTACACTTCAAGGACAGATATTGAATGGGCCGAAACGAGCCGCCGCATAATACCTGAGTTGCCTGCTAACTTCGAAAGAAGATAGATGCGGTCCCTAGCGCTACTTAAAACGTCGTCGAAAATCAGTGCGGACGTGAGAGCTTTGGTACACCCTGTCACACAAACGGAAAAATGGAGGCGGTACAATTAGAGAGCGATCCGCCTTCACCAACATGCATAAGCAATTCATTAATAGTATATATTTGAATTACAAAAAACTAATATTAAAAAATATTGCATGGCGCGAGATTCGATCCAGCGACCGTCGAATTATGAATCCGAGCGGTTACCGCTGCGCCACGACGCTGTAGAAAATTATTAATCGTTGAGACTATTTCACCGCAGCGGTTTCTTTTAACTGTCGATTTTCTCGGCAACGGCTGAGAAGTGCATCTTGGTGCTTTGCCACATTACACCACTGGCCATGAGCTTATGCGCAGTATGAATCGAATCTGAATTTCACAGCTGGCGGCCTCCCCTTGTATCTGTACACAAGCGTGCTTCTATGGACACGAATTAGTAAAATACTAGTCTTTTAGATTGGGTCTATGTTTAATTGGTATGCTATGACATACTCAAGGGGTATACAAATGTAGCATTTCATAGATAAAGTTACATATTCCTAGAACCCAAAATTTGCTTGCCAGCAGCGGAAAGAGGCGTTACCTGTTGTGCAGCATTGTAAATTTTTCACCATTGCACTAATTAGCCGAAAGTATTTTCTTGAGATTTCCCTATCGATGTTTGACCTGACTGCTTGAAGCTCCTCCACAGAAGGGATAAAAACGTTACAGTTTGTGAGACTGGAACTGCAAACCATAACTGTCGCTTTTTCACTGGTCAGCACATTACCAACGAGCTGGAGGAGATGTATGTGTCTTAGCTTCGTCTAACGGGGCCAATGGGTACTAAAACTCGTAAACCTCTACTTAAAGGACGAGATTAGTTGCGATTTACAAGTGCGGCAACTTTTCTGGGCTGAAAACCGTAAATTTACAATCTTTTATTACACCTCAAGCGATAATAACTCAAATTATTCAATGGAAATGACAGGGAAAATCAAGTGAAGTTTGAGGCTTATTTCCGTACACACCAGGAAGTAACTCGTCGATCACAGAGTTGCCAAACATACCCTGCCTTGCTGCCAAATCTCAGTTACAGTACCAGCATGAAGAGGACGAACCGATGTGATCTTACAGGGGGCTGGAAAGTGACCATAGAAGTCTCGCCGCGTCAGCTGTGCTGTGCGTAAGTGTGTTGAGTTTGGTGCGCCGCGGTCTGCTGTGCTTCGGCTTGGTGAGTCACAGTGCTTCTTGCGTCGTTGCAGAAAGTCTACGATTATTGAAATTTGAAATATGAATCCATGATGGCCCAATGATCAGAACGATACCTTGACATTCTCTTTTGATCGTAATTACGCACGACCTAAACTACACGAAATCGAAGATTGATTGGAATACGAAGTGAAAGTTGATTCTGAGGATGTCATTGGAATGCATCTTCCGATAGTGAGCAGCGTTGTATTTGTGAAATTGAGGAATGCTAACTTATGTGACAAAATAGTTGAGTCTTGCGGAGGAATTATGAAGTTTAAACATTGTGATGGAAACGTAGGCGAAGTAACCGTAACACATGCATGGTTTGGAATACGAACGATCAGGATATTCGAACTACCATTCGAAGTACCAGCGAAACAAATAAACGCAGTGATAGCGCCGTACAGTAAAGTTCTTAGTAATGTTGCCGAACGGTGGTCCAACGCGCGCAAATTCCAAGTTCTCAACGAAGTGAGACAATTACAGGTCGATTTGCACAAACATGTACCGTCATACATCAGCGTCTGCGGATTCCTAGGTATCGTTGTATACGATGGCCAGCCGAGAACGTGCGCGGCGTGCAACTCTCCCGGCAATGTCCGCACTGAGTGTTTACAGTGGCGAGTGGCGCAGTTGCCGGCTGGAGAGGCGCCGAGACCGCCGGCTATGACTGCGCTGCCAGCGACTTACGCTACGGCTGCCCGCGGCCAAGTCCTGACCCCAAGCCCTGATGTGAACACGGAGAACCATCCAACCCGAGAAGAAGTCCAGATTGCCACCACTGACGCAACAGAAGCTAGACCACCCGAACCTAAGGAAATCGTGACAGCTGTAACGGTTTCAACACAACAGACACCAAAAGGTATTGGGGGCCGCAAGAAATTCCTCGATTCCTCCGCTGTTGAGAATGACATGCAAGAACCATCCCGGACTGAGCAACCTCGTAGTGAACGCATTTCTGTACTGACACCATCATCCACCAAGAGCACGGTCGTCAATTTGGCTCGAAACACCACACGCTTAGAATATTTGAAGAATGCTGAGGAAGACAATATCAGACAGCAGCCGGTGAAACCTAAACGGCAAACACGAAAACAGAGCCCTGAACATGTTCATGAACTGGAGAAGAAACTCTTACGTACCAAAAAAAATTCTTAAAACATATCGAAGCGGAGAGCAATGCGTGGTAGACATCGGAAAACCAGACATCTCGAACCTGAATGAAGACGTAAAGATGAACCTCGCCCCTCCAATTGAAGAACCAATGGAAACTGTTGACCGCTGCGTACCTGATACGGGGACAGCATGGTCTGATGACACTGAATGCGCTTAGTTGGACTACCGAATGACGCAGGCGTATAAAATCGCTACGCTCAATGTAAACAGAATAGTTTCGGACGTGAAGTTACAATCTGTGAAGGACTATTTATATGGCGCCGACATTGACATAGCGATGTTACAAGAGGTAGTTACGACCAAAATAGCGGATGTGTACGGATATGTGGCGATCTTAAACATAGGCAATGAATGTGGAACGGACATATTGTTGAAACACGGCATACCATGTACAGCAAATGCCATACTGGACGAGGCATAAGTGCACAAATATTTGATCAATTTCTTGTCAATATATATGCTCCCTCTGGATCCAGCGGAAAACGAGCAAGGGGCAATTTATTCCGGGACGAAATTGTCCCAATAATAACGGATCCTCGACTGCACATAATTTTGGGTGGAGATTTTAATTGCGTATTGCGTCCAGAAGATCAAATCCCGAACTTCAACTTTTGTGAGGAGCTGTTGATGTTGACTAAAGGACTAGATATGATAGATGCTTGGTGCCATCTTCTCCCGCACATCCGAGGATACAGTTACGTATCCAGTACTTCGGCAAGCAGACTCGACAGGCTGTATGTAACGAAAGGTTTTATCGATGATGTAACTGACTGCGAAATTTGGCCTGTTAACTTCTCGGATCACTGCGCATTTCATATAACCGCGCAGCATACTAAACAGACAACATTCCTGGCAAGGGGCGTAAGGCAGCTAAACGTGTCACTTTTGGAGGACGCAGTACTGAAACAGGAGATCCATGATACATGGCAGCGTTGTCTTCGGACGCAATCCAGATATCCAACACGCATCATGTGGTGGCTACAGTCAGCGAAAACGCAGATAAAAAAATGCATCCCACGATATGGTCGCATGAAAGCGTATTGCGGAAAACGCACCTTGGAGTATCACTTTCTTTGCCTCCGCGAACTATATGATGACCCCATGGGATTAGTAGCAAACAGCTCCAGAATAAAACGCACTGAAGCAAGAATAACGGCGTTGGTACGACAATCACTAGAGGGGAAAAAGTTCGATCGCGTCCTCCAATTGAACTAACGCAGGAGAATAAGTCCGTATATCACGTGATTCGGGAAGCCAAGAGAGGTAAACAAAAGTTACTCCATACTCTCAGTGATGAACAGGGGAACGAATACGATCAACAAGTTACGGTAAAAAACAACGTAGTGCAATATTACACAGATTTTTACTCCGCGTCGGCGACTGATTCGACAGCAAGTGAGCCGCTTTTATCCTACATTCAATCCACGGTCCATCCGACTGACAACGCCGACCTTGTGAACAACATAACTGAGAAAGAAGTATGTGCCATAATCAAAGATTCGCCTCCAAAGAAATCGGCTGGTTTAAATGGTCTACCCATAGAATTTTATGCTTGTTTTGGCTCATCATAGGACCGGAGTTTACCAATACATGCAATTAATTGTTGGGAGATGTGCAGATGACATCTCAGTCTACCGAAGGACTGATTGTCCTGATCCCAAAACACCACGTAGCACTACGCTGAAGGATTTTCGACCACTAACACTGCTCAGTTGCGACTATAAAATCTTCACCCGACTCATCAATTGTAGACTGAAGACGGTACTGCCGAAAGTACTTGGCCCTTATCAAATGAGTGCTCTCCCAGGGAGATCAATGTCGAATGCATTATGTGAGTATAGGGACATAATATATTTGTCGTGGCTATGTAAATGCAATGTTGGTCTCATGTTTTTAGACTTCGATAAGGATTTTGACCGCATAAACCACCATTTCCTACTAACTGTAATGCAACGGATGGGATTCAGTGCTCATTTTATTCAGATCATACGCAAATGTATTGTCGTAACTTCCTCTCGAATCAAAATTAATGGTCAGCTAAGTTCACCAGTCCCGATCAAGCAATCAGTGAGACAAGGCTGCCCCCTTTCTATGGCAATATACGCAATCGCCGTAGAACCGTTACTGTTAAACCTGCAGCACAGGTTACAAGGTCTACAGGTATCGGATACAAAAAGAGTGTCACGCTTATGCTGTTGACATCAGTGTAGTAGTTAACATGCATTCAGAAATTGAAGTCGTTCAACAAATAATCCACGCTTACGCCACTTGTCAATGAACAAAAATTTTACCTGTCGGACCCCATATGGAGAACATTCAAAGGGTATGGCTACAAAGGACAGAGAAGACGAACCACTTAGGTATGATGACAGTAGCCATCTGGGACCATAAACTAAATATATTCAGTGCTACTATCCGTGAACTCAAAACTAGAACGCTCAATAGGATACAGAGAGCTCTCTTGATGAACAGGTATGATGACAGTAGCCATCTGGGACCATAAACTAAATATATTCAGTGCTACTATCCGTGAACTCAAAACTAGAACGCTCAATAGGATACAGAGAGCTCTCTTGATGAACAGTTATGCCTTAAGCAAAATATATCACATCGCAGCAGCGTTACCAATACCCAAGGATAGAACGAAAAAGCTTTTAGCTGCAGCGTATTGGTTCATATGGAGCGGATACATCTTTAAAGTCACCTTGCCAACGATATTGTTAACCTACGCCGCTGGTGGTTTTGGTGTCAAAGACATCAAGAACCAATGCACTGCCATATATATGGACCGAATCCGCAAAATATTGCAGACACCCCATCTGACAATTACGAAAACGTTTTTCAACAGGTTAGCCCCAACGAGGAAAAAGGCACCAGTCAATGTTGGTTGCATCAGCGCTCAACTCGATCACGTCCGGACTTACTACCTGGAAATGAGGAAATGAGCTATATTCAAGATACGTCACAGCTGCTTAACACCAGAAGGAGATATTACCACTTCACGAGTCACCATAGGCAAAACTCAATGGAAAGGAAATATAACGTCTGGAAAAATACTAACAATCCCATCCTCCACTCCAAAGTAGTGTACACATGGTATGAGATTGTAAACGAGAAGGTCCCCACAGGTGAAAAGATGCACAATATCAGAATGAAGCAGAGTCCGTACTGCGATCATTGCCATACTGTAGATACCTTGACACACATTCTCATCTGCCGAGACCAATACCACATATGGAACTGTGTAAGACGATTTAAGCAAAAGGGGAACGAAATGTCTCCCACTGGAAGGTCATGTTGTTTTATTTAAATGATTACAAAATCAGGTAAAACAAACAGTCAGGTTGTCAGTATAAGCACATTACTGTTGTCAGTATGATATTGCACTCCCCAGGGCCTGTAATGATAAAGGGCCCGATTAGGTCAGGCATATTGTATACAGAAGTGGACGACAGAGAACCACTAAATTCTACAACCTGTATGCATTGTTTACACACAGAAATTACTGTTACAGTGTACGCATGGAGCCAAATGAGTGAATTGCGTATTTTCCAGTGAGAGAGAGCACTGTCAAATAGTCTTCGCTACATTAGGTTACTTAAAACGGTGTCACTCTGAACCAGAATTTATGGTCAGCGTCTAAGTGTAAGGTCAATGAATTGGATGCGAGTTTTGCAACTGTGAAATACTTTCCTACATTATAGAAGCGAATATTAAATTTGAACTAATATTGCGAAAATTTTGTACTTGGATAGCTTAGAATGAAAATCTTTCTGTTTATTGCAAAGGAAAACAATTGATTTTCTAAAGCATTGTCTGTCATACACAACTTGGAGCAGGTCATGTCGACCAAATTATATGGAAGAACTGACAGCGACGAATATCTGAAGGCAGTAAGATCTCTTGCCTTTTTTCTAGGCGCAAGTAAATGAAGAAAGGCAGCGCGTTTTTGTTATTAAGTAACGTCTTCATCAATTACTTTAGTTTTAATGTAATCTTCGAGTAATTGATGATGTTTGATATTAACATGAAAAGGATAAAGGATCCGCAGACAGGGAAAGAACCTGTTCTTGGGACACTACTTGTATAATAACCAAAAGGTATTAAATGATCTTCAAGCATATGTGTTCCAGCAGCGGTATGAAGAAAATGATAGTAATAATGACGGTAATAATAAAATCATCCGGTAACGTCACACTTCACAGAGGATTTTCTCGAACTAAGAAATTTGCTGAATTTGTGAAAATTTCAAAATGGCTACCCTATGATGCCTAGAAGAGTCTTTACATCCTGCTGATATTAGAATAGCATAATCTCCGCGTCACAAGCTTGCTTCTACTTAACCATTGAATAGACTCGCATTTTTCCACCGTGACTCATTTTGTAAGCTAAGCACATCATCCGTTACAGCACACTCCTGGGGCTGGGAAATGTGGCCTTAGAGGTCTGGTGGGACGAACTATCACAGGTCCAATGCGTGGGTTCAGGCATTTACTTCTAAGAGGCACAAACAGATTTGCTTTATCACTGGTAACCTCAAGAGAAAGGCGTTATAATCCAAAATCCGCGTTAAACATCACGTTCCTTCATTACCAACTGGGCAGACCCGGTTTACGTTGGGAAATGACATAGCAGAAGTCATGGTAAACAGAAATAAAGTCACCAGTAAGTTTACTTACACTAGAAAATTTTATTTTATTTGATGAATCGATAGCCATTTAAAGGAACAGGGCTCTTATTTTACTGATACTTGATTGAATTAGAGACGTTGAAAATTTGGTGCTGGACTGTGATTCGAATTCGTATCTCCTCTTTAAAGGATCTGAATCTCTCGGAATAGTATAGTTCTATCATTTCGTTCCTTTTCCCAAGACTGCAATCTTCTCTAGGTCTCCACCAAAGGTAAGTATGTGGGTCCGAATGCTGATCCCATACAAAATTATTCATAACATCATTTCAATCCCTATCACATGCTTACCGGCCTGCCAGTGAAAATTAACGTGCATTTTTAATGTCTGTTTATGCGTTGCCAACAATCGCATTACGTGCCCGTTATTTCTGGTCAAACACGCACACATCTTACTGTTGGTGAGTAGGCAGCGGATACTAAAGCTATATTCGTGGATGCACAGTAGGTGTGCAGTTCGATTGTCGCTTAGGCACGAAAGTTTGTATCCCTATTTTAGATTCAAACAGCTAGCAGCTAGTAAGAAAAACCTATAAATAACATTTGATTTTACTTAATTAACAATCCGATTATGCGTTGGGTTCGTATCTCCGTCACAGAACTCCACATCATGCACTTCATTTTTAAATGCATGCACACTTTGTTACTGCAGAATGGAGGTATATCAGACATCTTTCGTGGTTAGTTAACAGGGACGAAGGGTCTTGATAGCAGACCCGGTTTATTACGAAAATTGTCGTCTTTTATTATCAAGTTTAGATTTGGTTACTGGAATTGGAAAAAGTTTCGGTAATTCATGACTCTACATTGCTATTTCTCAATATGATATGAACAGATTAGGTTACTACTTATTCTTGTTCCATAGATCATGCCTACATTTCGTAATGATGTGGAACGTGTTATTTTAATGAAAGATTTCTTTACATACCATGATTTAATTTCCTTACAACAATATTTTTCTCTCTGACTCTCTCTCTCTCTCTCTCTCTCTCTCTCTCTCTCTCTCTCCCTCTGTCTCTCTCTCTCTCTCTCTCTCTCTCTCTCTCTCTCTCTCTCTCTCTCTCTCTGTCACACACACGCACACACATACACACACACACACACACAAACATTTTTGGTTTTTATTTGTATGTCGTGCTCGACTATCAGCAAGGCAAGAAAATTTCTGTGAATGAGTTCTTAGTTTTGAGTACACTTACGAAAGAAATATTAAAAACAACTATGAGAGTTACTGATTTATGATGCTTAGTTTGCAGTCAGTTCTGAGTATTATTAGTAACTACGCTCCAGTCCCTAAACCTAGTTACAGAAATGCGAATCAGACGCATTACGTATTCCAGGCCATAACAGCCGCGACTTGGAGACGCCAGCTACGGTCACTTCCCAGACCGCTGTAGGATCACATCGGTTCGTCGTCTTCATGCTGGTACTATAACTGAGATTTGGCAACCAGGCAGGGTATGTTTGGCAACTGTGTGATCGACGACATACTTCCAGGTGTGCACGGAAATAAGCATCAAACTTCACTTTATTTTACCTGTCATTTCCATTGAATAATTTGAGTTATTATCGCTTGAGGTGTAATAAAAGATCGTAAATTTACGGTTTCCAGCCCAGAAAAGTCGTTGCACTTGGAAATTACAACTAATCGCGTCCTTTAAGTAGCGGTTTACGAGTTCTAGCAACAACTGACCTCGTTAGACGAAGCTAAGACACATACATCTCCGCCAGCTCTTTGGTAATGTGCTGACCTGTGAAAAAGCGACAGTTATGGTTTGCAGTTCCAGTCTCATAAACTGTAACGTTTTTATACCTTCTGTGGAAGAGCTTCAAGCAGTCAGGACAAACATCGATACGGAAATCGCAAGAAAATACTTCCGGCTAATAGTGCAATGGTGAAAAACTTACAATGCTGCACAACATGTAACGCTTTTTTCCGCTGCTGGCAAGCAAATTTTGGGTTCTAGGAATATGTAACTTTATCGATAAAATGCCACATTTGTATACCCCTTGAGTAAGTCACAGAATAACAATTAAACACAGACCCAATCTAAATGAGTAGTATTTTACTAATTCGTGTCCATAGAGGCACGCTTGTGTACATATACTCAGTTTTATTAAAACAGACTCTTGTTGTAAGTTTATCGTGAGTAGTTTTATTTCATTTCTTATAATAAAGTGCACAATTTTAGTAAGCTTTCCTTTAGTGTTATTAAAACAATAGTAAACATGAGAGAGATATTAATCATCAAGGATATATGCGAATTCTCTGATGCTATTTATAACAGTCTGACAATGCACATGCAGTTTATTGACTACATCAAGTAGAAAACTTGTTCTGAGTTAAAGCTGTAAAACAAGGTTTGAAGAAGAATAAAATGCCACTACCACACGACAGCTAATGTAGAAAATTCTTTTCTGACGTATTTTGGCACGATGCGCTTTCCCCATACATAATACAAGAGTTTCGAGATGCATCTGCTACCTGGCTGTCTATTAAATCTGAAAAGAACAAAATGTCGCAGAAGTTAGCTCTTTCTTGACATGCGACTATTTTGGGTTGAGAAGTGAAGGGAATTACGTTCAAAGTTAAATTAGATTGATAACTTTAGCAGACAGCAGAATTGCGTTTTAAATAACGTAGCAGTGAATGTACTCGAACTCGCGACATCTTATCGACAGTGCGCGACACTTACCTTGAACTCAACAATTCCTCCAGATCTTCTGCATTCCACTGCTCTGTGAGATAATGCATGTGGCCGGGTCTAGACTTCTGAGAGAGAAGGAGTTACAGCTTTTCTTTTGCACTGCACGACGTTTTCAACAAACAGAAAGCGCAATAGAGTAGCTCAAGTGGAAAGGAACACTTGCTATTTAAATTTCTGCATCCTACACTGTTGGCTGTTCTGTGAAGGTGGCAGTTACGTGATTTCATTTCGCTGATAACAAAATAGAGTCGAATGTATGCACTGGGTAGCCAAGGCAGCTAGTTCATGGTGATCCGGTCAACCAAGTAAATGAATTTACTGAACATGCTGGAAATTACTACAGGGAACCTGTGAGTAAGGATTCTTATGCAGTGTGACGCAACGGCGCTACGATAGAAAAAATGAGTCACAGAGAAGAGGATTTGGTGGTCTGTTGGACTGATGAAAAGTTCGTATACCTACGGTCTGGGTTCGATTCCCTCTCATGTCAATAATTTTATATAGGAAGAGACAGAATCCTTTCTCTTCTGGCTACACCAAGTGAAGAAGATATAGTGGCACTGTGGTCTGAAATTCACATTAATATTATTATTCCTTCTCTACCAATCTGACGTTAGTTTGAACCACAATAAAGTCTGGAGTGGCGAAATGTAGAAACTCTATCACCTGTAACCTTTCTTATACTAGTTATTTATTTCTAGTGACGAAACAAACGTTATGTAGGGTCACAGGACACTTATTCCATCTTTTATTTGAGCTTCTGTATGTCCGTAAAATTGATTCTGAACTGGGAATGCAACTCATACCGCCCTTAACGCGGAATTTGATCCCTTCGTGACAATACAGTATGGCTGCAATTTGTTGTTTGTTCAAAAATACAGATTCCTCAACATCTCCACATGTTGCCCGTGAATGGGTTCGACTCCTGGTCCGGCACTAAAGATTTCATTATGTATTATCAAGCTCTAGCATGAGAACACATATCTGCTGGTGGATAATAATTTTGATGTTTAATGTATTTTCATTCGTTGTCATCACTAACGATATTTGACGTTTTTGACTCCCAGTGAGACACAGACCTATTTGCGAGATCACTGTAAGTTCAAGATGTTATTCCCAGCTGCTGATGGAGAAAAATTCTGTAGCTGACTTCTCTTTGTGTGTAGTCAACAGCGAAATGTGTGGGTCTCTATTCCCAGTCAGCACTGAACTCTTCGTCATGCTATTTCTAGTTCAAACATGCTCACATGTCGCTGCTGTTGCAACAAACCCATATTTAACTTTCGTTTTCTCTAGAATATAACAGCGATAGGTTCCGGGTTGTAAGAAATAAATTAATGTTTCGTCTCGTCATTTCAGTTAAAACATCCAGCTACTGCCGAGAAAATCCGATATGTCACAGTTGATTGTGCTTCGATATTAATCCGATAAGGTTCTGGGTTCGAATCCCTGTCCAACACAAAGCTTTACCTCACGGCATTTCAAGTAAGTTACTTGTAAAGAAGCAATATTTAACATCTCTCGTAGTTCATTAACAGGGACAGTAGATGCTGGGTAGAAATTCGCGTCCGTTAAAAATGTCTGCGTTATGTAATTTAAAGTTGATGTTCGTTAACTGATACTGCCTAAAATCGAGGTATATCACTCTCTGTATGCCTAATCAGGAATGACTGTTAGTTTCCGTCAGTCACGAAATCTTTGCTTGGTCTGCATGACCTGGGTTTGAATCCATATGCAGAACGAGACGGTTGGTCGTGTCATTTGAAGTTCATACATATTCTCAACTAGCTGCTCGTGAATAAGTTAAATTTTTAATGTCATTTTGTGTTAAATAATAAGTACGGTATGTTACTTCCAAGAGTCAGTCATGAATACAACGAACTTACTACCTGCATTACCTATCTGACGTAATAATGAAAGTGTTAAAGTTTCAGGTATGTCATTTATTGTAACAAATGTGAGCTTACAAGCCTTAAGGACAGTCTTATCTGTGATAAGGCGCTCGCTGATATTTGTAGTATGGTGGTATTACTTTACATCTAGAGTTATTGCGATACACAGCAGTGTTTTCTAGAGGTGACTTGTTGGCACCATTTCAATAGTGAAACGACTGTACCAAGAAGCGATTAGAGGACCTACTAGACAGCTCCGTTATGCCGGTTGCATGCGAATGAGGCGAAATTCAATTCAGTTCGTTCGGGTACTTTTGAGCACGACTGTACAGTCTAAAGAGTACAAAATGTGGTTTGAGAGAAAGTCTAAGAAATACGGAAGTAGTGAGAAGGAGCAGAGATGAGAACAGCAAGACACTTAACCATAAATTTGCGGAACACAAGGTAGGTGAAGTTACTATATCACCTACCTGGGCAACAAAATCACCCATGGCGGACGGAGCAAGGAAGAAATAAAAAGCAGATTAGCACTGGCAAAAAGGGCATATGTGGCTAAGAAAATACTACTGGTATCAAACACAGGCCTTCATCTGAGGTAGAAATTTCTGGGAATGTACGTTTGGAGCATAGGTTACATGGTAGTGAAACGTTCTTTTTAGGAGAACCGGAACAGAAGAGAATTCAAGAATTCTAAATGTAGTGCTATAGAATAATGCTGAAGATTAAGTGGACTGATAAGGCAAGGAAAGACGAGGTTCTCCGTAAAATCGACGAGGAAAGGAATACAGGGTCTTCAGAAATTTCCGTTACAAATTTCAATGATTTATGGACGGGATTGAGTACATGATATTTTGAATAGTAAATTATGTCTGGAAACGTGCCGTTTCCATTCTACGACTGTTTCAGTTCAGGTGCGTCACACGTCCACGTCTGCCGAGGGAAAGAAAAAAGGTATCTTGTTGTTTGTCCTGGTATGCAATAAAGTGGACATGGTGATGTATACTACGTCAGACGATGGCCTGATGTCACTTAAATGTCTGCCTTGGTCCGAGACTCCTGTAGAGACATAGGAAGATCTCCTGGCACAAGTTCCGGTCGCTACACTAGAAACTGAAGAGCTGCCAGGTGGGATGGAGAGTGTGTACCAGAATGTAATTCTCAGGTCCTACGTCTGTAACAACGGCGGTGGTCGCCACATAGAATCGCTGTTTAATGCACCAGTACAGTCCTTTTTTATTTCGGAGTAATGTAAACATGTAATGTTCAAGTGTTAATACAAACAAATGTCCTTAACTAATAAATTTATGTTTCTTTAGCTTTTCTTTCGAATTATTACGTAACAATTTAACTGCATCAAGCCTGATTCGATTCCTCAAGCAGAAGTGGATGAGTTCAACATCTGAACTGAAACCGTCGCAGAACGCAAACATTACGTTTCTGGACATGGATTCCTGTTCAAAACGTTATGTACTTACTTCGCCCTATAAGTCTTAGAAGTTTCTAAGGAGAATTTCTTAACACTGTATTTAGAGGAAGAAGAGACAGGATGATAGGACATCAGCTGACACATCACAGAAGAACTTCCATGGTAGTAGAGGGAGATGTACACTGTGAAAACTGTGCTTGGATTGAGGTGGAAAGTTTGGTAGTGGAGAGGAATTCGTGGCGTGCGCACCAAACCAGTCATATGTCTGGTAACCTGACTGTAGGAGCTTGACGTAACACTTACAACAGAATTCATCTAACGTTTGTGGAGAATGAGAGCGCAGAGGAACAGAAGTATTGTTTTGTTTATTTTTTCTGGTATTTTTGCATGGGGTAACGTGATAAAGGTGCAGTGAAATTTGTTCTGCACTGAACTACGATGTTCTCTGCAACTTACCATCTTTCTTTCTGGAGTTCTTCGATATCTAAACTTTTATGGTTCTGTTGAACATTCAAATAGGAAGAGACTAATCACACCGAAACCTTCGTCTTTTACTGTTCATTTGACAGAATATTCACGTTGTTGGAATTCCTGTGGGCTCAGATATCTATTTGCATCTTGTATGACTATATTATATATAACGTTCGACACAGACTTCATTAAAAGCACCCCTGTCGTGTTACTTGTTTCACGTGTTATCTGTTGACATACACGTACAACATTTAATATTCGGCAATCGTAAAATTGTAAAACTCCGCGAATTGCTTTAAAAGTCAGAATGACTATAGAGAATTCTGTGGATGAAAGAAGACATTCGCTTCATTCAAAGCCAACAACGGCAATTCTCTTAACTTTTACTGTTGTTGCTTCATATAAATCTCAGTGTTGCCAATCAGTGTTATACGTATGATATTGATCTATTAAGTTATTATTAGGACTTGCTAAAGTAATGCCTCCGAACTTTTTATGTCCAAACTCTTTAAACTTTTAAATAAAACAACCATTACTAACATCCTACATATTTATTTTTCATTTATTTCTCAACATACTCACCTCGGCAACAAACCGTTTCCCCAATAAGAGACCGGTTTGTTGAGACCATCACTGCAGAATGTATGACTATGTTGACGGAGCTTCGGTCCTCTGCTTGCATGGCTTCATCACTATCAAACGGTTGTCCTCGAAAGTAGTCTTTGAGTTTCGGAAACAGATGAAAATCTCGTGGAACCAAGGCGGGACTGTTTGCTGGATGATCGATGACTGTAAAGCCAAGGCGTCCGATTGAGTCAGGTGTTACAGTGCTAGTGTGTGCAATGGCATTGTCATGGTGAAGGAGGGGGTGCTCCGTGTGTGGACGAACTCTTATAAATTGAAGCTCGATTACAGGACACTGTTTCTTACACACACCACTTTACATGCCACATACTATGTTACATGCTACAGTTCGGAGCCCTTCTAGTGGCAGAGGGTTGAAAATACGTAGACATGAATGTTAATAACGTTTGTTTTATTTAAAAGACGTTAAGAATTTCCACATAAGAATTCGGAGGCCTTACTTGTCAGTATGCACTCATACTTTCTGTTGTTACTGGGGTGCTGGTATTGTCTCACTTCATTACTGTTGCACTCACTATTTTTTGTTGTCATTTGCTTTGGTATCCATTTCCATTCACTCATGAAGTATATGTACTGTGAGAGATTCATTTATTTTTCCAATTTCTTTTTCAGTGTCCATTAAATACAATTGTGACTCATGAGACTCAGGTGCGAAGTTGCTGTTTTAAGAAACTGCCTTGTGCTAGGACAAGGGCAGAAGATCCAGACATGAGAAAAATGAGTTACTATTCCCACAACATCTGTTTGTATTTCCAAGTAGTTCCCTCTGGACAAAACTCGCCATGCTCAACAGTTTCTCTAGAGAATGTATTTTATTACTAAAGTGGCGTTTTACAGAGCACTCAAAACACTCATGCTAGGCATTAACTATTTATTACTATTGAAACACTTGCCAATCAAAGAGATCCTTTACATTTGTATACAGAGAACTAAGAGTAATGTACTAGGTGGATGCCCCGACAAAAAATTTAAAAAAAAATATAACCTCAGATGCCACAGGTTTTCCCTCGCGAAGGCATCTATGAGTTCAGCTACGTTGGTTGACTAATTAATTAAATTTATCTTGTGTTACCTAGCGTGTTTCTTCAACCAATTGATTAGATGGCCATGCACATAATTCACGAGTTGATGATTAATTCTGTCCTACATTTACAGCAAGAACGGTTTGTGATAAATCATATTGCAGGATGTATTGACTCTCCTTCTATGCCATTTGTTTCATTTATTCCTTTCTATTGTACTCTCATTCTCGTTGTGTTTTACAAGTTTTCAACAGCTCATCTCCTGAGAATGATACAGAGATGAAACTATTTCTCGGGCAGAGTACACAAATGATGTATCAAATACCTGCTCGAAGCATAAGCAGATTATCTCCACTTAGTCATGCTCACGTATCAAGATGGATATTCCCATAATCCAATGTAGAAGAATGACTGTAAACGCAATTAATCACGTGAAATGATAACAATTTCAGCGGATGAAAGTAGAACCAAGAGGAACACACATTGATTGAAATGACTACAGGAATATCCCCTCGAATCGTACCAGTATATGTTAAGACTTATACTGCTTAACTACAATTCTAGCTCTCAGAATTTTCATTCAGCAGCACAGTCTCCGCTATTTGGTTCCTTTCTAAAGGACTAAAACTGTCTGGTGTACGGGGGCTCGACCTTGGAGCCTTCCCAATTTGTGGGAAAAATGCTGTAACGGCTGAGTTACCCAAGCATGGCACACGACCCGCCCTGACAGCCTTACTTTCGCCAATATCTCCTACCTTTGAAATTTCACAGAACTTCTCCCACATACTCTGCAGGACTATCACTCCTCGAAAGAGGCATGATAGCTCAACAATGTACGTCTACGAGGTTGGAAGGAAGGACAAGCGGTACTAGCGGAATAATCTTGTGAGGACGTGCAATGAGTGGTGCTTGGGAAACTAAGTGGTCACACAATTAACTCACGAAACGTAAAGGTCCCAGTTTGAAGCCCTGGTCTAGCAGGCAGGGTTGGCAGTGTTGTTACAAGCAACGTTTGCTACAAGTGAAGACAGCATCCTCATCTGTTACTTCTCTGGTAAAAATTGTCACCGAGGTTATAAGGGTGCACTCTGAGCACCTGCAGTGAGATATAGTTTCAAAAACTAGTGACCTCGGAATTGAGAACTCTTAAGAGAATCTCGAGTTATTATCATCAATGGTAACGGACTGCAGCCGAACCAAACCACACAATGCTGAAGGTATTAGATTTCTAACCGAGACAGTAAAAGCAATAGATGAGTTCTACTCCTTGAGCAGCGATATAGCTGGCGATGGCCGAAGTACATATAGGTAGACTGCCAATAGCAAGGAAAATGTTTCTGAAAAACAAAATTATTTTGGAAACTTATGTATTTGTCTAGAGCGTAGCTTTGTGCCATAGTACAACGGGGACGATAAACAGTTCAGACAAAAGCGAATGGAACATTCTAGAATACGGTGCTACACAGAAACACAGGTGTTTAAATGTGTTGATCGTAGGTGTAATGATGGAGGAAACGATCATTTATCATACAGTTTACATGTGAGAGATTATTTACAGCGCTTCCACGTCAATCATTAATGATACCTATTCTGTGACGTGTCGTTTGTAGCTTGAAATGTAGTGAATCTTGGTGCATGTGTTCACTCTTTGTTCACATACCGTAAATAAATACCGATAAGTGGTCTTGCTGTAAGGTAGATAAAAGCTCATAGTTTTCGAATTAGGAGTGTATAGACATTTCGACTAAATTTTAATTGAAAGTTGTTCACTGAATTTAATTAATAAAGCTTACGTAATACGGAGGTATGACTACGAGAAAAGCATTTTTTGAAACTGCTTAACTACAAGAGAGTATGGCTTCAAGGTACAAATAAAGAAAAATGTGAAATAGATAGTGGCAGTTATTTGCGAGTCGAAGAATAATTTTTAAGAAAGATAACATTCCTATCTGTCGCAGATACGTCGCTGATGTATTTGTCCTTCTCTATGATGATAAGCATTGGTTTGATGGTGTTTGTAAGTCATATAATGTTAAAAAACGATAGCACTATAGATCGCAATTCGCACTTTTGGAACATCATCTGGTGTCCAGAATCAGTATCCTCGTATAGAGGTCAGATAGAGTGTATCAGTCTGCTGATGTCTGTTACATCTATTGCAACACCACTTGGTGTTCAAAATTAGGATCCTCGTATAATGGTCAGATATAGTGTATCAGTCTGCTGATATCTGTTACCTTTATAATATTTAACTATTAAGTCCACAGGTTACTTGCAGTTCCAACGAACGGGTCTTCTTACGACTGTAATGTTTTTAGTTGTGTGTCTATGTTGGTTTTGTAATCCATTTTTATTTCGTAAATAGTCACTTTATTTGCTTTTCTTCCACGAATGTATGACAATAGAAAACGCAGAAACGCGTAATACTGGATTTATAAATTCTCTTGTATTCAGTCAATGACCTTTCCCTCAGTGACTAAGTCACTTTTCATAGTATGTATATTTTTTAACGTGCCTCCTGCGTTATCACCTGTCACGGTTGTTTTGTATATATGCCTGTAAGTGTTAAGCCGTGTTTACTGCATTATTGTTAATGTAACTCAACACGCACGCTCACTCGCTCTCTCTCGCACAGTCTCTCTCTCTCTCTCTCTCTCTCTCTCTCACACACACACACACACACACACACACACACATACACACGCACATAAACGGAAAAAGAGAGTGAAATAAAGATGCGGTGAAGAGGGATAGAGTGCGTGTGTGCGGTAGAGGGACGCGGAAGGAGGAAGGGCGGAAGGGAAAGAGGGAGGAAGTGAGGGAAGGAGATGGAGACTAACGTTTTTATTACATGATACTGGTATACACAAATCATATAACTATTAGACGATTTGAAGATTAACATATATAAATTTCTGACAACAGCTGATAGTCTGCATAATGAGGACTGTCATTTATCTATTTCAATAAAGAAAACGTAGATGCTTCTCGTTCCGAAATTTATCGTTTTTGAAATCATTTGCCAGATTGGTCCTTCGCATTCCCCTTCTATACGACAAAGTATTTGATATCCAATGATTAACCGAAAATGTGTTTAGTATGGACAGAAAATAAGTTTCTAACATTCAACTAGTTATTAAACTGAATGTTACAGAAAAGGGGAAAAACTTAAATTATTTCGTATTATTTGAAATTTCTCGATACTTTTAGATATATTCAGAAGGTGTAGATCATGTGACAAAAAAATCGATAGGTCAGAAAATAGTTAACGTAGAGTAATGAAATTTCAGGATATATATTCATCAAGGTAACATACTTAAGTGATTAACGTCAAAAGATTACATGTCGATGTAAGGGCGAGATAGGCCACTGAAAAGTAAAATGATTAGACATAAATAACCGGTGTAACCGCCAGAATCTGTAATGTAAGCATACAGACGTCCATGCATTGTATTGTACGTGTTGTACAGATGCGAGATGTCAGTTTGTGGGATGTAGTTAGATGCTTGTTTCACTAGATCGGTCAGTACAGCGACGGTTAATGCTGTTGTGGATGACGCTGGGGTAGTCAACCGATGTTGCACCGTATACGCTCGACTGGGGACATATGGTGATCGTGCAGGTCAAGGCAACATGTCGATACCCTGTAGAGCGTGCTGGCTTACAACAATGGTAAGTGGGTGAGCGTCACCCCGTGGAAAACATCGCCTGGAATGCCGTTCATGATTAGCAGCACAAAAGCCCGAATCACCAGATTGACGTGCAAATTTGGAGTCAGGGTGCTTGGAATAACCTATGGAGTGCTCCGACTGTCATACGAAATCGCACCCCAGACCATAACTCCAGGTGGAGGTCCAGCATGTCTCGCTCGTAGACAGGTTGGTCGCTGGCCGACTTCTAAAAGAGACACGACCATCATTGGCAACGAGGTAGAATAAGCTGTCATCAGATAACGCAACAGGTCTCCACTCCGCCCTCCATGAACTGTGGCACGACATCACTGAAGTTGCAAATGGCGGTGGTTTGGGGTCAGTGGAATGCACGCTACAGGGTTTCTGGCTCGGCGGTGTCGTTGAGGTACCGTTTACCGTTCTGTGTCTGTGGTGCCAACTGCTGCTCAGATTACTGCTGCAGATGCAGTACGATGTGTCAGAGCCATAGGCATAACGCTATGGGCTTCCCTCTCAGTAGTGACACATGATCATACGGAGCCCGACCTTCTTGCGACCGTACATTCCCTTGACCAACGGTGCCAGCAATCTTGTACAGTGGCTATAGTCCTGCCAAGTCTCTCCGCATTATTTCAGAGAGAACATTCAGCTTCTTCTACCCCTACTACATTACCTCGTCAAACTGAGTTAGGTGATTATATTGGCGTCTTTGTCTTTCTTTTCTGACACCAACTCAACACGACCAATCTCAAAGGTAACCAATGCTCACGACCGTTACAGCATGCACTTAAAGTATACCAGATTTGCATCCTCATATTGGCTCTACTAGTGCCCCTCTCATGCGCCTCTCACGAAATTTTCGTACCAACTTTCTGATGTTGAAAGACTGCTGCAAACTTTCATTTATGTCGCACAACTCCTACTTGGTGGTGCATTCTTTTTATCAGTTTATCCTACTGCTAATATGCCACTTCATCCGGATTTTCTCGTATAGCTCTACGCTTTCACTGCAGACTATTAAATTTACTTGCATTTTTACGGTTCCGTACGATTATCAGTAAAAACTGAACTCTTATAGGATTGCTTTATTGTCCATTTCTATTTCTATTTCTGTCGTTCTGTCCCACTCTTAAGGCCTGTTTTTCCTCAGGATATGGTGGACGTATAAAGTTAAAACTGATGTCACATACTAAGATCAACCCCCCCCCCCCCCCCCTTGGTGGTGTAAAATAATTAAACTCCTAAGTTAATGTAATCGAAAGACACAGCCATATGTAAGGACCCTTTTCTTTCTCAGCAACGGTTTGTCAAATACTAGGCTCTACTCTCCTTTGGCGGTGTAAAAAAATTTTAACTTCAAATCAGTGCGATCAAAAGATAAGGCATATGTGTCGCGTATTTTGAAATCCACAAACTCACTTACCAGAACATGTAGATGAACTGTCTGTAAGGTCGGGCTTGGTGCTGTAACTGAAAACCGAGTGGTCACGGGAACTCATCTTGGTCAGATCACGGATTTCTCAGTCGCCAGTAACAAGACGTGCAGCGGATTCAAGGTTAAATTGTAGGTTCCCATTTCCTAGGTGGATAGCTGGGACTGATTAGAGACACTCAAGTCGCCGAAGTAGCGTCCAATAAGAAGACTAGCACCTTGCTATTGAGTTGCACTAACTTATTAGTATCTAAGCACATAATTAGGTTTGTACGGCACTCTGACACCGTGAATCCTACTTACGCCTGTCCGGTTTTAACATACAGGAAATGAAACTCCTAAAGAGAAACAGCTATAGTGGCCAGCATTAGGAAAATGGATAATTCACTGGTGTGCTTTGTAACATTAGCCAGCATGACTATCCTATGTGGTAGTGAAACACGATGAAAGCAACAGGATACCACTGCTGTTATAATTGTTAAGCAACTTTACTATATGGCTTAACCATGATGCCATCCTCTTTGGTAAACCATATCCGAGCAAAAAAGCTTACTTATTCGGATCTCCTGTCAATATCAAGAAAAGCAAATATTACGTTCTCTAGGTCGAAGCATGGACCATTAAATCCCCTAATGATGTAGGTAAATTAGACAACTCGGACAGTGAAATGGTTAGGCTGAAATTACAGATGGCGAAAATTAGTTACTTGTGGTGTAAGGAAGAACAGTGTTTATCGTAGGTGAGCAAAGATTTATAATCGGAAAACAGAAGTTATGTAAGAGCATTAATGAACAACAAATTAGGTATAGGGATGAACTACTACGAACTGTTGTTGTTGCTGTTGTTTGTCGGGCTTAGAGCGCTCGACATAGAGGTTATCAGCATCACGAACAGTACGCTGAAAGGATTATCATAGCCAAGGCAGTCAAAGCCATGACTCACCACAATAGTACACGTACGCGTACACTGCAGCAATGCAGATAATGAGAGACTGAATAATTATATTACGATATTCAGTATGTTAATGGGGACGAAAGACGGCCGGAGTTACCGTGCGGTTCTAGGCGCTACAGTCTGGAACCGAGCGACCGCTACAGTCGCAGGTTCGAATCCTGCCTCGGGCATGGATGTGTGTGAGTTCCTTAGGTTAGGTAGGTTCAATTAGTTCTAAGTTCTAGGCGACTGATGACCTCAGAAGTTAAGTCGTATAGTGCTCAGACCCATTTGAACCATTTTGAATGGGGACGAAAACTTTATTGTGATGGGGCAGAAAATCATGTAAGAAAAGGAAAAGAGGATAAAGCAGGAGAAGAACAAACACCGAACGGAAACAAATTGAAGGAAAAAGCTCCACATAGTAAGTTCACAGCCAACACTTAATTTAAAGTATCATGAAGATAATTTAAATCAGGATCCGTAAGGATATTAAGAAACGGCTAACTGAAATACGCGAAACAGAAGATGAGTGGTTGTTAGCTTTGAGAGATGTAGCAGTGAAAGCCGCAGACTGACACCTGGACAAAGAACCAAGGCCCAGTAGAAATTATAAGGTAACACACTAAAAACACTACTAAAATGAACTGACGAACGTAGAAAATGTAAAAATATAACAAATGAAGCAGGGAAACGTTATTATACATAACTGATAAACTTAAGTTGGTGCAATATAGCAAACCTGAAATGGTAACAGAAGCAATTAAATCTAGCAAAACATGCACCACCACAAGAAAGTTCTACGTCTCATATAAGGAAAGCATAGAAAAATCTTCGGCGAACGGAGCAGCAGTTGCGAGGAAATAGTGAGATCAGAAGGGTAGCTGGAACTCAAGAAGGAAGGAAATGCCAAAATTTTAAATAATTATTTAAGAAAAGAATAAAGTATAATATAATGTAAAGGAAAGACAAACTGTATGAAGATGAGATAACGATATGATACCGTGAAAAGAAGTTTAGAGAGGTCTCTAAGACTCAAGTCTACACAAGGAATTTGAAGAAGGAAACATTCAGTCTGAATTATTAAGATCCTTGGGGAATCAAATTACGACACAACTCTTCCACGCAATTTGTGGGCTGTATGAGAATGACGAAATACCTCCAAATACAAGAATGTGATAACACCATCATCAAAGATGGGAGGTATTATCGAACCGTAAGTTTATAAGTAACGGCTGTAAAATACTGACTGCAGTTAGCTACAGTAGGAAGGCCGCAATAGACTAACACGAATAATTTACAGAATTATTGACAGGTTGGTTGTTGGCGATCTCGGGAAACATCAGTTTAGAATTAAGAGAACTATTGGAACATTCAAGGCCCTAATGTCCGCATGGTTTACGCAAGCAAGTAGATTGAAAAAAAGGCAAACCTACATTTAAAATAATCCTACATTTACAGAATGTTTTGTGAAGAATGTTGACTGGAATAAAACCTTGAAATTGTAATTGTAGCAGGGACGTAATACAGGGACCGAAAGGTTGTTTGCAGGTTGTGCGGAAATGGGAGCAATGTTCTTCAACCTATACACTGAGAAAGAAGTGAACGAAACCAAAGAGTAATTTGGAAAGCAGTTTCCGTTCGGGATAAGAAATAAAACCTTAAGAGTTGCCGACGAAACTGCCGTCCTGTAAGAGACAGGAATGGCTTGGAATATTAGTTAAATTCAATGAATAACGTCTTGAAAAGAGGCTATAAGGCGAAAATCAACGAAAACAAAACAAGAATAACAGAATGTATTCGAATTAAATCAGATGATCTTGAGAGAGGTAGGTCAAGTGTTGAGACACTCAAAGTAGTGGTCAGGCGAAGCAGATAAGGGATTTTCTGAAGAAGAGAAATATTTTAATATCTAACAAAAATTTAGGTGTTGGACAGTACTTCCTGGGAGAATTGTGTGGAGACTTATAGAAATGAGACGTGGACAACACGCCTTGTATTTACTGCTCCATAAACGTCAAATATGGAATTAATGAGACCTATCAATATGTCTTTTACCTATTTTGTTCTTAATTGTGTATGTGATACTTCGTTTACTTTAGGCTACTTCAGTGGTGCAACTGTAAGTAAAGAGGTTTTCTTTTAACTAACAAATGTATCGTTAGTACTGTGAAATCACACAGTAAATATAAATACTTCTCTATGAATCAGTTACGTATTGTGATGGAAGTATTAATTATCGGTAAAGGCTGGAAGCAGTGTTCATACCTTATAAAAGTGTGACGAAATTTGGCTCAGGATTTCGTTCTTAATTTACAAGAATGGTCAAAACTTGATCATTGTATTCGCCGTTGCGTTTACGTTCTCAGTAACGTTTTGACACACTGCAACACGACTTTCTTCATGCAAATATCTTTTGCACGTCTTAGATTTTTGTGTGACACGTTGTTTATATGTGGACTGGGAGAGGGATGAGAAATCTCAGGCGTTGAGAAGCTATTACATATGGGATGTAGGTGGTGGCAATTATGAAATAAGCAATGTGTGTGATTCTTACATTTTAAACAGTTTTAACAATGAATTAATAGAAGTGTACTTCTGCCCATATTACTTATTTTCAATTTTCCACAATTTTATTACGGATTTCGTATCATCTAGAGTAGCCAACCTTACTAACAACATGCTTAAATATGGAGAAAAGGTATCTCCACAACGATAATGATTTAAAAAGACAATATTCAGATAGTGAGGTAAGGAAAACAAGAAACTAGATCACATGAAGCAGTAAATTCATGATGTGAATTCAGCAGGTGTATTAATTTTCGTACGTTTCCTATACGCCCCTTTGAGAACATATGATGTTCTTAACACTGAAATATGTGCAGCATTCTAGGTGGCAGAAAACATCTGCCTTTAAACAGTTTTACCTGTGGAACGATAATCCATTAGACTCATCGAACCACAATCTAAATTCTTTTATAAGCTACTATGTTGCTCATGAATCAGTGCCAGGCCACACTGATCTAAAGCTGTGTAGTAAACGGCTAGCCATAGCCATGCAACCAAATGTGTTGTCTGCCACTTTATTTGTGTTAACGCCTGTCAATATGGCCAATACGAGCGTTGCGCTTGCGTCATACCGCTATATTTGTTTGTTTGCCCTGGTACCCCAATTCCCGATTCGACAGAGTGAGCAGAATGTAGAGCGGTTATGTGACAGTCCCATAGTCGTACCACAAAGGGAATAAGAAACTAAAACTAGCTCTTTGCATATCGAACTAAGTCCAACATTTTACAAGCATCACCGGACGCTATTTGTTGAATACATTGCCTTTGACTCCAGCCTATGACTGGAGTCTATTTCTGGGCAATAACTTCTGTTTGTGTAACTGTGAACTTAGAGGTGATGGCATCAAATATGTGCCTGTAATGTTGTCAATTAGTTCGCCGAATAAATATCAACTAAAGATGTAAATATTAAGATTTTTCCATCTAAAATTCAGAACTGTGTCTGATAACAGAAAACATCTTTCGGTGAAAAGTACTGTCTTTGTTTGAACTAGTCTACTCTTGAGTCTTGTAGATCGTAAAGAGTGAGTTTTTTTATCAAAGGTAGCAGAATTAATTCACGTCGGTTGATAAGTGGTTACTCATTTTGATGTATTAGTAGTGGACTACGTGAAATGCATTCACTGTTGTCAATACGAAGAGAAATCAGCCGTATAATTAATTACGCCAATGAAAATTTGTGCCCCACCGGGACTCGAAAAATGATTTCCTGCTTTACGAGAGTGGTTGCCTTAACCGCCTTGGCAATCCAAGCACAACCCAGGACCACACCCACGTCGTTTCTGCACTACAGCCTGACTCGTACACACATTATCTAATTCCCGTACAGTCACTGCGACGACTAAAGCCGCTATGAAACACGTGAAGTGTATTAGCAGTTGCGAATTCTAATAACCCTCAGCTACACAAGTGAATGACAAAGGAACATTGCATCCTTCTCCTTAACAACATAGGCACTGCAGTTTCGTGTTAGTGGTGATATCTGAAGTACTCGGATTAAAAGTGGTGTAAGACAGGTTCAAATGGTTCAAATGTCTCTAAGCGCTATGGGACTTAATATCTGAGGTCATCAGTCCCCTAGACTTAGAACTACTTAAACCTAACTAACCTAAGGATATCACACACATCCATGCCCGAGGCAGTATTCGAAGCTGCGACCGTAGCACCAGCGCCTAGAACCGTTCGCCCACATCGGCCGGCTGTAAGACAAGGATGCAGTCTTTCGCCTCTACTGTTCAATCTATACATGGAATACGCGATTAAGGACATAAAAGAAAGATTATAGAGTGGAATTAAATTCGACGTGAAAAGATATCAATGATACGATTCGTCAATGACATTGCTACCCTCTGTGAAAGTGAAGAAGAATTACCGGATCTGCTGAATGGAATGAACTGTCTATTGATCACAGAATCTCGAATGAGAGAAAATAGAAGAAATACGAAAGTAATGAGAAGTAAGAGAAATGAGAACAGCGAGAAAAACATCAGGATTGATAGTCACGAAGTAGATGAAGTTAAGGAATTCTGCTACCTATGGAGAAAAATAACCAATGACGGACGAAGCAAGGAGCACATCTCCTTTAACAAAGGCCATTCCTGGCCAAGAGAAGTCTACTGGTACCAAACATAGGACTTAATTTGAGGAAGAAATACAGGATGCGTCAAAAAAATATATTCACACTTTGAACTGTCATAGACAATTTATTTCCCTTTCTACAAGGCTAAATATCTGTGACAAAGTAATGTTACGTTTCTTCAGCAGGTGGCATCAGTGCATGGAAGTAACCGCCACATGGCTGACGTGCGTTTGAGCTTTAAAGCGTGGAAGCAGACAATTAAGTGGTACTGTAAATTTGAGAATGTAGCTGCAGTTCGAAGACAGTGGAGAAGTGAGTACGTTACAGAGAACCACCTTCAAGGTTAACAATTACACGTCTACGAGGCAAATTCGAAATTCATGGAACAGTGTAATTCAAAATTCATGGAACAGTGTGTGATGTGCATAAAGGGCAATCAGGCGACTTCATACAGCTACAAGTGATGATTCCACAACTGCGGTCATGGAACTGTTTCAGCGTTCGCCTCAAAAATCTTCAAGGCAAGCGGCACGTGAGAGTAATGTAAGTGCTAGTAGTGTGCTACGCATTCTGAAGAAAGGCAAGTTTCGTGTGTACATTCCAAGGCTGGTGCAGTGACGACGATCCAGATCGAAGGTTAGTATTTTGTGAATGGGTTCAGGAGATGGTGAGACGTGAATCGGGATTTATGGGTAGCGTAATTTGGTCGGCTGAAGCCCCAATTCAAACTCAATGAAACTGTCAATAGGCACAATTGTGCGTACTGGGCTGAAGATAATCCTCATATTACAGTTGAAAAGGCTGTGAATTTGCCTGGTCTACGTGTGTGGTGTGGTTTGTCTGCAAGGGGACTCATTGGGTCTTTCCGCTTTGAAGGTACTGTTACTTGAGAAACGTACCTAATAATGCTCGTTGACTCCATATTGCCTGCCATTCGTCCATTATACGCGAATGATGAGTTTTGTTTCCAACGAGATGGCGCCCCGCCGCACTAACATGGGGACGTACGACTATACCTGGATCACAATGTGCCAGGCCAGTGGATAGGACGCAGGGGATCAAATGAGTTTCCTGCACGCTCTC
The DNA here is from genome assembly GCF_023897955.1 of Schistocerca gregaria. Taxonomy (NCBI): domain Eukaryota; kingdom Metazoa; phylum Arthropoda; class Insecta; order Orthoptera; family Acrididae; genus Schistocerca; species Schistocerca gregaria. Next base: position 162,521,322 of record NC_064923.1, on the reverse strand, counting down.
CAGTGCTCACGCCGCTGTATTTCTTCTCATGGGGCACAGTAAAAGATGAGGTGTACAAACGTAAACCACGTAACCTGGACACACTTTGGAACGACATTCAGACCGTGTGCGTAGAAATCTCATTGGACACTTTGGTAGGATGTACGGAATGAGTGGTGACTCGTACTCAGAAATGTATTGATGCTGAAGGCCACCAGTTTAAACATCAATCACATTTGCAAAGAACATTTATTTTAGCAATTGGTCTCTAAGATTTCCATTTCCAGAATTTTAACATTGTACAACGGGACATAAATTTTCTATGACGCTTCAAAGTGTGTATACATTTTTTGACGCACCCTGTATATTAGAATGTACTGTTTGACCAGAGCATTAGATGGTAGTAAAACGTGGACTGTTGAAAAACCGTAACAGAAGAGAACCGAGGCATTTGAGATGTAGTGCTACAGACGAAGTTTGAAAATTAGGTGGACTGATAGGTAAGGAATAAGGAGGTTCCGTGCAGAATCAGAGGGGAAAGGAATATATGGAAAACAATGACAAGAAGAAGGGAGAGGATGACAGGACAGCTGTTAAGATATAAGGAAGTAACTTCCATGACAGAAGGAGCTGTAGAGGGCAAAAACTGTAGAGGAAGACAGAGATTGAAACAGAGTCAGCAAACAATTGAGGACGTAGTTTGCAAGTGCTACTCTGAGATGAAAAGGTTGGCACACGAGAGAAATTCGTGACTTGAAGCATCAAACCAGTCAGACGACTTACGATTCAAAAGCAAAAAGATATTCAGCGCTGAATCTGACATTTGCTAGCAGAGGATTTCAGATAAAATACACATCAGTTACGGGTGAATATCTATTGCGATTTTTAGTACGAATAACGGAACATCGTATCCGAAATGTGGAAGACGTGATGAGTCGACTCAGGAACTTCATTTTCCACCCAACTGGTAAACTTTTACATCACTCTTATGACTTGCTTAGTCTGAGTTCTTTTTCGGAAATCTCTTCCTAAGCTCTTTTTCCGAAACAGAATACTTCTGTGAACAGCTCCCTATTTACTGGTGGCGACAGTAAACTACAATATCAGTGCAGTTCAGAAGGGTTCGCTCTTTCCATTTCTGAATGGCGCAGTAGGCGTCATTTACCCAGTTCAGTCTGTCAGCAAGCACCGAATATTTCAAGCTAAGTCTTCATGAGAATATCATTCAAGATATGTGGGATTGTCAGTAACTGCCCTGCCAAATTGGCTTATTCCACAGTGACGTATTACCAACATTCAGTTGCTATCGTGGAACACGTACTACTGAAGATCTATTTCGTAGTGGATAACCGCTCGCATCACTACCTGAAGATGACTGTTACACACAACTTATAGCTCTTGGATACCCCAAGGAGAGCGAGAGCTGCGCACCGGCTTTTCGGCAGCAAGTGGCAGCGCTATGCAGTAATAAACTGCTCAAAAAATAAAATGAAACTTCCATTCCAGAATGAGATTTTCACTCTGTAGCGGAGTGTGCGCTGATGTGAAACTTACTGGCAGATCAAAACTGTGTGCCCGACCGAGACTCGAATCGGGCGTGAGTCGTGCTTCGATGGCTCAGTTGGTAAAGCACTTGCCCGCGACAAGCAAAAGTCCCGAGTTCGAGTCTCGGTCGGGCACACAGTTTTAATCTGCCAGGAAGTTTCATATCAGCGCACACTCCGCTGCAGAGTGAAAATCTCATTCTGGAGACATCCCCCAGGCTGTGGCTAAGTCATGTCTCCGCAATATCCTTTCTTTCAGGAGTGCTGGTTCTGCAAGGTTCGCAGGAGAGCTTCTGTAAAGTTTGGAAGGTAGGAGACGGATACTGGCAGAAGAAAAGCTGTGAGTGCCGAGCGTGAGTCGTGCTGAGGTAGCTCAGTTAGTAGAGCACTTGCCCGCGAAAGGCAAAGGTCACGAGTTCCAGTCTCGGTCGGGCACACAGTTGTGATCAGCCAGGAAGTTTGAAACTTCCATTACCTGCTTATCCGGGAATGTGAATGTATTAATCTTCAAGATTGTATGCAACCGTCACTGTGGTCTCTAGGTGTCCATTACGAACAACAGCACATTTTTCCCGCTCCACGGTGACAGTCGCAAAGGCGGCTAGCGTCCCGTACCACTGTCAGGAACGCAGCCCACAGACTGAAGGACCAGTCATGTTTTGCTACAAGAACGTCGGAAGCCTCTTGTTGCTCTCAAGGGAAATTTGACGGCTGTTCAGAGAGGGACAGAGCAATCCAGTCTAGTGATCTTGCTTTCGTAGTGTTTCAAGAGTCGGAGCTGTCAGGCTTCCTTTTTAACGCTAATAATTGTCTATATTCTCCAACCGTAAAATTTTCAACTTTAGATTTTTCTTCCAAAACAAAAGTTGTCAAGCACACTACGTCCACCTCATGAACTTTCTCCTTCGGGAGGTGGGGAACAACCGAATATAATGACCTGCGGTATTTTCTAAAGTGAAATAAGTGGGCATGCAGTCGAAACTGGCAGTGCGTCGCCAGATGACCCTCCTCGCACACTGTGTGACCCTGGGGCGGACCATAGTTGAGTGGGACAAGCTGTAGTAACAATACAATATCTCGATTACCTTGTGGGGCTACACAGGGCTGAATGTTTCTCTGCAGCAGATTTTCGTTTTAGAGTTGTATAGATATGAGTAATTTCGTGATGACTGCATATATTTTGGTTATTTTTCGTTTTGATTTAGCACTGAAATTAATTTTTTTTTTAGTTTTCTAATAAACGATACTTTTTTATTCACTACTTCCTTGAAACTTATACTTTCGCATTCGCAGATTAGAAGGTGATGGAAATTTTATTTTATTTTTTTGAGCAGTTTATTACTGAATTTGGAGGTAATTTATCATCGTGTGCCTCAACTGGCTTTATGGTAAACTAGCTGAACTGGGACAGGATCTCAAGCATCTCCTCAAACCACTTACAACTAGTTTTTCGTTTTATGTCTTCCACATTTACTAATCTTTGTATCGAAGACTCCTAGGATCAACCTCATAATCAAAGCTACTGTGTGTCTTGTGTGTCTTGTTTTTAGTTCTTTTTCGGGTAGGTGATCGATATTTTTCTGGTGTGTAGAAACTGGGTTGCAGTGCTAGATTCTTTCTTGTAACATCTAATATCATCCGTCGTCAGATTTGTTTCATCTTTGAAGCGCAGATAAATAGCGGACTTCCGTAACTGTATGTATTGTTTCACAAAAAGCTAACATTTTGCGTTGTAGTGTGCATCGGAAACAAATACATCCTCAGATTATCTAACGACAAACGGCCACCAGAAAAATCGCCGCAGCAGTGTATTCAGGCCACCCGTTCATACAGCACAGGCGTTAACACATTCTAATAACTCGTCAGTAGACGGTCGAATTTGGGGTTTAGTGATTTCTTCACTTTCTCTACATATTAGAGTCACTGGTCTCGTTTTAAGATCAAAACGTTTATTTCCTGTCAGCAGAGCTTTGTCACTGTCGGTCTGTATCACTTCAGGTTATGCATTCAGACAAGCACATATGTCCTTCATTTTGGTCGGTCCCCACTGAATATTCTGAGAAGCCACCAAGAGAACGACTAGGGATAGAATTTCATCGGAAATAGTACATAATTCTTCCTCAGAAAATTATGTTGAGCAATTAATTTGCGAGTCCACTAAAAGTATAAATGGTTGCTATAATACAGTATATCTCTCAGTGACACATAAACCTGAGAAAAGCTCTAAAGGGCGCCATCACCGCGTTCACACATCAGCGGCCCATTATTTACGGGACTTACACGACTTGCGCGTAGACATCTAATGCCACACACTTCCACAAACACACCAACAAATCGTCTGATCCTTGATACGCAGAATCAGTGACGCTTTCCGTTGCAAAGACGGTCAAACAAGCTGTTAAGATGTAGGTCAATATGTTTTGGCTCATCTGTGTAGGTTTTATATCGGTTCACTTGTTTTTGGAACTATTTGTTGGGATGCGGAGGGTTAGGGCATATATTATTATCTGTAATATTATTGCCTCCCTGGTACATACATGAGTCAAGTTAGCTTTCACTGCAATTTATGCTAGTCTTTGGTAATAATGTCTCAGAATCTGACCTTTAGCCGGTCCGAGCAGTGCACTCTCTTATGTTGGCGTTGCCTACCAAGGAACAGATTGGTGTGTATGTAGCACTGCCAAGTCGCAACCCTTTACTCCCGGGTCACATTGTTGGTGTACATGCTGTATATCCACTTTTTTTTTTTGTTCGTTTCAGTGCTTGAAAGACCGCCTATGTGCCTCTCCGTGTTTGGCACACCCAACACCTTTGTTAGATTTGTGGTATGTGGGAATTGGATCGGCAATAGTTTATAATTTGATTTTATTTACGATGGTTCCGCATTTTCTCATTTTATGCCGCCTACCAGCGATGCCCTGTTTTGACATAATTTAAACTATGTTGTTCGTCTTTTAAGAACTCACATTTTATGTACGTTAACGGGATTTTTATTAAGATTTTTAGTGTAAGTTCTATTTAGCTTTTTTAATGTTAACAATCTGGATTGACGTCATTCCTAAATTACAACTTTGCAGATGCACCTATGATGCGACATAGAAACCACACTGAGCTTCGTTGTAGGAAATAAAAATTTTGTAACTGTAGGGAAGCCTATTGTTGAAGATCAGGACAATCCTTGTCACTTCGTGGTAACAATTAATTCACTTGTGTGATTAGTAGTATTGTGAATACTAGTGATTAATCGTATCTTCCCCTATCCCACATGTGAGATATGCCAAGGGTTAATTATATTAATGTGGACCCTGTATATCAATTGCTTTATAAATAATTTTTTCCTAATAAATTAAAGTAATTGCGATTTGTGTCATATTTAGTAATCATAAGTTTCCGCATTCGTTATTGTGAAGAGTACCCTGATTTTAGCAACGCCGCCAGGCCTACAATTCATTAAAAACCCAGGTCACTTTGTAGTATTTGATGAAGGGTGGCTGAATACTCGCCAGTGAGTGTCAAAAATGACAAACACTGCTGTCGTACCTCTCATGAGCAGCGTGTCACAAGGAATATTCCAGAAAGTGTAATTCAAGACACCAAAAAAACCTAGAGGAGTCTATGGATTTTCGAGGGGCCTACCTCGTCCTCCGACTAATCATTCATATTACATGTCTGGGATGGGGTGAGAGTGCGTATAGTTTCATTCCAGGCTCTACACTGCATTCTTCTCGAACAGACATGGTAAGTAAGAAGCTCTTGTCTACTTGCACGGCAAAACTAATGCATGACACATTCCTCCCCATGGTGATCACCTCAAGCTGTTGTTGAAATGAAAAATCTGTTTCGAGTGGAGTGAAAATTTTAATCATTTAATACATTTAATGTAATCAGCATTTCCAGAGTTCTTTATAAATATCGGAATGATGCGTAATGGTGTAAAGCTTTCCATTTATGTTAGCATATTTGGCTGTGCTAGACCTTTCTCATCAAATAGGTGAGTTTTTGGAAACGGTGGTAGAAAATTCATTTACTATGAGATGTTCATATGTATAATTATAACTGCACAGCTCTCGCTTACAACGCACTATAATTCTCGATGTTGGTGTGGGGAATGTTCAATTTTCTGCTTACATATTTTATAATGTTGTGCAAGTCGGACACCTATAGATGAGTATTATTGGAAAAAAAATTGGCTGAGTGCGAATAGGACCCGAGCACTGAGAGTTCCATGCATCCCTACATCTACATCTACATCCATACTCCGCAAGCCACCTGATGGCGTGTGGCGGAGGGTACCCTCAGTACCTCTATCGGTTCTCCCTTCTATTCCAGTCTCGTATTGTTCGTGGAAAGAAGGATTGTCGGTATGCTTCTGTGTGGGCTCTAATCTCTTTGAATTTATCCTCATGGTCTCTTCGCGAGATATACGTAGGAAGGAGCAATATACTCCTTGACTCTTCGGTGAAAGTATGTTCTCGATACTTTAACAAAAGCACGTACCGAGCTACTGAGCGTCTCTCCTGCAGAGTCTTCCACTGGAGTTTATCTATCATCTCCGTAACGCTTTCGCGATTGCTAAATGATCCTGTAACGAAGCGCGCTGCTCTGCGTTGGATCTTCTCTATCTCTTCTATCAACCCTATCTGGTACGGATCCCACACTGTTGAGCAGTATTCAAGCAGTGGGCGAACAAGCATACTGTAACCTACTTCCTTTGTTTTCCGATTGCATTTCCTTAGGATTCTTCCAATGACTCTCAGTCTGGCATCTGCTTTACCGACGGTCAACTTTATATGATCATTTTATTTTAAATCACTCCTAATGCGTACTCCCAGATAATTTATGGAATTAACTGCTTCCAGTTGCTGACCTGCTATTTTGTAGCTAAATGATAAGGGATCTATCTTTCTATGTATTCGCAGCACATTACACCTATCTACATTGAGATGCAATTGCCATTCCCTGCACCTTGTGTCAATTCGGTGCAGATCCTCCTGCATTTCAGTTCAATTTTTCATTGTTACAACCTCACGATACACCACAGCATCATCTGCAAAAAGCCTCAGTGAACTTCCGATGTCATCCACCAGGTCTTTTATGTATATTGTGAATAGCAACGGTCCTATGACACTCCCCTGTGACACACCTGAAATCACTCTTACTGCGGAAGACTTCTATCCATTGAGAATGACATGCTGCCTTCTGTTATCTAGGAACTCTTCAATCCAATCACACAATTGGTCTGATAGTCCGTATGCTCTTACTTTGTTCATAAACGACTGTGGGGAACTGTGGAAAACGCCTTGCGGAAGTCAAGAAATACGGAATCTAACCGTGAACCTGTGTCTATGGCCCTCTGAGTCTCGTGGACGAATAGCGCGAGCTGGGTTTCACACTACCGTCTTTTTCGAAACCCATACTGATTCCTACAGAGTAGATTTCTATTCTCCAGAAAAGTCTTTATACTCGAACATAATACGTGTTCCAAAATTCTGCAACTGATCGACGTTAGAGATACAGGTCTATAGTTCTGCACATCTATTCGACGTCCCTTCTTGAAAACGGGGATGACCTGTGTCCTTTTCCAATCCTTCGCTCTTCTAGAGACATGCGGTACACTGCTGCAAGAAGGGGGGCATGTTCCTTCGAGTGTGTAAAATCGAACTGGTATCCCATCAGGTCCAGCGGACTTTCCTCTTTTGAGCGATTTTAATTGTTTCTCTATCCCTCTGTCGTCTATTTCGATATCTACTGTTTTGTCATCTGTGCTACAATCTAGAGAAGGAACTACAGTGCAGTCTTCCTCTGTGAAACAGCATTGGAAGAAGACATTTAGTATTTCGGCCTTTAGTCCTACATCCTCTGTTTCAGTACCGTTTTGGTCACACAGTGTCTGGACATTTTGTTTTGATCCACCTACAGCTTTGACACAGGACCAAAATTTCTTAGGATTTTCTGCCAAGTCAGTACATGGAACTTTACTTTCGAATTCATTGAACGCCTCTCGCATTGCCCACCTCACTCTACATTTCGCTTCGAGTAATTTTTGTTTGTCTGCAAGGCTTTGGCTATGTTTATGTTTGCTGTGAAGTTCCCTTTGCTTCCGCAGCAGTTGTCTAACTCGGTTGTTGTACCACGGTGGCTCTTTTCCATCTCTTACGATCTTACTTGGCACATACTCATCCAACGCATATTGTGCGATGTTTTTGAACTTTGTCCACTGATCCTCAAATAGTTATTCTAATATGGTGTCGGAAAAGTAAAGATTAGTGACTGGAAAAAAGTATCGTTAAAATTGAGCAGTTTTGTTCCGTTTCAAGTGAAAGATAACTGTTGAGAAGTGTCAAGATAGCGACTGTGTCTTCATACGAAAAACTTGACGATTTGATTTGCTCAAGAAAGACAGAAACCCAAATTTCTAGTCCTTTGACAAAAGAAAAGGCCCTTCCACAGAACCAGCTTATACATGGCGACCTATCATTTTCAATCAGCTGTCTGTTTTTTGGATCGTTCGAAGAAAAGATACGGAATTAGGCAACTTACGATTGCTGGAAAGAGGCTCTCAGCATTACTTCTCAAAACTGCTCACCGCACTAAGTTTACAAGACTGATTAAACCAGACTGAATTTTAAGGCTTTTCGCAGCAAAATTCTTGCTTCACAAGAAGAAAAATTTGCCCCAGGATTTAAAATGGACGAACAACATCCGACTATCTTAAGTTGCAGCATCGCCACTGTTGATGGTAATAGGCAAGTCGGCGAAGTCACGAGTGTTCAGAAACATTAACATAAACTCACTTTCTGCGTATTATAAGACTCAAAAACGTGCTTGGATGGAGCGCGACTTGTTAAAGGAATGGTCGAGCACCAATTTATCTCTAAACTAACTGCGTTCATAAGAGAAAACGGATTTCACAACAAAACTCTGCTGTTTATAGATAATACATCGTCCCACGCAGAACAAATGAAACTGGTTTGTGAAGACATAAAAGCAGTGTTTCTGCCATTTAATGTAACTTCAATTCTTCAGCTTATGTACCAGGGTATATTGTAGGCTATTAATCAAAAATACAGAAAAATACTGCTTCGCACTTTACTAAAAGAGGGTGAAAACGAAATCATAAGAAAGTTATAATAAAAGATGTCATTTACTGATTGGTTCAAGTTTGATGTAAAATTCATTAAAAAAATCATGGTAAAATGTCTGGCCTACATTGGAATTTGTTGGAGCAACTTTTACACCCGTCAAAGACTGGGACGCTCTTCGACTAGTCTAGCAAATCCCTGGCTGCGCAGACACGGAAGAAAGCTGTACTGACGAGTGGGGTAGTGTGACGAGAACAGCCACCACGACTACGGAAACGAAGACGTCGTAACAATGGGGCATGACTCATCAGCTCAGATCGACTCGGAGGAAAGAGAGGAGTAGGTGAACGCTCAAACCGAGCTCATATCACAAACAGACGCAGCAAATGCTCTTGACGTCATCTTATGTTACGTCGATCAGCACTGTTTATCAACACAAAATCACGATACTTTCATGCAGCGTCAGCGGAACATTACACCCTCAAAGCAATTCTTTTTATAAGAAGTAAATGACTGACTTTGCTTCTTAAGTGTGTGAAAATTGGTTATTTTTGTGTTTTGCAGTGATTACAAATGATTCTCCGGAACTCTATGAATGGAATCGACATGTACTGTATCTACTGTACCATAAATAACCAGCTTTCATTAGATGTAGTTTCAGCCTTTTTAATCAAGCTTTGGCTCTCTGTATGTCTCCATACAACTGGTTCGTATAATTATAAATGTACTTTTTTTTAATGGAAGTTTTTTAATTTCTCCTGTTCTTAAGTTAAATAATCTTTTTTCCGCTCTCTCTTCGGAATAGGCGGATTTTCGTAAACGCGGGGTGGGAAAGTGAGTCTCTACTCTCTAGTTCACCCATCCTGAAAATCGAGAATGTCAACAATTTTTGTCTGTTATCGATGCTATTGGTCCCGCGAATTTCGAGATCGTATCAAAATTTCTACAGTAGGTCCTCAGACTAGCAGCGAAAGAAGTGAGCAGGCGACTTCAGTTTATGTATGTATAGAAACAATATTTAGTAAAACATTTATTTACTTAATAAAAAATTACTTCATCTTCCATTTTATGTTTGCATTGAGCAATATTCGTCTATTATGCTTTTGACGGATGTTTCACACAATGTATGTTCAAATGGGATATTTTATGGTTATATAAGTATAATTGTCAACATTTTTTACTTGATTTGTACTGAGAAACTTGCTTTTTGACGAATTTCATGTTTCTACGTCAACGGGAAGAACCCTGTAAGTTTTAGTGAGTGACAATGCGAGTTTCGAAATATGTGACATAAATGACAGAATCTTTCGACTGCACTGACTTCAAAGCTTACAATCTTTACACGGTCAAGGGATAATAGACCTTTGTGTGTGACACACATTTCAACTCGGTGTGCAAAAATGTTCCATATTAAAATAGTATTGGCACACAAATACAAGAAAGACCAAAAAAAAAATTTTTGTGTGACTTATAAATTCTCAGTCTTCGGATTTTTCCTGTTCTTGTAAGTGAAACCTTACTTATGGCCAAATTTCATGATCCTACGTCAACGGCGAGTGCCATGTAGTTCTGAAGAGTGAGTTTTAGAGTGACAAAATTCACTACTGCCCATTAAAATTGCTACATCAAGAAGAAATGCAGATGATAAACGGGTATTCATTGGACAATATATTATACTAGCACCGACATGTGATTGCATTTTCACGCAATTTGAGTGCATATATCCTGAGAAATCAGTACCCAGAACAACCACCTCTGGCCGTAATAACGCCCGTGATACGCCTGAACATTGAGTCAAACAGAGCTTGGATGGCGTGCACATGGGGCTTCAACACGATACCACTGTTCATCACGAGTAGTGATTGGCGTATTGTGACGAACCAGTTGCAAAGCCACCATTGACCAGACATTTTCAGTTGGTGAGAGATCTGGAGAATGTGCTCGCCAGGGCAGCAGTCGATCATATTCTGTATCCAGAAAGGCCCGTACAGGACATGCATTCTTGCGTTAACTTGCTGAAATGTAGGGTTTCGCAGGGATCGAATGAAGGGTACAGCCACGGGTCGTAACACATCTGAAATGTAACGTCCACTGTTCAAAGTGCCGTCATTGCGAACAAGAGGTGACCGAGACATGTAACCAATGGCACCCCATACCATAACGCCGAGTGATACTCCAGTATGGCGATAACGAATACACGCTTCCAATGTGCGTTCACATCGATGTCGACAAACACGGATGCGACCATCATGATGCTGTAAACAGAACCTGGATTCATACGAAAAAATGACGTTTCAACCATTTGTGCATCCAGGTTCGTCGTTGAGTACACCATAGCAGGCACTCCTTTCTGTGATGCAGCGTCAAGGGTAACCAAAGCCATGGTCTCCGAGCTGATAGTCCACGCTGATGCAAACGTCGTCGAACTGTTCGTGCAGATAGTTGTTGTCTTGCAAACGTCCCCATCTATTGACTCATGGATCGAGACGTGGCTGCATGATCCGTTTCAGCCATGCGGGTAAGATGCCTGTCATCTCGACTGCTAGTGATACGAGGCCGTTGGGATCCGTATTACCCTCCTGGACCCACTGATTCCATATTCTGCTAACAGTCATTGGATCTCGACCAACGCGAGCAACAATGTCGCGATAAGGTAAACCGCAATCGCGATAGGCTACAATCCGCCCTTTATCAAAGTCGGAAACGTGATGGTACGCGTTTCTCCTCCTTACACGAGGCACCACAACAACGTTTCACCATGCAACGCCGGTCAGCTGCTGTTTGTGTATGAGAAATCGGTTGAAAACTTTGCTCATGTCAGCACGTTGTAGGTGTCGCCACCGGTGCCAAGCTTATGCGAATGCTGTGAAAAGCTAATCATTTGCATATCACTGCATCTTTTTCCTATCGGTTAAATTTCGCGTCTGTAGCACGGCACCTTCGTGATGTAGCAATTTTAATGGCAAACAGTGTATGTGGCATAAAGGGCGGTATCGTTTGACTGAAGTGAATTACGCTTAAAATTTTTAACACCTGCAAGACACCCTAGTCCTTAATATGTGACACAAATGTGGACGTGATATGTCTACCTGTTCCTTAGAAAATAGCTTCTTGACAGTCGCGCAGACAGACAGACAGACGGACAGTATATCAATCTTATAATTTTATTTTTCTAACTTCTGCTACCAGTCACTTTCTTATTTTATGTTTAATCTAACGTAATACAATACGTTTCGGGAACGTTCTGTTCATCTTCAGGCGTTTATACGTACATAGATACAAATATACAGAGAAATGTTAATTAAAAATAAACAGTCTTAAAATAGATTAATCTAGTTCTCTTTGTCCATTGTTTGTTACTGTAGCTGCTGGTGTGGCATTTGGGGGGAGGAGTGGGGCAGTGGATAACTATAAATCGTAATCAGTCATGTCTTCTGCTGATTTACTTCCTTGTGATTGACTATGCATGATATCACAGCCTGTATGGATGCAGATAGGTTTGCATCAGCGATGCAAATCCATCTGCATCCTATCAGAATTTATCCCAAGCAGTCACGTTTCACAAACATAGCCATTATGGCCGAGAATAATCAAGCTTATAATGTTACAGATTGAGGCATGGAATAATAAATATAGCATAGTTCCTTTAGTTAATATATTATGACTGAAGCAGAATTTATAACTGCTATGTCTTTAATCTGAAAGTGTCGTTACTAGTACGAATGAGATGCTAAACAGTACAAAACGTCGAAGAAGCAGTGGTAGTGTCTTTATAGTGACAGCTGCGACAACTGTGGATAAACTGCTAAGAACACGAGACTCCAGTCTCAAGGGGAGGAGGCAGTGTCTTCGGCCGTCTCGAAGGAGAAGGCAGCATTGACTTCGGTGCGGTTCCAACAAGTTCGTAAAGTTGTTCCGAAGGCAGTCGGCGAACTTGTATTAGGGGAGACCCAGCCGCCAAAGAGAGAAAAGAGAGGCATAGGACTTCGTGACCTACTATCAGAAGATGCATTTATCATTAGGAGGTGAGTAGAACATTATCCCTTCGTTGATTATTCAATCTTTTCCTCATGGTAACCTCCCCCTTGGCAGTCCTCTCCCGGAGATCCGAATGGGGGACTATTCCGGAATCTTTTGTCAATGGAGAGCCTTCTTAATAGTGTGTTTGGTTACTACGGACAGCAATGCATGCTCTACAACGTGCAACCATGCTGGCCACAATGTTAGCAAGGAATTTTTGATGTATAGTGTTACATTCCTCCACCGGTACCGTTGACAACTTCTTGGTCATTTAGGCATGCAAAAGTGCTGAAATACGTCTCCCCAACACGTCCCACATGTGATCTTTGCGACTGAAGTCTGGGAACGGGCAGGCCACCCCATTTCCGAATACATCCGCGCCATTCAGTGCTACAGCGCCCTTAAAAATGAAATAAGGACCCAATACAGCTCTGGAAAGACGGAAGTTGGTTAATTTTACAATATCAGACCACTGAGTGTTCAAAAATCTGCAAGTCAGTCGGCCCATGCAACATTATGTCTCTCTACATCGTAACTCCTGAACCACAAAAATCTCATGTTCGACAATACTCCTGGTTGCGATGCGTGTTCCCACTACTCGCCATGTGGATACTACGTTCAGAATCACTACACAAACTGACTCAGCTCTCGTCCTAGAACGCAACCCGCCCCTCACTAGTCCATTCGCTATGCTCTAGGTACCATCGCAAACGGTGCCGAGAATGTGCGACTGTCGACGGAGCACGACGTACTGGTCATCGGCCAAAGAGACCACCCCCGTGCCAATGCCGTCAATGTGGAGTGTGAGATTGCGTACTTTGCAGTCCTGTTAAACATGACTGCAATTGCACCCACTGAATTGGGTCCCTTCTTGCCTGTTGGACAATGTTGTGATCACCTGCTGCTGGAGTTCACTGTAGTCGACCATCACTCCTCCTTCGGGCAGCAGTGCCTCTGGTTCAGAGACGTTGCCCACGACGTGAAACAATGCGGTGAGTAACACTAAACCTGTGGGCTGCACTCGTCATACTACACGCATCATACCTCGTCCTTCTTGCAGTTTCGAGTGTGGAGTTACCCAGATATTGTCTCCTGTCCACGTTGTCAGGCAGAACATCACACAACAACGCAGCGTACGTGCTCTCTGGCTGCCGCACACACACACACACACACACACACACACACACACACACACACACGCTCATATTGTCTTTGCCAGCTTCTTCAGATGCCTCTTGTTACGGGACAGTGGAATTCGGGGCAATAGTGCAAGACCACTGGCAGCATGCCCCTGCACTCTCTTTTATTTTGGTTAAAACTACAGCCGAGATCGCGGGCAAGTGCTCTACCAACTGAGCTACGCAAGCACGACTCACACCCCATCCTCACAGCTTTACTTCCGCCAGTACATCGTCTCCTACTTTCCAAGCTTCATAAAAGCTCTCCTGCGAAAGGCAAAGGTCCGAGTCTCGGTTCGGCGGACAGTTTTAATCTGCCGCAGAGTAAAAATCTCATTCTTGAGACCTCTAATATTGTTTTAACCAAAGCATAGCACCAGGTCGCTGTGCTCCACGGACAACGTTGTCTACATATATAGGCACTCAATTTTTTCCACCTAGTACGAGAGGCTTCAATAATCAATGTAACACATTTGTTTCTCAGTCAATTGCGGATGAAAAATGATGATTTTGTTGTGGGACACCACGGAATATTCCCGCTTCAGCTCCTAGAGTTTCATGAAGTTCCGATGGGTGGCGGCGGCACTGTAGGTAAAGTGCAAAATTGAGTCTGTTAAGTAGCTACAGACCAATCAGAGAGCTGTGTTTGGCGTTCCTTTGCCGGGAAACCAGACCGTCGTAGATAGTCATAGGCTCTTCCAGAATGGCTATGGAGACCGAGCAGCGCACAAAAGCACGGTGAGTCGGTGGTCGAGGCGTCTGTCATCACAGCAACAACGTCACGTAATCCTATCCTATCTTCCGCATGCTGACCGGCCGCACAGAGCTGAGACTGCTGCCATTTTGGAACGATCGGATACATTCGGCGTGATGGAAACGACCTTCTCCATCGCTATAAGGACGCCAGGCCTCACACAAGTCTGCGCACGAGAGAGGAGCTCACAAAACTTCATTCGAGTATCCTTCTTCTTCTAACACACAACTCGTATCTGGCACCTTCCGATTGCCGGACGCAGCCAGCAGAAAGCACTACATAAATTATGGGAATGTTATTGATGCAATAGAACGATGGCTACTTCATCGACCAGTACAGTGGTACCATGCGGCCATACAGGCCCCCCCAGTAATGTAACGGCAGGCCGTCACATTAAACGAAGATTATGTTGAAAGCGGGGTATTTTAGCCAAAAGAGTGAGGAAAAATATGGTGTGCTGGAGTCCTCGATAAGGCCAACTTGCTTTCAGAAAAAATTATTTGTTTTCCTGATTGAACACCCTTCGCAGTTATTATGTTAAGTTACTTTATCTATCTCGACCTTAAGTTTTTTACTTTATCTATCTCGACCTTAAGTTTTGCAAAACAGTGTAATTTGCTGTGTTTTTACTTATACAATACTCGCTACCATGTGTATTAGTCTTGCGTTTGGTTGCATAATGTTATATTTAGTTATCAAGTCTAAATACTAAATATTCAATTACAAAATGTATTTAAGTAATCCTTCCACGTTTACCACAGGTGCCAAGTTTTGTTACTTGATCCGATATTTACGTACTGTGCATCTAGTTAACTGGTGCTGTTTACGACTATGCTTAATGTATCCTTACCAGGAAAATTTGTTTCCTTGTTTTCTTGTCTCTACAGTCAATTTATGATTAAATTAGTTTTATCTCTTGTAGACCCGGTGATGCTTGTAAACCCAGTGACGAGTATCTATTTCAAGAAATTAAAATGTGACCAGGACCGTTAAGAGTTCAGACTGAAAAAAATGGTTGTCGCATTCAAAATGATCGACGTGAGGAACTTCCGAAAGTCTAACCACACAAGAAGATATTAATAAAATGCGGTACTTTCTGTTGGCAGTGAGTAAATACGCAACCCAGCTCGCAGCATCTGAAGAAGACGACAGCGTCGTCTTCGAAACATTGATTATAAAATTCAGTCATCAGCACATCTCAATACGCTAAAGCACACCATTGATCAATCACGGCGAGAAAACCTCGGAAACCATCAGAAGTGAACTATTCAGTGATGCATCAGGATGTTCCTGTCAACGCAACAGTTTTTATAATCAAGTTTTGCCATAAAGATGTTTCCTCTCCAATTCATTTAGTACCTGTTCATTGGTGATTCAGTCCACCAATCTAATCTTCAGCATTCTCCTTTGACATCACATGTCAAAAGTTTTTATGTCAATTGTGGTACTGACCAAGGTTCGCTTCAGTGTAAGAATATACTCCAAACGACTTCAAACGGAACTTACTATCACGTTTATATTCGAAGTAAACATTTTTTTTTCAGGCGTGCTTGTCTGGTTACTATAGTTCTGTAGTTTATAAATTCTCTAATCCCCTCATTATCAGATATTTTGCTGCTCAAGTAGCAAAACTCACCTATTACTTCTAATGTCTCATTTCCTATTCCAGTTCTCTCAGCATTACCTTCACACTAATATCCTAGTATTACATTTGTAGATGTCCATTTTGAAAACTATTTTCAAGACCAGGCCATTGATGTCTCCTAGACTGTCACAACGGCGTCCATAAAGTATTTATTTCTATCATTTTTCCAAATATCTCCTTCATTTATTTCACTTTCTCTATGAATTGACCGAACAATATGGGGGACAGTGGACGTTCTTTTCTCATTTCCTTCATCGTTGCCACCCTTTTATGACCTCCGACTCCTAAACCTCTTGTCTGGTGTTCGTACAGATTGTCTGATTCTTTCTTAACCAGTCTCTCTCTGCTAAATAACTAGGATATATTACTTTTATTTAAATATATTTAAATGTCTACATGCTGTAAAAATTTATTAACGCCATAGGCAACATTCAAATCACATTACGGCGGGGCGTCTTCAGTTTTAGTACCTCCAGCTGTTCATTATACCTACCTCGATAAGCTTCTCGATCTCTGTCCCTTTCATGCTGCGTTGGTATATACTGATAAAGTCGACAAAACCTTCGTTGAAAAAATCTCGACTAAATGCCTACGAAGCAGAGACTACATAACTCAAGATTGGAAATCTGTAAGCTCGTAAAAATTTCGGGTATACGGGGTTGTAAATAATCAACACGTAAGGATTTAAAGTTCAAGGAACTAGATTTTATTGTCTCAAAATCAAGTTTTAAATGGCTATCAAGTCCATATTTGTTATGAAAACCATTAATGGTGCAAGTTAATTAGTGCTTTTATTACAAGATTCAGAAGAAAGAAGGAAATAGTTCACCACTCCGGCATAAAGGTGTTTCACGTTTCGTACAATCACTGACTCACAGTTATCCGCGAGTTCCTACATCAAGTCGTGCAGTGGCTTTTTTTGGGAAAGAAGTACTCCCAAAAATGTTCCGATATGTTCACGAAACACCGTACACGGATTTGAGTACATCCAGAAAGTTAACACGTAGATAACTTCCAAACTTAGGTACTTAAAAGTTCCAAACTATCACTCAAATGTTTAAAATTGTAGCCGTTTCACAACTGCGAACGCAAGATTTTCTTCGTCTTAACAGAAATTTTAGGGGCGCCGCTTCACACTGAACTGTAAAGGAAAAAGAATCCCGAGCGACACAGATGCATCACAAAGCACTACGCTTAACTGCTATTGGCTGATGATTTAGGATGGCAATCAGATAGCTCCACCACTCCAATATTCGCGGTAATCCCTAAGTCATGCAAAAGAATCACAGGAAGCTATTTATAAAGAAACTCTGAATTTACGAAACCAACTTAAATTTAGATGAAATAAACAGCGATTTATCGCCATAAATGTACCAACTGATTTAACTCCTAACATACCTTCTGTCTGCCTTTACACAAACGCATGCATACAATATACGTGTCACATTTATCACACGATTTATGATTGCAGAAGAACTCCCCCACACGTATATTGTACATATTTTTCAACGAAATAAAACACCCAAACTTTACGTATGTCCTCCACACGTTCTCTTAGTCTCTCCACAACACACAACAAAACGTAACTACATGATGATTTCAAAATGATTACTATTACGTCAGCAGTCCACTGTAACGAAAGCAAAGAAATTCTAGAAAACCTATATGAACTGATCTTTAGTTTATGTGAATATTTTACAAGCCTAAGCTCTGTTTTGTAGTACAAGACAAGTTGTTATGGTATTTTGGAAAAAAAATACGTTGATGATTAGTAAGGAAAGTCGATAAGGAACCAGAGACTAATGACAAAACGTAGTGACGATACAGGTGGCTGAACGGAGAAATCGACCGACATAAGCAACATTGATATATCTGAGGGTGCTATGGCTCGACTCCAGGGAACAAACATCTCGGAAACGGCGAAGCTGGCACTTGTTCGGGTGCTACTGTCGCATTCATCTACAGAAAGTACTTGAAGGACGGTAAAACCATGAGTAGGCTCAGTATGCTGGATGTCCATGCCTCACTACTGTGCACTGGAGCTTTGCTTGCTCTGCAAAGCAGTGTAGACGGCGATCTGTGCCAGCTCAATGTTGGTGCAAATACACTGGTTTCGGAGTCTACCATTTGGCGCACTTTACGGAACATGGAGCTCCACAGACAACCTTGATTCGATGGCTTTGTAAATAACGATTGCTGTGAGGAGTAGTTTATCCATTCTGAGCAGTGGATCAATGGAAACGCGTGGCTCAGCCTGATCTATCACGTTTCTTGAGATACCAGCTGATTGGTCCTGAACGTAGAACCCGTTATCCTGGCGAACCTTTGCTCGTAACATGTAACATACCGCGGACAGAGACAAATTAGGACTTTGGCTTGGTATGACCTGGGCCTCCAAGCGACTTGTGGTAATGGACGAAAGCGCAATAAGAGCCGTGGACTACGTGGACCCTGTTACTGACCAACTGTCTTGCTTCATAATATCTTCCCCAATACGATGGCATCGTTTTGCATGATACCTTTCCGAGCCACAAGGCTACGGTTGTTTTAGGCACGTGAGAGTGATCCATAAACTACGGGCCAGTAAATATTGGGAATATTGTGTTTTGTGGGCAGACATCTCGTGCTACATACTCGGGAAACGTAACAAGAACCTGACGAATATATGCCACGCTGTATCACTGTTTTATTGCGTTCCAAAGACGGGCCAATACGCTATTAAACATGCTCTCACAATTTTTATAAACTGATAATCCAAAACATTATGACCAGTGCGTAGTACAGTAACGTTCAATGCCACCCAGTGGCGTCCCAGCCACGTGACGGTGTAACAAAAGTACAGACACGGACGGGGAATCACTCTAGCGGATACAGGCTGCAAATGGACAAATCCTTTAAGATAAGCGACTTTTACAAAAGGCACATTATTGTTATGCAGAGCCTGTAAACGACTGTCTCGCAAATGGTGAAGCTACTGTTGACGCTACTGCCGCGATCATCTGTGGAAGGAGGTAGGACAGCGAAACTACCAGTAGGTGCCCAATGGACTGACGTCTACGACTCTTCACAGAACGTGTGGTTCGGAAGTTCGTCTGTTATGTAGAGCAAGATGGCATCGCTGCTGAGAGAGTACAATGCTGTTGCACGCACAATTTTTTTAGAGTGCACCGTTCATCGTACATCGTTGTACATGGAGCTCCAGAGCAGATCACCCCTACATATTCACATGTTGACCCAACGGCACTGTCAATTCGAGTGCAGTAGGTACGGGACAATAGAGATTCGGCCATAGATCAATGGATATGTGTCAGCTCTTTGGGTGAATCACATTTTAGCTCCAATAGGTCGACGGTCATCTCCACAAACGCCATTGTCGAGGTGAGCGGCGGCTCGAAACGTGCAGTGCGCCACGGCCGCAGGCTGGTGGGGCAGTATTATGGTATGAGAGACACTCTATTGGGACCTGTAGCAGTAATCGAAGACAAGCTGACTGCTGCGAACCACTTCCACCTCATCATTTCTTGATGTCTTTCCCGACGGTATGTATATGGTGAGATAAGGATATGATACAACTGTTCTAGGTACAAGATTTATTATCTATTTCCAATATACGCTATAAAGATTTATAAAAATATTATATAACTGAAACAAAAATGACATTTGTGAATTTGTGTGGTGACTTTAATATTAATGTTGTATGTGATTGTGCAAGAAAACGGATGTTGAAAGATCTCCTAAATTCGTATCATCTGATGCAGACTGTGTTTTCTCCAATCAGCTGCGCAGTGCCGATGGTACTCTTATCGACGACTGTGCCGCTAAAGCCAAGTTATTGAACGCAGTTTTCCGAAATTCCTCCACCAGGGAAGACGAATGGAATATTCCAGAATTTGAAACACGAACATCCGCTAGCATGAGTTTCTTAGAAGTAGATACCTTACGGGTTGCGAAGCAACTCAAATCGCTTGATACGGGCAAGTCTTCAGGTCCAGATTGTATACCGATTAGGTTCCTTTCAGATTACGCTGATACTATAGCTCCCTACTTAGCATTCATATACAACCGCTCGCTCACCGATAGATCTGTGCCTACAGATTGGAAAATTGCGCAGGTCGCACCAGTGTTCAAGAAGGGTAGTAGGAGTAATCCATTTAACTACAGACCTATATCATTGACGTCGGTTTGCAGTAGGGTTTTGGAGCATATACTGTATTCAAACATTATCAATCACCTCGAAGGGAACGATCTATTGACACGTAATCAGCATGGCTTCAGAAAACATCGCTCTTGTGCAACGCAGCTAGCTCTTTATTCGCACGAAGTAATGGCCGCTATCGACAGGGGATCTCAAGTTGATTCCGTATTTCTAGATTTCCGGAAAGCTTTTGACACCGTTCCTCACAAGCGACTTCTAATCAAGCTGCGGACCTATGGGGTATCGTCTCAGTAGTGCGACTGGATTCGTGATTTCCTGTCAGGAAGGTCGCAGTTCGTAGTAATAGACGGCAAATCATCGAGTAAAACTGAAGTGATATCAGGTGTTCCCCAGGGAAGCGTCCTGGGACCTCTACTGTTCCTGATCTATATAAATGACCCGGGTGACAATCTGAGCAGTTCTCTTAGACTGTTCGCAGATGATGCTGTAATTTACCGTCTAGTAAGGTCATCCGAAGACCAGTATCAGTTGCAAAGCGATTTAGAAAAGATTGCTGTATGGTGTGTCAGGTGGCAGTTGACGCTAAATAACGAAAAGTGTGAGATGATCCACATGAGTTCCAAAAGAAATCCGTTGGAATTCGATTACTCGATAAATAGTACAATTCTCAAGGCTGTCAATTCAACTAAGTACCTGGGTGTTAAAATTACGAACAACTTCAGTTGGATGTACCACATAGATAATATTGTCGGGAAGGCGAGCCAAAGGTTGCGTTTCATTGGCAGGACACTTAGAAGATGCAACAAGTCCACTAAAGAGACAGCTTACACTACACTCGTTCGTCCTCTGTTAGAATATTGCTGCGCGGTGTGGGATCCTTACCAGGTGGGATTGACGGAGGACATCGAAAGGGTGCAAAAAAGGGCAGCTCGTTTTGTATTATCGCCTTATAGGGGAGAGAGTGTGGCAGATATGATACTCGAGTTGGGATGGATGTCTTTACAGCATAGACGTTTTTCGTCGCGGCGAGACCTTTCTACGAAATTTCAGTCACCATCTTTCTCTTCCGAATGCGAAAATATTTTGTTGAGCCCAACCTACATAGGTAGGAATGATCATCAAAATAAAATAAGAGAAATCAGAGCTCGAACAGAAAGGTTTAGGTGTTCGTTTTTCCCGCTCGCTGTTCGAGAGTGGAATAGTAGAGAGATAGTTTGATTGTGGTTCGATGAACCCTCTGCCAAGCACTTAAATGTGAATTGCAGAGTAGTCATGTAGATGTAGATGTAGATGTAGGATGCAAGGGAACAATATCACAGCCGTAGACAATATCTTTTATTCACTCTTCATTACTAGATGGGCATTCTATTTATAAAAGGGTGAAAGGTCCCTCAGACCATGATGATCAAATTTTAGCACTGAAAGGCTTTTGCACTCAAACAAATGTTATATATAATTACAAACTATGTAGGAAAATTAATCCAACGGCAATAGAGAGGTTCTTTTTTAATCTTGTTAAGGAACAATAGTGGCAGGATGTTTATAGTGCCGGTAACATAGATGACAAGTATAATGCTTTCTGTAACATATTTCTCTTTGAAAGTTGCTTTCCATTAGAAGGTTGTAAACAGTGTACTAGCAGAAAGTAGCAGCCAGAGTGGCTGAATAATGCGATAAGGATATCGTACAACAAATATCTGAAATGCTCGTCTGTGATACTGAGAAGGGGGAGACTTAGTCAATAATTAAATCACTGAATACTAAGGAATCTCATGGATATGATGCACTAGCAGAATCATAAAGTACTGTGCTGCACTTGTTTGCCTTGTAATTACCCAATTTGTAATTTTTCTTGTAAGATGATCAGCTTCCTGAAAGATGAAAGTACTCAGTAGTAAAGCCACTTTGTAAAAAGGGAGAAAGGAATAATGTAGACAATTTTAGATGTGTTTCTATCCCATCAGTGTTTGCTAATGTATTTGAAGAGGCCGTGTAGGTGAAGATAATTCATCATTTTATTTCAATAATACGCTATCAAATGTACAATTCTGTTTTCGAAGTGATTTTAGAACTTAAAATGCTGTATTATCTTTTCTCTGTGATGTACTGGGTGGGTTAAACTAAATATTGCAAACGCTAGGCATCTTTTTTGATTAACTAAGGAGTTTGATTGTGTTTATCACAAAATGTTTTCCAGAAGTTGCACCATTATGGAATACGGGGAGTACCTCACAATTGATTCATCTCTTACTTCAATATAGTACAGCAAAAGGTCATTCTCCACAGTGTTGAGAATTGCTATGATGTGGTGTATGAGTGTTTTCTGATGACAATATGTTGGTAGTAAAGGATTTTGTGTCCTACGTTGACACTGCTTCAAATACTGCAGTTCATGGCTTGCAGGAAATCAAACAACGCTAAATCACACCTCAGTTTATACTGTTTCCAACAGGCAAGTCAACAAAACCTAACGTATTAATTTGACAGAATGGGCTTATGATTAGTGAAACTGAACTGTTCAGATTTCTAGGTCTTCAGTTAATAAGCTGTCGTGTAAAGCCCAAGTTAGGATCTTGTTCAAAGATTTAATGCTGCCATTTTTACTATTCTAACGCTATCTGAAGTCAGTGATAGTCATACCAAAATTAGTCTACTTTGTTTTTATTCGCTTATGACGTATGATACTATATTTTGGGGTAATTTTTCCCATTCTCAAAGAATATTTTTGGCTCTGAAACGGGCGGTTCTGGCAGTAAGCGGTGTAAGTTGGCGAACGTCTTGTCTACCCCTGTTCACTAGTCTGAGTATTCTGACATTGACATTTACTGTGGTTTCTCGTTGACAATATCAGCTTATTCCCCAATGTTAGCACCTTTCGCTCAGGTAATACTAGGCAGCAATCCAGTCTGCATTTGGATCGGACTTCCCTGTAGAATTGCGTGGACTTTATTGCTGTATGCCTTTCGAATAAGCTACCATAAAAATTGACAAATCTTAGCAGTAATGCATGCGCTTTCACATCCACACTGGAGAGTTTCCTCATGAGTGATTCCTATTCTGTCCAGGTGTTCCCTGAAAAATTAAGCTGAGTCGTATGTCATATTGTTTCGTTTACACGAACGCATGGCTTGCTTCTGTTTGGTTTCATAAACACTTTATTTTATCTATTACTATTTTGATTTTGTAATTTCATGTACTGACATTTGCGTGAGTTTGAAGAGTTGCTCCTCAATTAGTTTCTACGGCACTAGACGCATAAAATAAACAACTATCACTATGAATGAAATTCAGTGACAACAAACTCCACCATTGAGCCAAGGCGCGATTTATTCACTTCCCAATTTTTCGTCATAGATTTTCGGAAAGGAAAAAGCGCTGAGACTGCTGCAACGTGGTGAAAGCATTAAGGGCGACAGGTACATGGGAAAGGAAGCCCCGGGGATGAAGCAAGCAGACGAGGGGATTCCCGGTGTTTTGATACCAGCCCGCGCAGCGAGTTTTTATTGCCTCCTCGGTATTCTGCCCGGCGGCCGCAGGCGTCGTGAGTGTTGCCGGCCATCCGGGCGCTACTTCGGTCTGCCCGTTGCTGACCTGCCTCTCCCGCGAGGGCGGGTTTAGCCGGCCGCGGGACGCCTCCAGAGGGCTGTATTTCGTACACCAGCGGCCCGGCGTGCGCTGCATGTGTAACCGCTCCGGGCTCTTCCCGGCAACTGCGAATGCGCTAACGGCTCACCGTTCATCCGGCGAGCCACCACGACGAGATCGACCGGTGCAATCTCCCAGCGGCTTAACAGCGCTCTCGCCACTCTAACGAAAAAAACAACCGCATTGGTAGTAAAAACTCACGGTTTGCCACTGGATACCGAAAATCGCGCCGCAGTGGCTATCGTATCGTTTACTTTGTGTTACAGCATCCAGTTTTCCTCTTTCTGTAACTGTATACATCGCGTCCTACATCTCGTGGAATAACCTGCTCATAATATTTCACAACCTGTTCAAAGTATGGGAATTGAGGCATCTAGGTACCAAAAGTGCCGTACAGTCAGAGTAATGTCCTATAGGGCTAGTACTAGCAACATACTACTACACAACAAGATCGTAGAATTGGACACAATACTGCCCTCGTTCTTGTCAGTAAGGAAATTATTGACAGCTATAGTGATTTCGGAAAGATTCCATAGGCTGAGATTGCTGCGTATAAAGCATTCGTATTAAGGAAGCCAGTGTGTAGGTATCCCAGATCCCGAAGAGCGCCTCTTGTTTTTATAAGAACTTTGTTTATTCGTACTCGTCGTATATGTAAATTAAGTCCTGACAGTTTATCGTGTAGACCCCGTTTGAGTTAAAGCTCGTAGGAGAATTTAGTGTTGTTGACGATTGTACAGTTGACGATTGTACACTGTATGCTAGGTTTTCATAAATGAAAACGAATGATGAAAAAATTAACAAAAGTCGATAAGCGATTTATTCTTTTGTAGCCACCGCGGGTTCTCAGAACCGTGCCCTGAACCCTGCGGCTTCCTCTAGTTTCTCAAAAAGTCACCCCATCGATTGCGTAGTTGGTATAACGCCCTGTAACAGGCGATTACGCAAACAGGGCTATAGATCCGTACGGTTACTCAGCTTCTATTGTGCCGAATGCGTTGCGCATTAAGAATCTAATGAGTACAGAATATGGAAAAACGAAAGTAATGAGGAGTATCGAGAAAAAACTAACTTACCATCAGCACTGGGGACCACGAACTAGATTAAGCTACTAAACTCTGCCACCATGGAAACAAAGTAACCAGTGACGGACGAAGACTCTGATTTGTTACTAGTATGACAGTATCTGTCGGCTTCCATGATTTCATTGTGTTTCACTTGCAGACATGAGTGTTCAATTGTCCCTCCCACCCCAGTGTTGTGGTAGCTTCAGAGTTTTCTTCTCGCTCCACATTTACCCCTAACTGGCAGTCTACTAGTCACTGACCAATGACGCAGCTAGTCCGCCTTCAGGGAGCTGCCAAGGTAGAACATAGAACAAGGACGCATTCTGATGCCCCACAGGGGATACTGTCCTAGGATGTAACAGGTGTGTTGCCATTCTAACGAAGAGGCCATTTTGCATGTATACAGAATGAAGCAGAACTTCGGGAATAGCATTTCGGAGGTTGTCCAAGGATACTTTCCGAGAATTATGGAATAACTGGATCGTGGTCTCCATTGGTTAGTCGCACAATAATTACATTTAGTTTTATTTGTCACCTCTTGTATCGGTTAAGCATTGGAAACATATGCACAACAGTGAATGTCTCGACCATAATCGCTGATTGTCTTGACTGGAAACAAAGTTGTTTCAATCACTCACTGTACATGATGTTGATAACACTAAAGCCTACTTTACTGTTGGTTCTCAAAGCTTGCATTCAGTAAGATTTGGTCCAGTCACGGATTGATTGTTTCAACAGTGTTAGTTGTACGTTAACCATGATATACACAACATTATGAATAGACATATTGATGGAAAATCATCAGATATGCATCGGGTCTACGGGTTCACTAAATGCAATGGAAAAACGGCACGACAACGATATGCTCAGCTGTTCCTGCAGCGATGGCAACCCCATAACAGTAGTTTTGGATCTGTACGTAGGCGCCCACAAATAACCGAATCGTTTCGTGTTACTACGTATTGATGATTGAGTATTGCAGCCTTATGTGTAAACTGAAGGGGCCACTGCTGTCAGCTGTAGCAGGACATTACGTGGATTCAGCGGCGACGAATAGAAATGTGTACCGAATCGGGATTTGAACCTGGGATTTCCTGCTTACTGGGCAGACGTGTTGTTCACAGCGCCATCCGGGACACAGCGTTATCGCAACTGCACGGACCATCTCGGCATGCCTTACGGCAGATTTACATTCCCGCCGGGCGCCATCTCACCACAGCCCCAATTCATTGACTCCACGTTCGCTTTTCTGTGATTTCCACTGGAGATCGGACGTATTTGTGCATCCACACTGAAGAAGGTGGATCCATTCCCAAGCTAGGCACATCAGTTATATGAATGCATGCTGTCAGTTCTTTCAGACATGTCCGAAAGAGTAAACAGCAGGCATTCATATAAGTGATGCTCCTAGCTCACCTGGACGTAAGATAAATTGCTCCGTGTCTGCAGTACAACGACAGCACTGTATTCCGCGTCCCCGACGTGCCTTATATAGCCTCCCTTGCTGGTGCAGACACATGCCGTCTGTGACAGGTCATTGAACTTTGAGGTCGAACATAGGCGATGGTCACATTAATATGAATGGATCATATATGAATTCCATTTTTCTGTCTGTAATTTCAAAAAAAAAAAACCATTCTGCAGCAAAATAATCTTCCTCAAGAAACCTAATATTCTTTTCTTCAACTGATAATAATCATTTCATTAGCTAGCCTATTGTATTCTTTTTCTTCTACCTTTGATAAAAAATATTATGCTTTACCTGGACTTCATATTTACCTTCCATGTGTTACAGAATTAGTCCTGAACCACCATCCCTCTCCTCTAGTATTAAACTACCTTCGCCGCTTTTTTTTTAAACCAATGATTATCAGCTCAGAGAATTTCCACTTCCAAATGTTACCTCATTATGACTGAGGAAGTTGAGATGAGGGGTACATCTAGCATGGATAGTCAATGCCCCTATAATGTCACTCCTTAACCACAACAACTACGATATCAATAAATTAACAATTTATTCAAATATTTATAAAACAGCTAAGAGACAATAAACACTTGGCCACCTTTACAATACTAAAATAGCACACACAGCTTGCTTCACAAGAAAGGCAGTAAATTGCAGTTATGAAAACTGACTTAAAGAGATGAGCCACAGAGATTTCATTACTTAAAGAACAATAAATTACAAGTGATTGAAAGAAATGTAGCACAGACAATTTATTTAAAGGAGCAATAATTTGCAATATGAAATTGATTTATGAAACACACCAGTTCGCTAAGGATCCAAATAACACAACCAGCACAACAAATTACAATTTAATACAATTCATTACCAAGCAAAAAAAACTAAGTTGTTTAAGTATTCATGAAATACGTTTAATGTTTAATTGCCCTGGGCAAGAGGTGACTGAAATTAAAATGCCAGAAGCAGCAGACCAGCCGTCCAAAACAACACCTAAATCCGGGGCCCAACCGAGAGTCACTTCCCATTATACGTCACTCCCACACACCCTAGCTCGCAGAAAACTGAAGCACGAACAGATCGCAGAAGACACGGCAAACACCAACCAAACATCAGTTAACATAAGCTAAGAGATCAATAACCAACAAATAAATGAAGAACCAATTGCTCTTTTAGTAATACTGAGTGAATGCATTCAAATAAACGCACGCGTATAAAAATCTACGTACAAATGATTGCCTTTTACAGAATACCAGCCTTTACTAATAACTGAGTCAGGGCTTTCAATAGAAGTGACCCAAATTTTACAGCAATGTACAATGGATGTTGATTTGATGGCAATCAAAATATTCTGAAAATCTCATACATACAACTTCTGGACACGGTCCAATATATATATTCGAGCTAATGAGCTTAATAATAGTAATCCAACCACCAGATTATTAAAAAGAAATAGTAACTGCTTGTCTCCTTGCGGTTACACACTCTGCCCGCTGCTCTTACTTCAACAACACGTACATTAGGGCAACCAAACAAGAAGTACACTCGCTGTAACGCAAAGAGTTCAACGAAACGAAGTCACCAAAATCACTTACACCTTCGATGGAGAGCGTTGTTCGAGTTGGTCTCCAAGGATGGGTCTCTTCGAGAAAACAGACACCAAAGCAATACGACGAACAGCGCCCGGAGTTGACATCAGGCAGGTCCACCACAAACTCGCGACCGTCTTACGAGGTAGACCCGCTTTGCCGCTGCTGGCAGAGCACGCATGTTTTCCTCTTTCGTCCACGCAAGCACATCCTTGCGCCTCGTAGCGAGTCCAACCCCAACTGCCCCGAGAGCCAAACACCCTCGAGATCACAACAGGGACAAAGATCAAATGGCTCAAATTGCTCTAAGCACTATGGGACTGAACATCTGAGGTCATCAGTCCTCTGGAGTTTGAACTACTTAGACCTAACTTAACCTAAGGACATCACACACATACGTGCCCAAGGCAGGATTCGAACCTGCAACCGTAGCGGCGGCGCGTCTCGGACTGAAGCGCCTAGAACCTTTCGGTCACAGCGGACGGCCAGGGCAAAGATCCTTGTACAGCCGGGTAATCGATAATGTCGTGGCAAAGAGCTGGTGTGCCAGAAAAGGCGCACCACGGCTCAGTCACAAGTTCCACTATTCCCTTTGCTAATAAAAAAAGATAGTTTTCATAATTAATTTTAAATGAAATCAACGGAAAGCATAAATAAGAGACAATATGCAAGTAAATAAAAAGAAAATTGTTATGGGGAAATTTAATGCTACTCTGTGTCTGCGAAGATTAAAGGCTGCGTCATGTTAGATGTGACCATGTGCACGTATTTGGAGAAACCTTAATTTTCTGGAGTATTTTTTTTTTTTAATTTCAGGCTGCAGATGGACGCTGGCAGCACTGGCAGTGGTGGCTATAAAAAGTGTGTCGCGGGAATACAGCAACAGTTGTCACAATGCGAAAACAGAGCCATTTATGTGACGTCCAAAGGGGCATAATCATTGCCCTTTGGACGGAAGTAGGAAGCATTTCCGAAACAGCTAAGCCTGTAAGCTCTTCGTGTGCCGACCAAAGTTCAAGTATACCACGCAGAGCAAATGGCTCTGTTTAAAACCGGCGCCAACGCATGCGTGATGTACCACGGCAATAGATGACAGGGGTGCACGACGGCTGAAAATAGACGTACCGTCGAAAAGACATGCAACGGACCACCCAGATGAACAAAGGGGCGACTAATAGTCTCCCCTCAACCACCATTCAGCGAACGTAGCTGAATATTGGCCTCCGCAGCAGGCACATGGTTCCTACACCCATACTTACTGCTGTTCATCAACCTGATACAGGTTGCCACATTCAACAAATCTGAGTTGCTTAAAAGAATACTGTCTAGGAGCACATAGTTGAGAATTCCACCATTATTTGGAGATAATGAATTATTTGTCTTACGCAATAACACAATTACTTTATTACTTATATCGAATTTTAGGCATAAGGTTTAATAATGGATTCATTTGCATGATATAGGAAATATTCAAACATTGAGTAGCAGACCACATCCCCTAGATCATTAGAAAGCATATGGGACCTCAGTGCATCACGTGCTGAATTCCTCACATTAATATTTCAGTTATCAAACAAGGAAATCAATTACCCAATCCTGTAATTATTAAAAAATGGTTCAAATGGCTCTGAGCACTACGGGACTTAACATCTAAGGTCATCAGCCCCTGGAACGTAGAACTACTTAAACCTAACTAACCTAAATACATCACACACATCCATGCCTGAGGCACGCTTCGAACCCGCGACCGTAGCAGTCGCGTGGTTCTGGACTGAAGCGCCTAGAACCACTCGGCCACACCGGCCGGCTTGCAATTATCCTAGTACCACAATTAATGCCTGTGAACTACATAGTACCATTTCTGGCACTCTGTTCAAAATTTAGGAATTGCTCTCTTCTCACTGAATCACACTAATAATCGCACACTACAGTTTAAGCCCTCCACTTACTTATTGGTTTATTATCACATTTTCCTTATATGAAGGGGCTCTCAGATGATTCAGTAAACCTCACACTGTGTCCACAAAAGCTCCTTTTGACCATGAAACGACATTAAAGGTATGATACAAATATTTATGTGACATAATATTCTTGCAGCGGTAGTCAAGGATGGCTCGAAGTTTTTCTCGAGTAAGTTTGTACAGCCAGTTAGCAGGTTTAGTAGTTCAGATCACTGGGTTCCAGTTAAGCAGCCCTCCTCTGCAACTTTGATTGTATGCACTCCCTTGTACAAGGAAGGACATAACTTGTAGGCCATTGTGAGTGTCTCTCTTATCATCAGACTTGTATGCCTCGGTAGAAACTGCCGTAGACACTGTCATTATTGAGTAGGTCCACTGCAACTTGTACGGCATGTAGTGAAAAAAAGCATTTTCTTAAGCAGCTGACAATCTTCGTGTGTTTTTCTGACAGTAATTTCATACCTCTTATGGAGTCTGTCACTGAAACATCAACCACAAGGCACGTTCTCCTTGTCGCTACATTTTCAAGAATCACATGTAGATATGCCTGCACCACAACGTTCTGTGATACTGTGACGACATGTCCCAGGATTCGACAGCTGCTAACCGGCAACATAGCCCTTGATCCTTACTCGTATATCCTCTTAATCAAATCTGAGGACACAACATTGACAGAGGAACCTGCTTCAAAAATGGCCGTAACTAATATCTTCCTGCGATTACTACGGAATGTGTAACAAGTCAGAAGGAACCATTTCTAAAATGACTGTAAATGTTACGTGGCTGTCCATGCATTAATCGTGCTATATGACAGAGCTGAACACTGACTGCTGCAGTTATATCTGAGCATACTTCAAGCTACACGTAGTTTTTATTAGTTCCAAGTATTTAATTAGTGAGCGTTGTAGACTACCTCAATGATGATGGGTTGCTAGTTCCTCCAGTCTTGATAGTTCAGTCTGTTGTGTTGGTTATTGCTTTGATGGTATTGGTTGCTGTTCTGTGTTTTATAACCACAGTTATTCCTTATTTGTTTTACTGTTACTTCAGCTACTGCCATGATTTATATTATTACATCCATTAGCCTTTTATTCACCAGAATAATTTTGTGGATTATCGTGACGACCTGACATTGCTTCCGCTTGGAACAGTAAGCTGATTTTAATTCAAGTTAGACCTATGTTTAACACTTTTATGTACCATAGCAATTGAATATAGAACCGATTTTAAATGGTCAACGTTCGATTCAGTGACATGTATTGACTTACGTTCCACTTATTAAGTATTGTGGCTTTAAGAATTTGCGAAATGTCTCTGTACAACAGTTGCTCATTTCAGTACCTCATCTTTTTAAAGCATTTCTCCAAAGGCCATTTCGAATTCCTTTTTCGAAGTAAAACAGTTCAAGTTAAGACTTATCCCTCAGGTGATTTGGAGCGCGCTCCCACTTTTACTACAATTCATACGATGTTTACGGCTTCTGTTGCACAGAGCACGGTGTTCCCCTGCATTTAGCGTCGCACGGAAATTGTTTTTTGAGTGGTCCATATCACTTAATGCGGTTGTATTAACAATTGTGCAGCTGGCTCAGTTTTCTTGTGCTGACAGTACTAGATCTGATTCGAGGATCTCCTTCGGCTCGTGCATTGTCGGCTGATTGTCTTGCAGCACTGCTTTAAACTCATCTGATGGTTTACTGTCATCGGCTTTTCTCTTTTGGTGTCGCACCGTTGCGGGAACTCTTTATCTAATTGCTTTTTGATGTCTTGCAGTTCGGCTGTTACAACCTCATTTAAGCCACCATATTGAGTGTTAACCAGCTCTGTTGTTGTCTGTATTATTAGTGCCTTCCGCAAGCTTTTTACCTTTGCCTGGTATCCAACTAGGAAATTCAGCCACAGAATTTTTCCTTTATAATGTGAACTGCATGTTAATTATCTTATCTGGTTCCAGACAATTCATAAACACATTCAGACAACATTCTGAGAAACACTAATGCGCAGTTCATATTTCACCTACCTTATCTGTTAAATTACCTATCGCTTTAGGGAAGTCACCCTACCTTAACTAATGAATGTCATTAGAAATATCCTTCGCTAGGTTATTCTGTGAATTAGAAATTTTCTACATTAAGGTGACCTGTGTTAGAGAGTGTGGTGTCACGGCCAGACACCACACTTATTAGGTGGTAGCCTTTAAATCGGCCGCGGTCCGGTAGTATACGTCGGACCCGCGTGTCGCCACTATCAGTGATTGCAGACCGAGCGCCGCCACACGGCAGGTGTAGAGAGACTTCCTAGCACTCGCCCCAGTTGTACTACCGACGTTGCTAGCGATGGTTCACTGACTAAATACGCTCTCATTTTCCGAGACGATAGTTACCCTAGTCTTCAGCTACGTTATTTGCTACGACCTAGCAAGACGCCATTATCAGTTGCTATTGATATTGAGAATCATTTACCGTCCAGACCGACGTTCGTCATTAATGGATTAAAGTTAAATATTCTACCAGCTACGTCCGTTTTTCTAAAATTCTAATTTCCTTAATCTGTTCCAGACCTCACGCCAGTTTGCGTGAGCTAAAACGCGTGCCTTTCAGCCTCCTCTAGTCACACGGTGTTGGCTCTCCTGCCAACCACAACAGAGAGATAACCTCTTTTTTAGGCATCGCCTCAACCTGATTTAATACGGCAGCCATGGTCCTGCCAACGCAACCGTTGTCCAAAATTTGTCCTCTTATGGATCTGTGAATTCTTAGCACGTAACTTCAGTCACATTCATTTTTGGTGGATTTGATATTTTGATCATAACTGTCATAATTCCCCAAAAATTAATAATAATATGTTGAAATTATAATGAGCAATGTTATTACTCTAACACAGGTGCTTGAAATTAACAGAATAAAACTTCAATATTAAAATGAAAAAAAGTGATGGTATCTTACTCTAATAGCCACAAGATGTGCAACTACTGCGAACAATATTCCGTTTCTACAGCACGAAAGAAAATACCTAGAAGTAAAAATTGAAACTGAAGTTTTCTATATAAAACTTTTCAAGTACAACTGCACGCAGGTACAAACAGTAGATATACTCACTGAATCCTGAACTTGTTCAAACGAAAGTACTTGCAAGAAAACTGTACATTATTTGTAACACAAGTACATAATATGTATATATTATGTACTTATATATATTATTTGTACATATATTATGTACTTATACATAATCCGTGTATATTATGTATATAATAAGTAAACATTTTACCATTTGATTAATGGATGCCACATGAAAGTTTAATGTGATGTAAATTTAACGGCGCGGTGTAGCTACATGGCCTTACAGCACCTTGACACAGTCCGCGCGACTCCCTACTCCTGCCTCCCCCCCGCCCCACCCCTCCAGTTCCTCCTCGGGCGTGGGTGTGTGTGTTTTCCCTAGCGTGAGTTACTTTAAGGTACATTAAGTAGTGTATGAGCCTTGGAACCGATGACCTCATCAGTTTCGCCCCATAGATAGTTACCATTACCGTGTAAATTTAAAATATTGATTCTCTGTTCGTCTGAAAGTTAATTATTGTGACAGAATATAGTTTCAGTATAGTTGTATACATCATATCAGGAAATTTATTTGCTGACTTGTTTAAAACAAGCTGTGTTAGGTACACGAGGATGCTGAAAAGTAACGCCTCCTGAGGTATTACGTGTCCAGCATATTACTTCGCTGAAGCACTAGTGGGTTCAAAATGGTTCAAATGGCTCTGAGCACTATGGGACTTAACTTCTGAAGTCGTCAGTCCCCTAGAACTTAGAACTACTTAAACCTAACTAACCCACACACATCCATGTCCGAGGTAGGATTCGAACCTGCGACCGTAGCGGTCGCGCGGTTCCAGACTGAAGCGCATAGAACCGCTCGGCCACACCGGCCGGCCGCACAACTGGACTCCCAATTGTAATGTGTAATGTGGCTGCGTGTAACAGAACTGAAGACACAATTTTAAAGAGTTCGCCTGCACATGGAGCACCCTCTCCTTCAGCATGACAAAGCCAGACGACACGCAGAGCACTGCGGCATCTGCAACGATCTGACGCCTTGGAATCACATTCCTCGATCATTCTACTTGCAGTCCCGACTTGGCCCATCCAAGTTTCATCTAGTTCCGTAGTAAAGTACACCTTCGAGGACTTCACTCTGATAATAACCAAGCGGCGCAAACAGAGGTGGGGTTGTGGCTCTGTCAGTAACGTCAAACATTCTACAGTGACGGTATCAATAAACTGGTCTCTTATTGGGAGAAATGTGTTCATCGTCAGAGTGACTATTTAGAGTAGTAAATATGTAGTCATGAAGAACAAAGATGCAGCACGTTAGTGAAGTTTGTTTGTTTAAAAAGTTTTGAGTACTGAGATAAGGGATTCGAAGGTTCAAATGGTTCAAATGGCTCTGAGTAGTATGCGACTTAACAACTGTTGTCATCAGTCTCCTAGAACGTAGAACTACTTAAACCTAACTAACCTAAGGACATCACACACATCCATGCCCGAGGCAGGATTCGAACCTGCGACCGTAGCAGTCGCGCGGTTCCGGACTGAGCGCCTAGAACCGCTAGACCACCGCGGCCGGCGATTCGAAGGCATTGCCTTTCAGGACACCTGTAAATTCGCTACCTCTTAGTGACACATTAAGAATTGTGCGAGACATGGACTCGACCATGGATTTCCTGCTTGCCGAGTGTCTGCCTTACCCAGTTTGGCCATCCATACACGCTCCCTGGACTGGTCCAGTCCGCCAAATGCCTCGCGGTCTATACTAGAGATGGGTCGTTCGCGAACTAACGGCTCAAAGGAACAGATCACCAGGATCAACTGAGCGAAGAACGACTTCTAAGGAATGGTCTTTCATAGTTCACTTCGGTCGCGGCTTTGTACTTATAGTTCCCGGGAACGGGAAACGGTAGGTCTCGTTCTCGCAATGGCACTTCGGCCGGTCTTGTTCCAGCATCGGCCCCGAGTACTAGACTGTTAGTTGTTGCCTACTAATCATCATCTTTTGTTTCAAAGTTGTTGTTTGAATTAGCATATTTGTTATTTCTTCACCGCCTAATTATTACATCTTTATCTATTCTACTCGTTGCGGTCAACAAATCATGCGTAATTGGCGAGCAGTTTGTAGTCGGGGTCGGTTTTTTGTGCATCAGCTTATATTATTTCACTGCGATCAGCCACATAACACTACAGTTGGCTAAACGAGAGGTTTTGCAGAATCAAGAAAATTACAGGTGTGTGAGAATTCTGTTAGGAATAAAAACACTGTACTCCAGGGGGGGGAGGCATGTGGCCCCTCTTGGTGCCTTCCATCTTCAGTCACCTATTCCACTTATTTTCAATTTTTCATAAGAACAATATACCAAGCATAAATGAACGGTAAAGGAGTAAAAATGAGCGGTTCCCAAAAAAGAGCGATCACCAGTGAACTAGTTCCCAAGGATGAATGAGTTTCCCCATCTCTTGTCTATACCTTCTAATACCCTTCACATTACATGGATTCTCGCCCTAGGGAGAATAATAGGTGTCCAATGTTATTATCACCTTTGCCCGTGTACGCTTACAATAATTGCATGCAAGCGTGTCTGAAGGAACAGACATTACTGACGATCCAAATCTGTGCTAAATATTGCTGGTTGCGAATTCTTTGAATCAGCTGTACTAGGTGGTTTTAGGTATAGTTTACTATCTGAAGTGACACATGAATATTTGTGCCAGAACAGGACTTGAACCCAGATTTCTCACTTATCATGAGTAGTTGTCTTGCCCGTTCGGATATCCATGCACATTTCCCAGGACGACCCAAAACTTCCTTACGTCTTAGTGTCTATGTCCCGTATTTTTCGCACACCGTTTGTGTGATTAATGCAGAGGGAGAGACAATAGTTTTCTCTCCAGTTTGCGTCGTGTTGTCATTATATAAACTTACTGCAGTGTTTGTATTCAACGTCTGTAATTCGATACAAATGTTCTTCAGATATGCATGCATTTCTGAAAGAACAGATACTGCTGACGGTCAACAGTTACATTAAATTGTAAAAAGTTTTCAAAAATTGCGAGTACATATGACATCAGCTGTACGGTTTACTACAGTCGCATTGAAATTTGAGTCCGAAATTCACTCGAACCAAGATTTCCTGCCGACTGTGAGCTGTTGCCTTAACCACCTGGCGTATCCGCGCACGCCTCCCAGGCCACCAAAAACTTCCTTATGAAGTAGCGTCTGCGGCCTATAGCAGTCGCTGACCCTTCATGTCATTTCCGGATGGGAACAGGCATTGCAAAGTAAGTATTGTAATCTTGGACGGGGGAAAGACGATAGTAACGTTGGACACGTAGCCTCGTTCTCCCAATTTCAGGAATCCAAGTAATGTTAAGTGCATATGGAAGTTTTGATTGGTCCGAGGGAACGCGCACAAATAACTGAAATGGTTACGGTGATATGTTACGATAAGCATGAAATCCGGCCTCGAGTCCAAATCCGGCACTAATTTTCACGTGTCACTAATAGGTAGTATTTCTTCACGTCTTACAGCTAATGTCATAGAATTCGCAATCAGCGAATAAATTCGTAATTTTTTTTATAACTGCGGATCGTTAGCCGTATCTGTTCTTTCTGACCTGCATGATCGTGTAAAGAAAAGACATTGTAGACTAATTACGTAAATATTGTCTGTGAGAAACATAACACAACGTTTTCAATTAGAAATGCACTCCTAATATATTGTTCCCTTCTTCCTCCTTCAGATTTCCCTCGATCATCGAGCCTGGTAAAATACCACGCGTGTTACACTGATCGATAATGTTGCTCGCATAATGATAATTGACAATCATTTAATTTTCGAAAAACAGTAGGAAGTTAAATCAAGCCTTCGACGTTTCATTACAGTTCTGTAGTAGTTGGCGTCACAATTATATGGAGCAAAAATACAGGTCATTAGGAATTGCTATTATCTATAAGTAATTCAGTAAACCTGATGAGTCTCACCGATTACGATATATTATTATCTCAGTGTCCAGAAAATATCCCATAAAGAAAGATAATTACAGTTGGGCAATTACATTAAATAATTCAGTACACAATATAGCTGAGAGAGATGGGAATGAGTGCAAGAGTGTCGTTTTGCAGGTCTCATTCTCACTGTGTGCAATAATTTTAGCGATTTCACTCACATTCGTTCCTTTTAAAATGTGTCGGGCAGCTGATAACTTCTAGCTTCGCAGACAGTGGCAAAATGATATTATGTATTCCTACATTTTGTTGAGAATTTTCCCAACAAAACAATTGCAGCAGTGATAGCAAATCGAGCACAACTGCCATATGGTGGTATTTTCCCGGGTTCTGCTAAATAGGAGTCCAAGTCCACGACAAGCAGAAAGCAGCTACACGGGTAGCGGGGGGTCTGTATATAGGGGACCGGCGATTTTTTAGGTTTGAGCACCTCGGAATAATGTAGAAAGGGCTTCAGTTTTACAGGGTGCAAGACGAACACAGGAAGAGGGTGGATATTAGAAGGTAGATGTGGATTTTAACACCTGTATTGGAAAAGAACCACAGATCCAAGAGCTAATGGAAAGAACTGAATCTAGGCGTTCATGTGCAATGAACATTTACAGAGCACACATATTACAAATTTTTGACATCTTTAAAAATATCGCTTTCGACTATGTTATGTGATTTGAAAATGGGTCTCGGCTCGAAACTAGTTATAAAATGAACAATAAATAAATTGCTATTTTATACTTGTTTTTGGTTCAAATGGCTCTGAGTACTATGGGACTTAACATCTTAGGTCATCAGTCTCCTAGACTTAGAACTACTTAAACCTAACTAACCTAAGCACATCACACACATCCATGCCCGAGGCAGGATTCGAACTTGCGACGTAGCAGTCGCGCGGCTCCGGACTGTAGTGCCTAGAACCGTTCGGCCACCGTGGACGGCGTTCTAGTGATTAACAGAAGTTGCTAGACCAAGTTACTCCAGTATGCTGGAAGTTCTTAAATATTCAGGTGCCGAGCCAGCACAAAAAAGCTTATAAAAGGTGAAGTTGCGAGTCTGAAGTCTCTAGAGGAGCTGATAGCAACGGAGGAACAGGTGACATAATGCCCTTTCTGTGCTCAGTGCTGCAGAGCACACGGAATGAGCCAACATAAACACTCTACCCTTCTTAACAAATGTCTCATTGCAGGCTGATGAGGTAATTGCCAACTACCCATTGCATCGTTTCAGCCCTTGTGCCAATCCCAGTATCCAGTGAGAGGGGAGATTGTGATGGTCGATCCTATCATTGGCGTTCCCAGCTTTCTTCTATAGTGTATCGAATCATGAGTCTGACTTGAAGGACGGTGCTGCAGCCAGCTATACTGTCAACATTCGAGATGACACAGATGGGGGTCTCAGAAGCTGCGACATAGTCGCGAATACAAATAGTGATCCAAGTTCTGTGAAATATTTTTTATTCCAGTCATTGCTCACAAAATAAAGTCCTTGGACAATGACAGGTTTCAGTCAGTAATGACCATCTTCAGATCTATTCTACACCATGTCCTAATGTGATGAAGCCGTAATGACATCGTGAAAACATTTAAATACACTGTGATTAAGCCATAATGGCATCGTCAAAACATGTACATACACTCAATGACGATGCTTTGCTGAGTGTATTTATATGTTTTGACGGTGCCATTACACGTGCCATTACAATGTGTGGAACATCTGAAGATGGTCATTACTGACTGAAACCGGTCATCACCAAAGGACTTTATATTGTCATCGAAGACTGGAATAAAAGACATTTGATAGATAGGGTCCGGAGGCCACAGTCATTCTACAGGCCTGGAGGCTTGACCAGCGTGGCATGTTCATCATCCATCTTAGAGTGAGTGGTCACTGCTGCTGCTCGTCCGGTTCCTGTGGCAGACACTGATTCTAGTGTCTCCTGTTTCCTAAAGGGAGGCTGAGAAGCCATACCAGTGATGGACCTGGTGGATATGGGTCGAGACCCCTTGAGGCCAATATACAGCATCCAGGAGAGCACTCTGGAGATTGATATGCACTGCTGGAGGTCTCCAGATACTGTGGGTAGATGGGCGCCTCTGAGGTCGCTGCCGCCACCCAAAGCTTCACAGCACCAGCGATACAGCAAGTCGATCACACACTGGTATTCCACTGCTGGCGAGTTGCCACTCTCCTAGTCCAGCTATGGGATGGTGCTTTGGAAGACAGTCTTGTATTACTGCCCAGTAAAAGTAATATTGTCAATATTGTCACTGATGCTTTCTTGACGTTCTTGAGCGCAATTAAGTCATCAGCACCTCATCCTACACTATTATATTGCTTTCTCGTGACGATCCACAGCTATAGATCATGTTCTATTTTAAATTGTGCTTTCTAGAGTAGAAGAGTTACGATTTGTTTAAATCTAACAATATACCATATAAGCAATCCATTTACAGCCTGGTGCACTCACTGACATGACCAGCTATGTATGAAGACCAACAATTGATGGAAGACCGTGTAAGGATTGGGACGGAGTGGGCTCACAGCTCTTCTATATGCACACAAGTTTCTGAGTTGAGATAAAGGGATTAGTGATCCTCGCTTGACATTTTCTGGATGCAAATTTAACTCAGTGCTGATTTCAGTGGGTAGACTTTGCAGTTTGGGAATACGGGAACCTCCTCATTCCTTACCTTATCAGTCAACCCAATTTCCAACATTCGTCTATAGCACCACATCTCAAATGCTTCGATTCTCTTCTGTTCCGGATTTTCCACAGTCCATGTTTCACTACCATACAATGCTGTACTACAGACGTACATCCTCAGAAATTTCTTCCTCAAATTAAGGCCGGTGTCTGATATTAGTAGACTTCTCTTGGCCAGAAATGCCTTTTTTGCCATAGCGAGTCTGCTTTTGATGTCCTCCTTGCTCCGTCCGTCATTGGTTATTTTACTGCCTAGGTAGCAGAATTCCTTAACGTCATTGACTTCGTGACCATCAATCCTGATGTTAAGTTTCTCGCTGTTCTCATTTCTACTACTTATCATTACCTTCATCTTTCTCCGATTTACTCTCAAACCATACTGTGTACTCATTATGCTGTTCATTCTGTTCAGCAGATCATTTAATACTTCTTCACTTTCACTCCGGATAGCAATATCATCAGCGAATCGTATCATTGATATCCTTTCACTTTGTATTTTAATTCCACCCCTGAACCTTTCTTTTATTTCCATCATTGCTTCCTAGCTGTACAGATTGAAGAGTAGGGGCGAAAGGCTACAGCCTTGTCTTACTCCCTTCTTTATACGAGCACTTCGTTCTTGATCATCCACTCTTATTATTCCCTTTTGGTTGTTGTACATATTGTATATGACCCGTCTCTCCCTATAGCTTACCCCTACTTTTTTTAGAATCTTGAACAGCTTGCACTATTTTATTTTGTCGAACGCTTTTTCCAGGTCGACAAGTCCTATGAACGTGTCTTGATTTTTCTTTATCCTTGCTTCCATTATTAGCCGTAACGTCAGAATTGCCTCTCTCGTCCCTTTACTTTTCCTAAAGCCGAACTGATCGTCACCTAGCGCATTCTCAGTTTTCTTTTCCATTCTTCTGTATATTATTCTTGTAAGCAGCTTCATGCATGAGCTGTTAAGCTGATTGCGCAATAATTCTCGCACTTGTCAGCTCTTGCCGTCTTCAGAATTGTGTGGATGATGCTTTTCCGGAAGTCAGATGGTATGTCGCCAAATTCATATATTCTACACACCAAAGTGAATAGTCGTTTTGTTGCCACTTCCCCTAATGATTTTAGAAATTCTGATGGAATGTTATCTATCCCTTCTGCCTTATTTGACCGTAAGTCCTCCAAAGCTCTTTTGAATTCCGATTCTAATACTGGATCCCCTATCTCTTCTAAATCGACTCCTGTTTCTTCTTC
Source organism: Schistocerca gregaria (assembly GCF_023897955.1). Taxonomy (NCBI): domain Eukaryota; kingdom Metazoa; phylum Arthropoda; class Insecta; order Orthoptera; family Acrididae; genus Schistocerca; species Schistocerca gregaria. The sequence goes on along the minus strand of NC_064923.1, from coordinate 162,480,248 downwards.
TATCACATCAGACAAATCTTCACCATCATAGAGGCTTTCAATGTATTCTTTCCACCTATCTGCTCTCTCCTCTGCATTTAACAGTGGAATTCCCGTTGCACTCTTAATGTTACCACCGTTGATTTTAATGTGACCAAAGGTTGTTTTGACTTTCCTGTATGCTAAGTCTGTCCTTCCGACAATCATATCTTTTTCGATGTCTTCACATTTTTCCTGCAGCCATTTCGTCTTAGCTTCCCTGCACTTCCTATTTATTTCATTCCTCAGCGACTTGTATTTCTGTATTCCTGATTTTCCCGGAATATGTTTGTACTTCCTCCTTTCATCAATCAACTGAAGTATTTCTTTTGTTACCCATGGTTTCTTCGCAGCTACCTTCTTTGCACCTATGTTTTCCTTCCCAACTTCTGCGATGGCCCTTTTTAGAGACGTCCATTCCTATTCAACTGTGTTGCTTACTGCTGTTCCTTATTGCTGTATCTATAGCGTTAGAGGACTTCAAACGTATCTCGTCATTCCTTAGAACTTCCGTATCCCACTTCTTAGCGTATTGATTCTTCCTGACTAATGTCTTGAACATCAGCCTACTCTTCATCACTACTATATTGTGATCTGAGTCTATATCTGCTCCCGGGTATGCCTTTCAATCCAGTATCTGATTTCGGAATCTCTGTCTGACCACGGTGTAATCTAATTGAAATCTTCCCGTATCTCCCGGCCTTTGCCAAGTATACCTCCTCCTCTTTTGATTCTTGAACAGGGTATTCGCTATTACTAGCTGAAACTTCTCACAGAACTGAATTAGTCTTTCTCGTCTTTCATTCCTTGTCCCAAGCCCATATTCTCCTGTAACCTTTTCTTCTACTCCTTCCCCTACAACAGCATTCCAGTCGCCCATGACTATTAGATTGTCGTCCCCCTTTATATACTGCATTACCCTTTCAATATCCTCATACACTTCCTCTATCTGTTCATCTTCAGCTTGCGACGTCGGCGTGTATACCTGAACTATCGTTGTCGGTGTTGGTCTGCTGTCGATTCTGATTAGAAAAACCCGGTCACTGAACTGTTCACAGTAACATACCCTCTGCCCTACCTTCCTATTCATAACGAATCCTACACCTTTTCCATTTTATGCTGCTGTTGATATTACCCGATACTCATCCGACCAGAAATCCTTGTCTTCCTTCCACTTCAATTCACTGACGCCTACTATATCTAGATTGAGCCTTTGCATTTCCCTTTTCAGATTTTCTAGTTTCCCTACCACGTTCAAGCTTCTGACATTTCACGCCCCGAGTCGTAGAACATTATCCTTTCGTTGATTATTCAATCTTTTTCTCATGGTAACCTCCTCCTTGGCAGTCGCCTCCCGGATATCCGAATGAGGGACTATTCCGGAATATTTTGCTAATGGAGATATCATAATTATACTTCTTCAACTACAGGCCACATGTCCTGTGGATACACGATACATGTCTTTAATGCAGTGGTTTCCATTGCCTTCTGCATCCTCATGTCGTTGATCATTGCTGATTCTTCCGCCTTTAGAGGCAATTTCCCACCCCTAGGACAAGAGAGTGCCCTTAACCTCTATCCACTCCTCCGCCCTCTTTGACAAGGCCGTTGGCAGAATGAGGCTGACTTCTTATGCCGGAAGTCTTCGGCCACCACTGCTGATTATTTATCAAAACTTAGGCAATGGTGGCAATCGAACCCGGGACCAAAGACGTTTTGATTATGAATCAAAGACGCTACCCCTAGACCACTGGTACATGGGGACCCTATAGCATGTATCTTGGGATGTCGGTCTCAGATCTGTCTATCATTCAGTCGATCCCCCATTAGTATAAGGGGTTTGAAACCTAAAATTATTGATAATGGGATGTAAGGCGAAAGGATAGGCTCCGTGTACCATCGTCTGTCATTCCTTTTACCTCCCTATTGACATAAAGTACAATACAGGTTGAGTAAGTTATCAGATCTCAGTATCAGGGCAATAAAACAGGTGGGCCTTGATTAATAAGAGTTTCAGATAACCCAGATTATGCAATAGGTCTTAATTTAATTAAAAGGAAACAGGCAGGCCTTCAATAATAACAGCTTGAAATGCTGCTTTTTCAATAATTAATAGCATATTCCCCAATCGTGTAATTAAGGCTAAAATACATTAAGAATAAATTTTCTCTAAGTCAATAAAACTGTAAAGTAAGGAGAAAAGGTCATTATTCAGCGTGAGGAAAGTTTTTTTTCTCTCTTTTTCGACAACAATATTTCAGTATCATTGATGCAACAGAAGTTAATATTTCACAGCGAATAAACATTTTCAAAATGAACCAGTGAATTAACAGACTTTTAATCCATTCACGTGATTTCAACAAACAATGTCTAAGATGAGAGCATTGCACTATAGCCATCATCTCTGAAAGCACCGAATCTGTATATATTTTATTTCTTCATTAATTACAAAACCATTTCTCCAAAGCAAATTCCGCATTGGCTGTATGAATGATTTTTATTAAATCTGCGACGGGTTTCGCACCACTTATCGGTGCATCCTCAGGCAATATACGCTACTTATAACATAATAACGTTGAACATTGCCCTGTAGCCACTCCCCACCATTCACGTCCAATATACCGTCATCTCGTCAAAGCAATAGTTGAAATGCAAAAATCTATTTTTAAAATTATTTTAAAAAGTTAGACCGGGTCCGCTGCCATGCGGCTCCTCTCAGCTTGTACGGTCATTGCCGCTCCCATCATTTAAAAAATTTAAAAAAAAGATTTTTACATTTTAACTACCGCTTCACTAGATGACAGTATCCAGGGTGGTCCACTGATAGTGATCGGGCCAAATATCTCACGAAATAAGCGTCAAAAGAAAAAAACTACAAAGAGCGAAACTCGTCTAGCTTGAAGGGGGAAACCATATGGCGCTATGGTTGACCCGCTAGATGGCGCTGCCATAGGTCAAATGGATATCAACTGCGTTTTTTTAAACAGGAACCACATTTTTATTACATATTCGTGTAGTACGTAAAGAAATATGAATGTTTTAGTTGGACCACTTTTTTCGCTTTGTGATAGACGGACCTGTAATAGTCACAAACGCAAAAGTACGTGTTATCACCTAACATTCCGCCAGTGTGGACGGTATTTGCTACGTGATACATTACCCGTGTTAAAATGGACCGCCTACCAATTGCGGAATTGTCGATATCGTTTTGATGTATGGCTATTGTGGTGAACATGCCCAACGGGCGTGTGCTATGTATGCTGTTCGGTATCCAGGACGAGATAGTCCAAGTGTCCGGACCGTTCGCCGGATAGTTACGTTATTTAAGGAAACAGGAAGTGTTCAGCCACATGTGAAACGCAACCACCACCTGCAACAAATGATGATACCCAAGTAGATGTTTTATCTGCGGTCGTGGCTAATCAGCACGTCAGTAGCAGACAAATTGCGCGAGAATCGGGAATCTCAAAAACGTCGGTGTTGAGAATGCTACATTAACATCGATGAACCCATACCAAATTTCTATGCACCAGGAATTGCATGGCGACGACTTTGAACGTCGTGTACAGTTCTGCCACTGGACACAAGAGAAATTGCGCGACGATGACAGATTTTTTGCACTCGTTCTTTTTAGCGACGAAGCGTCATTCACTAACAGCGATAACGAAAACCGGCATAATATGGACTATTGGGCAACGGAAAATGCACGATGGCTGCGACAAGTGGAACATCAGCGAACTTGGCAGGTTAATGTGTGGAATGATAATTTTATCGATGACAATCTAAATGATGCAATGTATGCTGATTTCCTATGTCATATTCTACCGATGTTACTACAATATGTTCAACTGCATGACAGAATGGCTATGTACTTCCAACATGTTGGATGTCCGGCACATAGCTCACGTGCGGTTGAGGCTGTATTGAATAGCATATTTCGTGACAGGTGGATTGGTCGTCGAAGCACTATACCATGGCCCGCACTTTCACCGTATCTTACGTCCCCGGATTTCTTTCTGTGGGGAGAGTTGAAGGATATTTGCTATCGAGATCCACCCAGAACGCCTGACAACATGCGTCAGCGCATTGTTAATGCATGTACGACCATCACGGAAGGCGAACTACTCGCTGTTGAAAGGAATGTCGCTACACGTATTACCAAATGCATTGAGGTCGACGAACATCATTTTGAGCATTTATTGGATTAATGTGGTATTCACAGGAAATCACGCTCTAACAGAATCGGTAAGTTCACAAAGGTTCATGTATCACATTGGAACAACGGAAATAAAATGTCCAAATGTACCTACATTCTGTATTATAATTTAAGAAACCTACCTGTTACCAACTGTTAGACTAAAATTGTGAGCCATATGTTTCTGACTATTACAGCGCCATCTATAACAAGCGAAAATAGTAGTCCAACTAAAACATTCATCTTTCTTTACGTACTACACAAATATGTAATAAAAATTGGGTTTTAAAAAACGAAGTTGATATCCGTTTGACCTATGGCAGTGCCATCTAGCGGGTCAACCATAGCGTAATCTGGTTTCCCCCTTCATGGTTGACAAGTTTCGTTGTTTGTAGTCTTTTCGTTTGACGGTTATTTCGTGAGATATTTGGCCCGGTCACGGTCAATGGACCACCCCTATTGGACGTGAATGGTGGGGCGTAGCTACAGGACAATTTTGAACGTTACTATGTTATAAATAGCGTATATTGCCTGTGGATGCACCGATAAGTGGCAGCGAAACCGGTCACAGGCTTAATAAAAATCATTCATACAGACAAACAACATTTTACAAAACCATTTTCCAGAACATCGTATTCTCCACATTTACGCAGCAAATGAATACAGCATTAGTACCTCATATTTTGTCATACTTACATATTTATTTAATGAGCAATTTAAAACTTTGCCAGTAAATTTGTTGAAATGTTGATGGTAAGACTGTTAAGAAACCTGTGCTACTTTAAAATGGTCAGTTGCATGTATTAACTCACACCACAATTGAAAACAGAAAGAAAAGACGCTCTTGTCAAGGAGGTATAAGTACTTGTTTGAACAAAGTTTAATGACAATTAGTTTTCATTTATTGTGAGCACACATCTGTAAGAATACTGGATTAATCATTTATGAACACTCCTTTATTTGTAATTATTGTGTATGATCTTTGCGTTACCAAATATTTATAACTTTTCCTTATTTAAATATTATTTTAATACATTAGTTCAGTCTGGGAAGTGGTCATGGCGTGTAAAATGCCTGCATAATACAAGAACGATGTATTTTTTGTTGGGGATGGCCTTCAACGAATGTAAAAGCAGACAGTAAGACAACACTACGGGAGTAAACTGGAGACTGGGACTTTTACGCCAGAAGAGCTCAAGGGAGCCATTCAGGACAGGTTTACGTTTGTTCTTGAAGCAGGCAGACCTTTCGAGATATATCAATGAGAGCCAGAATAGGACTCCAACTTATTCCAATTGTATCACAGAACTGAGGAGAGACACAGTGTATCGCTTGGGATAATTTCTGAATCATCACGTTGAATTCTGAACTTTTTTGACCTAGTGAATATTTCTTGTATTGCGGTTACGAAATTGACTTAGTCTTGAGTATTTTTTATTACAATTTAGTGTAAGGGTTTTACTGCCATTCTCGTAACACTCTCGACATAACTTTACTTCACTTCTTAATGGTGTCTTTTTGTCAACGTTTTATCTGAATATTGTAGGAGCACTTCTATTTATTTGAGATAGTCTTCCTTGAATAATTATTATTCAACATAGTTCTTCTTCGTCTACAACAATTACAGGCGACAGAATAGAACCCTTGTTATTAACTTAATCATTTTCTTTCATTTAATATTGCTGTGTAATTTATTAACCCACAATTCTTGCCAGTGCGTAGACGGCCTGCAGAATCACACCTACAGATTATTATATGCAGTGAATTAGCTGCGGGGCATGAAAGCAGATGTGTGAGGCTCGAACCTATGAGTATATAGAGCTATGCATTTTAAATACAACCATGCATAGCCCAAGTATCTGAAGTAAGAGTAACCACATGTAAAGATGCAGCTTGTCTGCTCGTATAGGATGCTCTTTACGAAGACCGACTCAGCAGAAGAATGCGATAGGGACCATCGCACAGTTCCTCCAACATGTGTCTTGTGTCTTGCGTAATGGCAATCATCACTGTATTAGAAAAATTTCTTCTCAGGTGGTAAGGAACCGACGGTTTTCAATCTGCGTGGCATCCACAATGATGAATTAAGACACCGTAGAGTGGCTTGCGAGTACAGGTTACTGAAAACAACAATCAAATGAGAACAATCGACTCAATCCGTTGCATTTTACATATCATCTTTAATTATTTTGAGAGAAATCAGTGTATACCGTGAAGCGATTTTAAGCAATCGCTCTAGTCGGTTGTAGTTTTATGCATCAGTTGGGTTATTGTTGCCACATATGTCGAATGAAACCAGTCTGTGGGAGAAACCGAATAAAAAGTGCCCATATGTCCTTTGCAGCTTTGCAGATTGACAGAATTGTTTCTTCTATCTTTTAAGTAAAATCAGTCTGTTGTGTATCTGCTTATTGAACCATGTTTCGTTCTTTCTGCTGGAATTACTCATTACTGTTTTAGTTGAAGTTACTCGCTCATACTTTCAAATGAAACCAATACGTAGTCCTTTCACTGGTTGAACTGAAGCGGTGTTGTAGTTCTGGGGTACAAAAACCACAGCAGAGTACTCGTACACCCGAGGTATTGCAAAGCTATAATAAGCATTACGTGCAGGGGAACCACGCAAAATCGCTGCATGAAAACTATGAATATATCACAAAGTAAACCATTAGGACTGACTCACCATATAGAATATTCAGAACTGTCTTCATCGAAATTAGAAGCAATGGGAATCCCACTGTTAAATGCAGAGAAGAGAGCGTGCAGTTGGAAAGAGTACACTGAAGGCCTCTATGATGGGGAGGGCTTTTCTGACGATCTGGTAGAAGAAGAGACATGAGTCGAAAGGGAAGAGACAGCAGATGGAGTACTAGAACTATAATTTAAGGCTGAAGGATGAAAATGTTTTTAAAATCACTGGATGAAGTGGAAACAAAATGACTACTCATAGTGGCAGTTAGAATGTATGAGACCGGTGTCATACCAATGGCTTCCGAGAAAACGTCAAACACAAAATTACGAAGATTGCAAGAGCTGACAAATGCGAGAATTATCGCACAATCAGTCTAAATGTTCATGCATCTAACTTGCTAACAAGATATATACAGATATATGGAAGACAAAACTGGGGATCTGTTAAATGATTAGTTTGGCTTCATAAAAGGCAAAGGCAACAGAGAGGCTGCTCTGGCTTTGCTGTTGATAATCGAAGCAAGACTGTAGAAAAATCAAAACACGTTCATAGAATTTATCGACCTGAGAAAAGCGTTCGACAATATAAAGTTGTGTAAGATGTTCGCAATTTTGAGCAAAATAGAGGTAAGCTATAGGGGGAGACAGGTAATGCACAAAATGTACAAGATCTAAGAAAGAACAATAAGACTGGACGATCCTGAACGAATTGCTCGGATTAAAAAGGATGTAAGCGAGGCACCATGGGTAACAGAAGAAATACTTCAGTTGCTTGATGAAAGGAGGATGTACAAACATGATCCGGGAAAATCAAGAATACAGAAATACAAGTCACTGAGGAACGAAATAAATAGGAAGTGCAGGGAAGCCAAGACGAAATGGCTACAGGAAAAATGTGAAGACCTCGAAAAAGATATGATTGTCGGAAGGACAGACTTAGCATACAGGAAAGTCGAAACAACCTTTGGTCACATTAAATGCAACGGTGGTAACATTAAGAGCGCAACGGGAATTCCACTGTTAAATGCAGAGGAGAGAGCAGGTAGGTGGAAAGAATACATTGAAAGACTCTATGAGGGTGAAGATTTGTCTGATGTGATAGAAGAAGAAACAGGAGTGGATTTAGAAGAGATAAGGGATCCAGTATTAGAACCGTAATTTAAAAGAGCTTTGGAGGACTTACGGTCAAATAAGGCAGAAGGGATGGATAACATTCCATCAGAATTTCTAAAATCATTAGGGGAAGTGGCAACAAAACGACTATTCACGTTGATCTGTAGAATATATGAGTCTGGCGACATACCATCTGACTTTCGGAAAAGCATCATCCACACAATTCCGAAGACGGCAAGAGCTGACAATTGCGAGAATTATCGCACAATCAGCTTAACATCTCTTGCATCGAAGCTGCTTACAACAATAATATACAGAAGAATGGAAAAGAAAACTGAGAATGCGCTAGGTGACGATCAGTTCGGCTTTAGGAAAAGTAAAGGCACAGAGAGGCAATTCTGACGTTACGGCTAATAATGGAAGCAAGGATAAAGAAAAATCAAGACACGTTCATAGGGTTTGTCGATCTTGAAAAAACGTTCGACAATATAAAATGGTGCAAGCTGTTCGAGATTCTGAAAAAAGTAGGAGTAAGTTACAGGGAGAGACGGGTCATATACAATATGTACAACAACCAAGAGGGAATAATAAGAGTGGACGATCAAGAACGAAGTGCTCGTATTAAGAAGGGAGTAAGACAAGGCTGTAGCCTTTCACCCCTACTCTTCAATCTGTACATCGAGGAAGCAATGATGGAAATAAAAGAAAGGTTCAGGGGTGGAATTAAAATACAAGGTGAAAGGATATCAATGATACGATTCGCTGATGACATTGCTATCCTGAGTGAAAGTGAAGAAGAATTAAATGATCTGCTGAACGGAGTGAACAATCTAATGAGTACACATTATGGTTTGAGATTAAATCGGAGAAAGATGAAGGTAATGAGAAGTAGTAGAAATGAGAACAGCGAGAAACTTAATATCAGGATTCATGGTCACGAAGTCAAGGAAGTTAAGGAATTCTGCTACGTCGGCAGTAAAATACCCAATGGCGGACGGTTCAAGGAGGACATCAAAAGCAGACTCGCTATGGCAAAAAAGGCATTTCTGGCCAAGAGAAGTCTACTAATATCAGACACCGGCCTTAATTTGAGGAAGAAATTTCTGAGGATGTACGTCTGGAGTACAGCATTGTATGGTAGTGAAACATCGACTGTGGGAAAACCGGAACAGAAGAGAATCGAAGCATTTGAGATGTGGTGCTATAGACGAACGTTGAAAATTAGGTGGACTGATAAGGTAAAGAATGAGGAGGTTCTACGCAGAATCCGAGAGGAAAGGAATATGTGGAAAACACTGATAAGGAGAAGGGACAGGATGATAGTACACCTGCTAAGACATGAATGAATGACTTCCATGGTGCTAGATGGAGCTGTAGAGGGCAAAAACTGTAGAGGAAGACAGAGATTGGAATACGTCAAGCAAATAACTGAGGACGTAGGTTGCAAGTGGTACTCTGAAATGAAGAGGTTAGCACAGGGGAGGAATTCATGGCGGAGAGCATCAAACCAGTCAGTAGACTGATGACCCAAAAAAAAAATAAAGCGAGGCAGACAGTCTTTCACTCCCATTGTTCAATCTGTACGTCGAAGACGCAATGAGAAAAATTAAAAAAAGCTTCAAGAGTGGGATTAAAATTCAAAGTAAAAGGACATCAGTGATAAGATTCACAATGAAGAAGAATTACAGGCTCAGTTGAATCGAATGAACAGAATATGATTTTAAAGCAAATCGACGAAATGCGAAAGTACCGGAAGTGAGAATGGATAGAAACTTAACATCAGAATTGGTGAATACGAACTACATAAAGTTGTGGAATTTTGCTATACAGGTAGCAGAATAATGAGTGACGGATGAAGCAAGGAGGACATCAAGAATAGACTAAAACTTTAAAAAAAAGGCATTCCTGTCCAAGACGAGTGTACTAGTATCTGACATAGAACTTGAAACTTCTTTATTTATGTCTGAAACTCTGAATGCCGCTGTGCGTACTGTCTCTTAGCTGTTTTTTATCATTTCAACAATGACCTGCAGAATATTCCCTGACAAATACAGCTCTATCTTATTCATTCATTACCCACAATATTCAAACGCAACGCAATTTGACCACAAATAATTAACCCAAAAATATGCTTCTGAATAAGTGATACAAAAGAATGGCCCTCAATTAAAAAAAAACTTAACAACGACCCATAGATGAAATATACATACCACACAGAAAATCTTCATAACACGAACTACAGCAAATACAGCAAGCAGCAACTACAGCCAGCTGAACAAAAATATTCTAACTACTGTAGGCTCTAACTACTAACAGGCATGTGGTTAGCAAAGGAAAGAATTTGTGGCAGAGCAGACAATGCATTTACCAGATTTTTACCTTGTTCATGTGACACCCAGTTCCAAAAATTATATAATCACGAATTATTCCGTTATACAAACATTAGCAGATATATCAGTCATCATTTTATATCCATGTCCAACCAATAATAAATATCAATGAAGGACACACGTCCACACCGTCCGCTAGCGCCAACACTGCTAACCACCTTCACTGCTAACTATTCACTGCCTATCTGCGAGTCCGACCATCCACAGAGTCTCTTACAGACGGTGCACAGAGCTGTCAGTGATATTAATGCCGTCTATAGGGCTGCCAACATACAAACACATAAACAGGCTTCTTACAGCCTTAATATGACGAAGAACGTTCTGAGAAACTGGTTCGCAGCACCACATCCTTTGATAGTGAAACATGGACTGTGAGAAAACTGGAACAAAAGAGAATAATAGGTGCTGTTCATGTTTGAGTTTTTACATCTTTGGGCGGGTTTAGTGACATATCTGAACAGTCAAAGGGACTGTGTCAGTAATTCAATGTCCTCAGTCAATGTCTATCTTCAGGAGTTCTGGGAACCGGGGTGATGCAAAACTTTCTTTGACGTGTGTAATGAAGGATGCAGGTTGTGATACTCTGAGATGAAATGATTGTACAGGGGAGGATTTTGTTGCAGGCCACATCAAAACAGTCACAAGATTGAGGGCTCGAAAAGAAAGAAAAAAAAAAACAAGGAAAAAATACTGCATTCATTCACGTTGTATTGGTGACCTAGCGGCTAGAACACTGTACCAGAGTTCCGCAACTGGCGACTATGTGACGAATGTGACGAGAACATTTACATACTTTTGTAAGATATTAAGAGCTAACGGTTTTAGGCATACCGCGAATTTCCATGTTTTTAAAGAAGTTCAATGTAATTTACTGTCTTCGATTTTAAGTAAGAAGGTGCTTTTTATTTCTTAATCGTTTAATACATGATGATAACCGTTACGTTTTGATAGAAATTAAATGTAATTAACTTACTCAATCTCGTTGTTACACTTTCCTTATCTCACGTTAATTGTATTCTGTCTGTGACACCGCGTCGACTACGCCGTTAGGTTTAGAGTACTTTGCAACACCGTTCACATTTTGAAGGGCTGTCTGTATGTGATTTTCCCTAAACTTCCAGGAATTAGCGAAAATATTGTTATTTTGTTGCCTTTTTTCGATATTTGTTCGCGTTTGCAGCAGCTGCTTAAACTTCATTGTACTCTTCGTTTGCAGCCAAAGGACCCACACATTGTCAGACTATAGTACAATATTTCAGTGCGACAGTACTGTTGTTAGTCCACCCGACACCTTTCGTTTATTATTTCAGTTCAGTTTCATCACATTTGTGGTTTGCAGAAATCCAAGTATTGTCATTGGTGCAGCAGTATTTTCTATCACAGAGCTATCAAACCTTTTTTTCCAATGTGTGTAAGTTCATTGTGCGGAGTAGTTAGTCTTTGAGTGCATTTAGTGAAACCATCGATCTCGAAAAAGTAAAACATAAATTAGTCCATAAGCAATATAGTGACAATTATTTACCTTTCCTTTTTAGGGAGGTGAAAAACTATGCTTAATCCCCAAGTGTGTTGTGTTTGGTGAAGACACACTAATGACACTGTTGTCCCAGTTAATTGAAATGATCCTTGTCAACAAAATATCCCTTATTGTTACATGAAGGTATGAACTATTTTCGTCCGTTTGCTGTAACAAAAAAAGTAAAGTTTGTGGTTATGTCGTTAGGTGTTTCGCAAAATGTACACGACGCTAGATATACGGTAGCTGAACTTGGCATAAGTGCCTAAAACCACACCCAACAGCAGACATATTGTCAATGCCCACACGAAAAGTAATGGTAATTACAGTGATTGGTTCAGAACCTACTACTGAAATTTAAAAAAATTCCTGTTTCTATTGACACAAGCAGCCACCGAGAGCAATTTTACGAGTAGGTTGCCTAGTTATTCGTCCACCTAGGTCTGGTGTTGAGGAGAGATGAATTTGTTGCATGGCTGAACGCAAGCGGGCCCATGTCACAAGGCGCGCTGCGGCCAGCCTGGCTAGTTCATGTTTTCAAAAATGGCTCTAAGCACTATGAGACTTAACATCTGAGGTCATCAGTCCTCTAGATTTAGAACTACTTAAACCTATTTAACCGAAGAACATCATACACATCCATGCCCGAGGCAAGATTCGTACCTGCGACCGTAGCAGCAGCTCGATTCCGGACTGAAGCCGCTATAACCGCTCGGTCACAACGGCCGGCAGTTCATGTTTTCCATTCAGCCACGGACTGAGGCGAGCAGCATCTCCGGAATCAGGTAGATCACAACTCTTGGAATCTGGACGGCATGGTCATTGTGCAACAGGTAATGCTCCAGGAAATGGCGAAGTGTCAGACAATTTTAAACATGGCTAAGGTACACCTCTCTAAACTTCGACAGTAAATCGCACTTTCATATTAAAGCGAATCTGAATACATCTGTGATCTCAGAAAAATGATGCACATCCAATAACATAACAATATTTCAATATCTTCAAAACTCGAGAAGTTAATATTTTATTGTGAAAAAACATTTGTACAGGATGGCAGCCAGTCAAGGAATATTTGAGGGAATTAGCTTAAAAAATTTATTTCATAGGCCCAGTGGAATATTGACAAGTTTTCTCCCAGAGTAAATCACGCCGTGTCTACGTGACACAAGTCGCTTACCTTTCAAAACCGAGGCAGTTCTGTCCAGTTACAGCCCCTAACACGAGACGCCCTGAGTCCTGTGCTGCAACTGCTAGCGAATTCAAGTCATTAATTTTAGCCAATAGCGCGAGCGGGAGACCGATCACGTGTTTGGTCAACGGGGCGTCCTGCGGAAAGGAACGCAGTTGCTTCTATCTGTCTTGTAATCCAGACCTCGAGCAGAACAGACGTCTTCCTGGAAGGCAGAGACTCTGGCACTGCTTTTCACGACCGGCTACCAACGCAAATTAACATGAACCGCTTCCCCTTCCTTTGGCCATTTCAATGAATTGTTCAGCCTCCTAGACTGGCCTAAACCTGGTAACTTCCGACCTTAGGCGCGCCCCTTGTACAGTGTACATTGAATTATATTCTTGTTATTGTACCTAATTTCTTGTTCTGTCATTTAACGGCAGCACTGGAAATTCCCTAGCTAATCCTGACCGCTCGACGTCCTGCAACCTATCGTCACGAGGCATATGTAACAACCGCCTCCCCCGTTTCCCAAACCCTGAATACATTTACAATCGGTACCAGAAGTTTCTCTCCCCATCCGCAAACCACTTACTCTTTTACACATTTATACAATGAACTTCTGAATCAGCAACTGTTAGTCGCTTCGTGTGATTTCCACAAACGATATCTCAGATGAGAGCTTTACATTGTAGCTAACATTCCTGAGAGCTAAGTATCTGAACCCATTTTATTTATTGACATCGTTCGTATCTTTTTCGTTATGCAGATGTTTGTCAGAACATTGTGTTCTCCATATTTACACAGTAAACGAACAGAGCACCAAAACCTCATATTTTGTCATACTTGTGTTCTTATTTAATTAACAGTTTACTATTTTGCCAGTAACGTTATTTAAATGTTGACTGCAAGTGCTATGTCGTCAATCGCATGTATTAGTGGACACCACAACTAGAAAGAGAACCATAAGATGCTAGTGTCAAGGAAACATGTTTGAGTAATATTTAAGAAAAATTTCTTATCACTTATCTTGGGCACACTTGCAAAATAATGCTGGTTTATTTACTTATTTAAGAACTAAAAATTACTTAAATTTATCGCAAATCATCTGTGCGTAACCGAATACTTATGGAAATAGAAATTAAGTCCCACGCTTCTTGACAGAGCGTAGAGGAACGAAGCGGGAGACACGCACCGCCGTACTGGACAAGGTCCTAATGGAAGTGGTTTGCGGTTGCCTTCCTCCGACCGTAATGGGGACGTATAATGATGATGATGAAGACGACACAACAACATCCAGTCATCTCGGGACACGTGAAAATCCCTGACCCCGCTGGGGATCTAACCCGGGACCCCTTGCTCAGAAAACGAGAACACTACCACGAGACCACGAGCTGCAGACCGAATGCTTAGGACATTTTCTTACTGAAATATTGTTGTAATATATTAGCTTACCCCAAGAAGTGGTCACCTTGAATCACATCATGTCTCTAGAGCTTCAGGATGATGTAGTTTTGGTGGATACGGCCTTCAGCCAATGGACAAACAGACGTTAGGTGAACACTACGAGAGTGAAGTTGGACACTGGAACTGTTCGAGTGACGAGCCATTCTGGACACTTTTACGTTTGTGCTTGAAGGAGGCAGATCTACTTGTGGTAATGAATGGTATTTGGACATAAAGGTAATAGATTGTGGGCACTGATCAGCCACTATGGTACTTTAACATTTGAGGACATGTTATGTCGAGTTCTTGAAGAACAGAGACCTGCTTAAGGTAATGTTCGTAATTCATTCATGGAGGTGTTTGATTCTTTGTGGCGAATGTCCGCTAGCAGACTTCTGGAGGGGCTTTATATTTCGAGAGGTCTCAATGTGTGTAAAGGAACTCAGGCTAGAGTATGAGTTACTGTTCTTTGTGTCGCGTGTGTTAATTTGTCAATCGTGACGTTGAATCATGAACTGTTTTGTGCTCGTGAATATTTTGTGTGTTGTGACTGAGAAATTGGCTTACCTTAGATGACTACATAATCTGGGGAATTTGTTCTCAGCGTAATATTACCGCATTTGAAAAGAGTATTTCTCTTTTTTAATTGAACATCATATGACCACTTACCGTTTATCTGATATGTCCTGTCTTGATTAAACATTATTCAACATAATTCTCTATTTATGCATCAGTTACAGACGTTATAATAGGACTATTTTGGTTACATTATTCAATCAAATTTATTTTGTATTTCTTTGTATTTTATTAACTCACAAATCTAGCCAATGCATAGACTATTTGATTACTGGAGCAAGGATATAGATAGTTACTTGCAGCGAGATACCTGCGGGACATGAAAGCAGACATGCGCGGTTCTATGACTACATCGAGCTATTCTTTGCAAACAGAGCTGTGCCTAAAGTACGAGTAACCGGTGGCAAAGACGCAACTGGTTTGCTCCCTTTGGACTGATGTTTAGAAGAGCAATTACTTATCTATACCCGTTAGGTACAGTCGCACTAGTTAGGGACCTGTACAAGGACGTAGAAGACATTTTGAACACGAAAATAAAGCATAGCTCTCATTGCACAACGACGAGTCTACCGAAAATGGCGATTACGTACACCTCTTGTCCTGCATAATGTATGTTGATGGGGATGTAATTGCAAGTAATATGTTTTTTGCCTCCCTGCACATACCATGGACTTTGCCACTGGTGAGATGGTTCGAGTGCCTCAGTGATATATATAGCCGGACTGTACCTGCAACGACATCCGAGAGGTATGTGTTGAGAGGTAAGGCAAACGTATGGTTCCTGGAGAGAGGCATCAACCTTGTCAGTAGTTGCAGGAGCTTCAATCTGATGACTGACTGATATGGCCTTGTAATATCAATCAAACCAGTCAAAAGCAACAGTAAACAACAACCATAATTTTTCCCGAGGAAATATAGCATTAGTGTACGGTTAAATGATGATGGCATCCTCTTAGGTACATTATCCCGGGTAAAATAGAACCCCATTCGAATCTGCAAGCGGGGTCTAGTCAGGACGAGTTCACTGTCAGGAGAAAAGAAACTGGCATTCTACGTATCGGAGCTTGGAATGTTAGATCCCTTAATCGGGCGGGTAGGTTAGCAGATCTAAAAAGGGATATGGGTAGGTTAAAGATAGATATAGCGAGAATAGTGAACATAGGTGGCAGCAGGAACAGGATTTGTAGTGAGGTGAATACAGGGTTATAAACAAAAAATCAAATAGGGAAAATGGAGGAGTAGGTTTAATAATGAATAAGCTACTAACAGCACAGTGAATGCCTTATCGTAGCCAAGACAGACACGCAGCTTACACTCACCACAGTAGTACAAGTTTGTATGCCAGTTGTAGCTTCAGATGATGAAGAGACTGAAGAAATTTATGATGAGATCAAAAATATTATTCAGATAGTTAAGGGAGACGAAAGTTTAATTATGATGGAGGATGATAATAAGACAGAGATCCCGTAACCAGATTTTAAATTGTAAGTCATTTCCAGGGGCAGATGTCGACTCTGGCTACAATTTATAGGTTATTAACAGCACATTGACACCAAGCAAACTGCTGAAAGATAGAAAACTAAGGAGATGGGACATAGATAGACGGAAAGAACCAGACGTTGCTGCGAGTCTCAGATGGAGCATTGTCGAACGACTGAAAAGAGGTGAAAAAGTAAAGGCAGCATGGGAGCAATTAGATAAAAAGACAAGTTCTACTAGAAATAGAATTTAATTGCTGAAAACAAAAAAACTATAAAAGTGCTGCAAATGAAATAGGCGAAAATAATATATACGACTAAAAATGAGATGAAGTGCAAAATCGCTAAGCAGAAATCGCTAGAGGACAAATGTAAGGGTACAGAGGCATGTATCTCTAGGGGAAAGGTAGATACTGCCTACAGGAATCAGTCGCGATAGCCACGTGGAGCTAATGCGACAGATACATGAAGTGCGTCTCCACACAAAAACTAATAAAACGCAACTGTCAGCGATAGTAAGCTATAACAATTTGGACTCAATCAGCGAATTGCATTATTGCATAACCTTCGCAGATGTCAACAATAGGGAATCAAGTATTTACTTTCTCATGAAAACAGTTATGCATATACCCCCGGCATGTAGAAATGAATCATGACTGATATTTGCGGATTCTGTGAATTTTGAAGCCCCCTGTTCCCTTAAGTCATACTGACAAGAGGAACGCAAGTGTAACAACATAAGTTTTAGTGACGGAGGGAAGAGTAATTTTTTTACTACAACTATAAGATTTTTGAATGTTTAGAAAAACAAAGTCATTTAGTTTGTCGCAATACCTTTTAAATATTAAAACGTTATGGAAGAAAAAATTCCTTTTCGGATCATATTGTTCCGAAGATAACAGCAGTGCTAAACCACCTGTGCAACCGGGTTCCAGGGTATCTTCCACATCACTGCTGATAGTGAGCAAAGAACAATCCTTGAAAATTTTGAGGGAAAATGTTCAACTTCCACTTGAAAGCGAAGGCTTTCATTAGCTGCAGGTGTCGGAACACGGGTCCAATGTAATAAAGTCGACAGCGTGGCAATGCGCCGAGCGGTGGGGATATGGAACGTGGCGCTGTTTAATAAGCTCCTTAACCAGATAACTACGAAGATTCAAGGCACAGAGATTTTTTTCTGTTACATCCAGTGTCTAATTGTAACAGTTTTTGAGGTTTTCAGACTGTTGTGCTTAAATTTTCGCACCCTCTTATATTTCAAGTGATTTCGAACAAATTATCCATGAGAATGCATCCTTGGAGGGATTGCGTAGGAAAACATTTTATGAAAAACCGTTATAGCCTGTGTAGAAACAAGATAACTACCAAGTGTTATTTCAGGGTTCGGGGTTTCGATAGAATTTTTGTCCAATACAAAGTGCGTAGAGGATATCCGCAGGTCTGGATTCGCACTGCATTTACGTAGTATTGAAAATGACACACTTAACAATATTTTGTAAAGCATGCCACCTGAGAACCGCTCCCAAGTGGTTTCCAAGGAATTTGATCATTTAGTAGCGACTACGGAAAGACTTCTCATTAAAGACGGAAAGAGGACTACAACTGACTACGAATTAATAGCAGCAAATGCAGTGAATCTGAGGGCGGAAGGAAATCGCGAACGTCGTCTCTGTTCGAGGAATTGTTTTCCGTGTAATCGGTTGTGCCTCATGGCTATAGACTGTAAGCCTCGACTCCAGAATTTTTTGAGCAGCTGATGCAGAGGCGAGGGTGTTGGCGGCCAAAAGTTTGTAATCAGATCATGAGTGTGAACCGCCGTCTTCCGATCGTTCCTACTACCATTAATAAGGAGTAGGTTTCTAGCTTACTAAATTCAGGGAGCAGCCGCCCTTTAATTGATTGTCGTAGACACCCAAGTCATAGGCATAGTTGTAAATTCCAACAACTGCTGTCAGTTAACCACCAACGCTACGCCAAAAACGAGGAAAATTTGTGGTTTCTTGGTTAGAGGCGGTAAAATGTGTAATATTAAACATTGATCTTTGCATTTCATTGTAACTAGGGCTCTTTGTTCGTGCATTATTTTGCGCTGTGATTTTATAACAAAGACGCAATGTGTTTTCGTTTACGCTACAAAGAATTTACGTTTTAAATTTCGGCTAGGAAGAAGTATCTAACAGCCTGGCCTCAGTGGTAGCACTGTTTCCCGTCAGATTGACGAAACTAAGCGCGGTCGGCCTTGGCTAGCACTTGGATGCGTCAGGGTCTGCCAAGTGCTGTTGACAAGCGGTGTGTGCACTAGCATCGGTCACGAGATGTGACAACGGCTCGGAGAGCCCCTCCATATTCACACTATGGGCCGAGATGAAACGGCAGCCGGTCGGTAGCATTGGGCCTTCAATGCCTGTTCGGATTGTGTATGTTTTTGTTTCATGAGAAGAAGTATTGGCTGTGCCAGCACAATCAGTCCACGGTATTGACGCCATGGAAGAGGTCGGAGATAAATGTCAACTGGACCATCTGAAGCTAAGGGAAGCTTAGAATATCAGTTGATGGATGTTTCAAAGAGGATCGAATATGACATTCAGTTAACTTATCAGGTACCAGTAACGCAGTCGCCTTACCGCCTAGCTCCAGCCAAGATGCAACTGTTGAAGCAGATTACTAGCCAGTATCATTACCAAATCTCCAAACTACTTTACGTGATCCGCGGGAGCCCTTTCTTTCATTTTATTAGATAAAACTTGATCTATTAACAGGTACCTTTACCTGAAAGATTCAAGCTCTTTACAGGTTTCTGCACTAACTGGATTATTTTATAATTGACCACAGTCCCATTTGCTTGTTAACACCAACAGCAGTGCTATCCCACATACTGGATTCCATCTTCAGAGGTTTAAAACTTCAATTTGTGTATAATTATTTGCATGACTCGGTCGTTCACAGTAGGAGTTTTACGCAACACACAACCCAAGTTTTTTCTGTGAAGCCCACCAAATTTAAGAAGTTCTAGAATTTCCTTCCTAAGACACTTGGTTTCAGTTTAAGGTAATGAAACTGACAAGGAAAGGGAAAAGGCCGTTCATGATTATACGATCCTGAAGTCAAAAAAGGAAAAGATCCGTTCATTGCTATGATCATTTTTTGCCGAAAAGTTATCCAGTATTTCCGGAGTGTGCCGCACCATTAAATCAACATCGTAAAATAGAAGACAAGGATTTTTTCTGGTCTGAGAGCCAACAGGCAGCGTTTCATGCACCAAAGTTAGGAATAATTAATGCGCCGGTTCTAGCAATCCCAAATGTTGCTAAATAATTTCTGCTTTAAACGGACGCATAAAGCGCCGGAGTTTCAGCAGTTGGGTTTAGGAACAAGGCAGGGAACGTTAACCTATTGCTCACATGTCCAGGCCCTTGCGCATCACTGAAGTAAAATCATTTTATGAATAGGAGACGGTGACCGTGTTATTTGATTTAGATGAATTTTGCTTCTAAGAAGTGCATAAATAGTTTAAATTAGGGACCGGTTACCAAGCCCCGACTGCGCTCCGATGACATCCCTAAAACCCACATGATTGCATTTCACTTCTCACCAAAGCATGTAAGAGGTATCGATAACCAAGTGGAGGACGCATTATGACGTATGTTAGAGATGAGGCAAACAGCCACTGACCGAGTGAAATGGGCGAAAGTGTACTGTCAAATGCCGCAGTTCTTACATTCTCTACTTATTCGAAAATTTACTGTAAAAATTGGATGACAACGAGCATCTGGGAGTTAAAAGATAGTTGACACTAAGCAAGTCACTTAACAGGTACTAGATGGACTAATGATTCCAGTCATGCCAGAAGCCCAAAAATTTGTTTACCGAAGGAGCTTGTGCTGCTGGTCTTTCAATACTTCCATCAATCATTGTGGGGGTGACACTTATTGACTTACAGAAGATTTCTAAAAATTGAGGAGCATTTACTGTGGCTTACATTGAATTCCGACAT
Source organism: Schistocerca gregaria (assembly GCF_023897955.1). Taxonomy (NCBI): domain Eukaryota; kingdom Metazoa; phylum Arthropoda; class Insecta; order Orthoptera; family Acrididae; genus Schistocerca; species Schistocerca gregaria. The sequence continues at coordinate 162,459,660 of NC_064923.1, read as the reverse complement.
GAGAAAGGTTCTGACTCAGTTCCAGAATGTAAGTGTGCTGAGCCTAACCTATATGCCCTTAGAATTCTTTTAAGTTCTAATCGTTATCAGAATCCTATTGACAAGTCATTCATGGACTTTTTGAGGCCTCTTTCCCGGACTATAAATGAGAATAGATATATTTTTGTCTTGTTAGACGCCTTTAGCCGCTATGTGTGGTAATTCCATGTCGAGGGACGACTTCTGTATCCCTATACAGCATGTAGAAGGTATTATCCTCGATTTGGTCCACCAAAAGTGCTAGTCAGCGACACAGCAGATAAGACCACTTCGGCAAACTTAATAGTGGCATATTCACTAAATTCATTGGTAGCAAATAAATGAGGCATTAATGACTTGTCGTTTGAGGAAATGGATCCCGAGGTGATTAAGCTCAGTTGATGGTGGGCATTAAAAATATTCTCCTTGCACACAAGAGAGAGGCTAGGAGATACAAACGGGGAAGGCGCCCAACCTTACTGGTTACTGGGGATATGACTTTCGACAAAACTTCCATGTCCAGAGTACGAAAGTGTAAAATATTTACGTAAAATTATTATCTCATTCCGTCGGTTCCTATCAAATTTTGGAAGTTCATACGCCAGTCACTTTTCGGCTACAAAGTACGACCACGTGCAACATAACTAGGATCCATTTGATTCAAACTAAGGGTGTCAAAATGTCAGGCTTATAAGAGTCTCACAGAGATCTTTCTTCCTGCTTCCACCCCAAGTATCATCAGTCAGAAGCCGGGGGTTTGAGCCGTGTACCCGCACGTATCGATAAGTTGTGAGTGCCCCAGAGACATCGCTACTCCGTCATTCCGTAACGGATTTTGCGGCTTCCCGAAGCAGGAGGCAAGTGAAAAGGCGGATAAGAGAACTTAAGGCTTGCGCCGGATTAAGTGACATATCTCCCCCAGCGCCGCTTGCCGGTCTCTAGTAGCGTACGACACTTCGAGCTGTTAACGTGACGGGAAGAAGAGAAGACAATTCTATACTCCGTTTCATTAACTTATTGAAAGCTCATCAGTGCATCTAGAATTAGTCCATTGCCACATTCAGTAAGACAGATGTGACGAGTGCCACATGCAGAGAAATTTCATCAGAAATAAAAGACACAGGTAAATGCATTATTTATTTATTACATAAAAGACAAGTACTTAATTAAATTGTGTGGCGAATACGATGCAATATTGAATGTAACCGTAAATATTCCCTGTGGATGGTGTGCGGCCAACCGATGGAGGTCTACCGCCAAGCATTTCTCAAACCCTTGGCCCTGAGTTACAAAGGCATCCACATGGGTGTTTGGCTGGCGATGCGGCGAAAAGCATTTATTTTCCTCTTAGGCAATATACAAATTTCTCCAAGAGGCTGGAATCCTATTAAATCCGATGACGCTGAATTAAACTTGAAAGAGTTGTGAGTGACTCGCTAAAGTCACATTTTCTGGTAATGTTCCTGGCCACGTTTTGACGGATTTAGAAATAAAATTAACTGAATGATGAATTCCGTAATCAAATGCTTTGTCACTGAAATTCAGATTGCAGGAGTAATAGCGCTAGAGGCCATTCACTTGTTCTCACATGGCTATCTAATGTGTTGAAAGTAATCTTATTAGTTTTTGTAAGCTGTTTAAACTGTACTTCCTGTGAAGGTGATGAGTTTTTTTTAACAGTTGTGTACCAAGTTTCTCATTGATAATTGAGGTGATTTTCATTTTTATATGGCATAAATCATTTTAATATGTACCTTTCAATATTCGGGGTAGTTTACGCGTCAAATTATATGTAGAAAACCTCTTATACATGTGAGTAATTTAGCATCGTGCTTCAATATGAAGATTTGGTGTAATGTGGTGGCTGTAGCTGTTTTCAGCACCAACTTCATTTTCATTGCTAATGAGAGTTTGTATTAACTGTATATAACCCTTTTCATTTAATAATTTGTATGGCATGTTTGTAACTCTGATGTCATAGTTGTAGTAATCTGGATCGTTGGTATGGCTTGATTTCACAACAGAATTAAAAATCTATACGATCATGTTTAGGAAACCATTTTGGAATGAGGTGCCAAACCAGCGGATCAGCGTACCTGATTAAAGAAAAGCATTTTATTCTTTAATGATTGAAATATTCTTTTTATATGTTAAATATAAATATTATAAGAGTATAATATGAAATTATTGCCATGAAATTTCCTCACTGTTAAACACTGATTTCGCAGTCCTTTAAGATCACATCGAATACTGATTGAAATGATGCAACTGTCAGCACACAAGGCTATGTTGTGGAAGGCTTAGCCCAGTAGCAGCAGCATCTTTCACTGTTTGCATTATGAGAAACAATTATTTACACAACTTTAATCAGTTAATGTACTAACATTATTTAAACAAATTCCTTTCTTTTAAAATGAGTAAGAAACAACAAGAGCCGTTCAGACTTACATCTCATCATTTACGAAATTGGCCACAGTACTTAGTTAAAATATTGATCATCGAGCACGGGTTTAATTAAACGGAGAGTAACCATAATGGTATTACTAACAGAAATCCTAAATAAGGTAACATATTTTCCAAAGGGCTACACCATGCATGGAATAATTAATTATTCAGCATAACTTTAACCACATGAAATATTTCCAAAATTATTCAAATAAATTTGTGTTTGAGAGGAGCGCGTGACATCGACCACTAGATTATTAACTACCGATTATAGCTTAGTCAACATAGAGATACGTACAGCAATATAAATCAAATTTGAGTTCCTTAAAATAAATGCGCCGTATCTCTCACGAGAATTAAAAATTACTAAGGGCAACTTGCACAATATGAAGAACTGGCGATAGCACATTAAATAAAATAAGTACTTAAGAAAAACGCGCCACCGTGCTCTTTAGATCTTTAACTGCTAATTGTAGCTTGGCCAACATGAAAATCGGCTCATAACAACTTAAGTGAAAATTGTCTTCAGGGAAAATGCACAACAGTGCTGAATAAAATAGTTGTTCCCCACAATTTAAATGAAAATAATATTCAACAAACATACGCCACACCTCACAAGAATAATTTATTAATAACAGTTTAAATGAAAGCAGTATTTAAGAAAAGTTCGCTCCACTCACTATATTAGTTTGTTCATAACAATTTCAATGGAGTTTGTATTTAAGGAAAACTTGCCACAGTTCTCTTTACACCGTTACCTAAGCGTGAAGTGGCCAGTATTGTAAGAATTTCAAAATTCAGTGCTGATAGCCAACCAAATAAAGTCAAGTATGTTTGAAAAAGAAGACACAGAATTAAATAAAATTACACTGAAGAGCAAAAGAAACTGCCTAATATCGCGTAGCGCCCCGGCCATGCAGAAGTGCCGCAATACGACGTGGCATAGAGTCGACTAATGTCTGATGTAGTGCAGGAGGGAATTTACACCATTAATCCTGCAGGGCTGTCAATGAATCCGTAAGAGTATGATGGGAGGAGATCTCCTCTGAATTGGACGTTGCAAGGCACCCCAGATATGATCAACAATGTTCATGTCTGGGAAGTTTGGTGGCCACCGGCAGTGTTTAAACTCCAAAGAGTGTTCCCTGAGCCACTCTATAGGAATTCTGGATGTGTGAGGCATCGTATTGTCCTGCTGGAATTGCCCAAGTCCGTCGGAATGCACAATGGACATGAATGGATGCAGGTGGTCAGACATTCTTACTTACGTGTCACCTATCAGAGTCGTATCTATACTATCAGGGGTTCCATATCGCTCCATCTCCACTCGCTCCAAGCCAATACAGTGCCTCCACCAGCTTGAACGGTCCCCTGCTGACATTCAGGGTCCATGGGGTTCTCTCAAAACCGTACACGTCCATACACTCGACACAATTTGGTAAGAGACTCGTCCGACCAGGCAACGTGTATCCAGTCATCAACAGTCCAACGTCGGTGTTAGAGGCCCAGGCGAGGCGTAAAGATTTGCGTCGTGCAGTCACCAAGGGTACACTAGTGGGCCTTCAGACCTGAAAGCCCATATCGATGTTATTTCGTTGAATGATTTGCACACTGACACTTTTCGATGGCCCAGCATTGCAATCTGCAACAATTTGCAGAAGGGTTACACTTGTCACTTTTTCAGTCGTCGTCGGTGTCGTTCTTGCGGATCTTTTTCTGGTCGCAGGGGTGTTGTAGATTTGATGTTTTACCGGATTCCTGATATTCACGGTACACTCGGGAAATGGTCGTACGCCAATACCCCCACTTCATTGTTTCCTCGGAGATGCTGTGTCCCATCGCTCGTGCCCCAACTATAACTTTCACTTAGATGAAATCTTGATTACCTACCATTGGAGCAGTAGTAACTGACCTAACAACTGTGTTATATATCACTGTATCCCAATACACATGCCTATACCAGTTTGTTTGGCACTTTAGTGTAGTTCGTATGAACAGCCTGTTTACAAACTATACATCTTTAAAATTAAAGCTATTAAATACGGAAAATTTCAAACCACAGATCGGGTAATAATTTCGTCCTCGAGTATTAATGAACGCCAATAAACTTAGCTATGGTATAGCAGGATTGTACCGAGACTGCAGGAAGTCTTACCATCACGATCATATAAAATTTTCACAATAAACACAGTCTGGAGCATTACCTCTCAAAGGCTTATTACCCCACTACTAAATGTAGACATGATTGTGCCAAGCTCTCCTTTACACATGAGCAACATGCTCTCATCAAATTCAAAAAATGCAAATGATCGCCGGCCTGTGCAGCCGAGCGGTTCTAGACGCTTCAATCTGGAACCGCGTGACCGCTAGGTCGCAGGTTCGAATCTTGCCTCGGGTATGGATGTGTGTGATGTCCGTAGGTTAGTTAGGTTTAAGTAGTTCCGAGTCTAGGGGAGTGATGACGTCAGATGTTAAGTCCCATAGTGCTCAGAGCCTCTTCTATCTCTCTCTCTCTCTCTCTCTCTCTCTCTCTCTCTGTCGCTCCTGCGGTGGTAATATAGGCTTCCCAGCATCGCACATGTCGACACGAAGCCCACAGACGACTGACCATAACACTGTGCGGTTCCTGGGCTCGGCGCCCGTCACCCATCGCATCGGCTGGGAAGTGAATAAAATTTGTGAAAGAATTTTGTATTTTGTGAATTGCGCTCGCTGCTGCTTGCATTGCTATCACTGCAAGCTAGGGCCACTCAATATATCAATAGAGATAACAATTTGTTTTTAGTGAAAGGAGGGGATTGTACGCATGCTCACCGAGGACAGGAATGATTATACATACACCAATATTATGTGCTCATTATTGCTTCAATTACATAAACAAATCGTAGTTACTGAAATATAGCTACAAAATATTCAAATGGAAATAGGAACTGATCAGTAATGACAACCTAAACGTCATTGACCAGGTTTTTGTAGGTATGATTTGCTTATATAATTGGCACAATGATGTATAAATAATGTTATTGTATGTCAGTTTCATCGTCAATGTTATCTTATTATAGTAGTTTTCTACATCTACACCCGTACTCCGGAAGCCACCCAATTTTCGTTTTGATCTGTCAGGTAGTCTGAAATCTGCCTTCTATTACTCTTGCTAAACAGATAAACCTTCCTCCCTTTTTTATATTCCTATTAACTTCCATATTCAGGGATGCTGCAACGGCCTTATGATCACTGATTCCCTGTTCTGCACTTACAGGGTCGAAAAGTTCGGGTCTCTTTGTTATCAGTGGGTCCAAGCTGCTATCTCCACCAGTCGGTTCTCTGTTTAATTACTCTAGGTAATTTTCGGATAGTACACTCAGTATAATGTCACTCGATGCTCTGTCCCTACCACTCGTCCTACACATCTGAGTGTCCTAGTCTATATTTATATTGATTTATAGTCCGTTACAACCCAATGTAAATTATAGCTGCATCCCTAAGTCTTAAGTTTTACGTTATTGGTAGCCTGAAGACTTTGTTTCATATCAGTTGTAACCTGAGGTCCACGTTGTACTACATGGCCCCCTTTTTCATCTAAACTCCTGGAAATTGAAATAAGAACACCGTGAATTCATTCTCCCAGGAAGGGGAAACTTTATTGACACATTCCTCGGGTCAGATACATCACATGATCACACTGACAGAACCACAGACACATAGACACAGGCAACAGAGCATACACAATGTCGGCACTAGTACAGTGTATATCCACCTTTCGCAGCAATGCAGGCTGCTATTCTCCCATGGAGACGATCGTAGAAATGCTGGATGTAGTCCTGTGGAACGGCTTGCCATGCCATTTCCACCTGGCGCCTCAGTTGGACCAGCGTTCGTGCTGGACGTGCAGACCGCGTGACACGATGCTTCATCCAGTCCCAAACATGCTCAATGGGGGACAGATCCGGAGATCTTGCTGGCCAGGGTAGTTGACTTACACCTTCTAGAGCACGTTGGGTGGCACGGGATACAGGCGGACGTGCATTGCCCTGCTGCAACAGCAAGGTCCCTTGCAGGTCTAGGAATGGTAGAACGATGGGTTTGATGACGGTTTGGCTGTACCGTGCACTATTCAGTGTCCCCTCGACGATCACCAGAGGTGTACGGCCAGTGTAGGAGATCGCTCCCCACACCATGATGCCGGGTGTTGGCCCTGTGTGCCTCGGTCGTATGCAGTCCTGATTGTGGTGCTCACCTGCACGGCGCCAAACACGCATACGACCATCATTGGCACCAAAGCAGAAGCGACTCTCATCGCTGAAGACGACACGTCTCCATTCGTCCCTCCATTCACGCCTGTCGCGACACCACTGGAGGCGGGCTGCACGATGTTGGGGCGTGAGCGGAAGACGGCCTAACGGTGTGCGGGACCGTAGCCCAGCTTCATGGAGACGGTTGCGAATGGTCCTCGCCGATACCCCAGGAGCAACAGTGTCCCTAATTTGCTGGGAAGTGGCGGTGCGGTCCCCTACGGCTCTGCGTAGGATCCTACGGTCTTGGGGTGCATCCGTGAGTCGCTGCGGTCCGGTCCCAGGTCGACGGGCACGTGCACCTTCCGCCGACCACTGGCGACAACATCGATGTACTGTGGAGACCTCACGCCCCACGTGTTGAGCAATTCGGCGGTACGTCCACCCGGCCTCCCACATGCCCACTATACGCCCTCGCTCAAAGTCCGTCAACTGCACATACGGTTCACGTCCATGCTGTCGCGGCATGCTACCAGTGTTAAAGACTGCGATGGAGCTCCGTATGCCACGGCAAACTGGCTGACACTGACGTCGGCGGTGCACAAATGCTGCGCAGCTAGCGCCATTCGACGGCCAACTCCGCGGTTCCTGGTGTGTCCGCTGTGCCGTGCGTGTGATCATTGCTTGTCCAGCCCTCTCGCAGTGTCCGGAGCAAGTATGGTGGGTCTGACACACTGGTGTCAATGTGTTCTTTTTTCCATTTCCAGGAGTGTATAATGTGCATTTATTACTTAGCATAATTTCCCTATATCCTCTACAGTTTCTACAGTTGTTATTAACTTCTCGTATTACAAAATAGTTTGACCTCACTGTTTTTGAGCACTCCATGTCAAAGGTGCAAATAAATATTTTTTTGTTTTCGTGAAGATTGAGTACAGCCTCGTTCCTTCATCTTATGTGTAAGTTGACAAAAATTTAATGTGGTTATATATTTCTGTTGTTGACCTGTCGCAGTATTTATGATAAGGATAATTTTGGTACTGTTATGATCATTTGTAACCCTGACATTTCGTCATTGAATGATAAGTTCAACTATAGTAATTACTATATACAAATGTCATTTATAAGGGACTTTCATTATATTGCTATATGGCTTTTACGACATCATGTTTTCATCTACATCTACATCTACATCCATACTCCGCAAGCCACCTGACAGTGTGTGGCGGAGGGTACCCTGAGTACCTCTATCGTACGTTTTATTTGATTGACATGTTCTACAAGTTAGCGCCATTTCGATTTTGTTTTCATTGTGCTACACTCATGGGATGTTGTTTGTTGACAGTAACAGCATGGTGCCAACTTTGGACTTAGTTTTGTTAACTAGTATTCCCTTTGACTTCACTACCCACTGACATTACAGATCTTTTTACATTTTTACTCTGATATCTGAAACTCTTTGGTCATCTGAGGTTACGTAGACCTGAAATGGCATATGCTTGCTAACTGTTAGGAGTGTATGTGCAACTTAAATCACTTTTTCATGATGTTGTCAAAACCTGGTTATGTTGGGTTTCGCGTTTTCTCATTATTACATTTAGTATAAGACATCGTATTCTCCGAAAAATATTCATTTTCAAACCAACAGATGCTACAATTTTGTAAGTACTGTATCTGATGTTGATGTTCACATGTATAGCCCTTATATTTCTATTCTTTCGCCTGTGTACATTACACGTGAATTTTCTCTTTATTCAATCTTCCAGTTAATAATGGTCGAAATCACTGAAACTACTCAAGTATAAGTATAATATATATAGCTGAGAGCAAATAAAAATGCTTATCTATAGATTTTTCACATGAAATGTATTCACAATTGCAAATATGGACAACCATTAGTTTTGTAATGGAACGACGGAAATGAAAATTTTACCAAACTGGGACTCGAATCCAAGATTTCCCGCTTATCAGGACCTGTCGTGTTAGCATTAGTCTATCTGAGCACTGTCTAGAACCAGACCAAAACTTTCATGTGTCTCTACCATGTGTCTACAACCTGTACACGTACATCCATTATGTGTATTTCGGTACAATGGAGACATTGTAATTGAAAGTCGCTTGCCCAGTATCGACATGTCAAAAGGAACATTACATCGTACTTCTGATCACCACAAGCACTGCAGTATCGTATAGATTTTTTCTCACTTGAAAAGTGGTCAGAGTCGTGTACAACAAGTACGGCACACAGTGAAGGGGATTGGAGGGCTCTATGTGTACTGAGTGAAATGGTTCATGGAAGTTATGTATCAGACAGCATGAGCATTAGGGCAGAGTGCTGTATCTTCCACGCTCTTTCTTTATACGCAGTTGTCCTGTGTTCATATTTCTCAAGATTAAGTTCTTGCGGAGTTTGTTTGTTACGATGAGGGCGTAGTCCTATATTGTATGTTTCAGAGTTTCTAGTGATTACTGTCATGTCGCAGCATAGTTGGTTCCGTACCCTGGTTACTGTAGTAGTAGGTGCTGGGTAGTAGAGGTAGGTGTTACTCTAATTTTAACACGTTTCTGTTGCATGCGCACTTGTCTGCGTCTTTTCAGAAAAGAATTTTGTTGTGGATTTTACACTTTTCGATGAACTAGAGACTTTAAATTTTAAACATAGCTCTGAACTGTTGAGAAGGTAGCATTACTTCGTTTTCTTATTTGTCGGATCCACCTAGCTCCCAATGTGGTGTGATTACTGGTGAAAAGGGTCGGATACGTGCGACAGAACAGACCCCATTGCAACCCGTGTTCACTCAGGTACGAGGAGCCCTTAGCGGCTCGCCATCTTATCGTATTTACAACTTCTCATGACGTCGCCTTTCCGGATTAGATTTTTTTTAGAATGTGACTTGTAAGTACTGAAAAAGCAGTCGCACGGTTCCGGACTGCGCGCCTAGAACCGCGAGACCACCGCGGCCGGCAGTCTTTAGTTTATTAATGTCTTATATATCTATTGTGTTTTAGAAGATAACGCTCATAGTAGCGTAGAAACCTGGTCAATTTTGAGTTAATATTTGTGACCGAGGGCTTATTTGTTCTAATATAATTCTGACGCTGTCACTGAACCTTAGCAGCTATGTTCAAAGTTTTACGATATATAAATTGTCATCGAACTTCAACATGCCCTCCGTCCGTTTCGAAGCGTTGCTGCCATAGTTGAAGTGCAGACCTGAAAACATTCTGAAGCACATCCTATGGAACATCCGACCCTGAAATTATGTACACATATGTCATACCAGGCGAATCCAATGACGTAAATGTTTTAGAATCCCTGCCTGTTCATCTGTCGGCGGATCTTCGATTTAGTTACTCCCTCGCAATGAGAGCAAGTTGTGGTATTGTTCCATCATGTTGGAACACGACAGTGTCAGCAGTGCCTTCTTGCTAAAGATGTGATTTCAGGACTTCCTGCAGCATATCAAGGCAATTGTTTTTTGAAATTTTCTCTTCTGCAGGAATGAAGGCTTCATGAACTAAAGTCTTTGTGAATCCATGCCATCCATTCGCTTTAGGTGTCTTTCTCTGACATTCAAGCGTGCGATGGGTCGTTACACAAAATGCACCAGTTAGATTTGTTAATTTTTGTGTACGTGTGGAAAATCGGTTTGTTAGTTAACAAAATGTGATCCATGAGGTGTTCGTTGTGTCCGTCAAATCGTAGTATACATTGTGGTAAACTGTGTAATCTTCGTGGTACAACTTTTGAAGAAGTTGCAGCTGGTACACTTTCTTGGCAAAGTCTCCAGGTCTTTGGAACTTACTGACAGGTAACCTGATGTTTACTCTTGTTATTTGTGGCTTGTGAAATTTCCAACTGAATTACTGGTGCACCTCCAGCTATGATAAACAGCCCAATCACACATTGACAACTCCCACATACTTATCTACAGTAAACTTTCTTCTTGATTATTCTGAAAATGTAACATTAATCCCACGTATCATGCACACTGATGGGCCAAAACTGTATGATCACTGGCGACGGCGAAGTTTATAGTCACTTGGTGGCGCTGCAGTCATGTGACGCTTTAACAGATGTATGTAAGCTCTACAGACATGGATTAGGAATCACCCTAGCGGAGCTATGGGCTGCAAATGGTGAGGTCCATTGAGGTAAGCGACTTTCACAAAGTGCAGATTATTATTTAGCAGAATGTTTGAACGAGTATCTCGAAAAGAGCGAAGCTGGTCGAATATTCAGGTGCTACTGTCATGAGCATCTACTGAAAGAGATAGAAGAACAATTAAACTACTAGTAGGTCTCTCTGCTCTGTTACGTAAAATATATGGTGATCTGTAGTGTCTCAGGAGAAAGAGGGTATTGCTGATGCAAGCACTAGTGTTTCAGAGCGCACCGTTCATCGCATCTTGTTGAGATAGGAGCTCCACAGCAGACGATCCCTACACGTTCACCTTGTTGACCCAACGACATCATCAATTATGACAGCAGTCTGTAGGATACCATCGGGATTCTACTGTCGTTTAATGGAAAACTGTCGGCTCTTCGGGTGAATCACATTTTTGCCACGCTAGATCAATGGTCTTTCCACAAACGCTTGCATCGGACCTGTGGCAGTGATCTAAGACACCGATGGCGTTGTCGTCTTTCTGCAGTATAATAATACATGTCACGTAACCAGAACCGTGTTGCAGAAGTCTGAGGAACATTATAGTCAACTCACATTGATGTTTCGGGGATCACATTCGCCTTGTGTAATCCGTCTGGGTCGCTGTCGGGCGCCATCACCGCGTACCCATATCGGCAGCTTGTTATTTTCGAGAATTAAATGACCTGTGCGTACACATCTAATGCCACATACCTCCACAAGCCTACCAACAAATTGTCGGACAGGCTGAATCTGTAATCTATTTCGTTGCAAAGACGGACAGACGCGTTATTAAGCACGTGGTCGTAATGTTGTGGCTCATAAGTGAATGTTGCTGTTGTGGTCATCAGTCCAGAAACTGGTTTGATGCAACTCTCCATGCTGTTCTATCCTATACAAGCTTCTCCATATCCAGGTTACCACTGCAGCCTACATCCTTCTGAATCTGCTTAGTCTATCCATTTCTTGGTCTCCCTCTACGATTCTTACTCTCCACGCTACCCTCCAATACTAAACTAGTGATCCCTTGATGCCTCAGAACATGTCCTACCAAATGATCCCGCCTTCTAGTCAAGCTGTGCCATAAATTCCTCTTCTCCCCAGTTCTGGTCAGTACCTCCTCATGGCTACTCTCCATACAGAACTATCAGGAAAGACTTCCTGACACTTAAATGTTCACAAATTTCTCTTCTTCAGAAACGCTTTCCTTGCCATTGCCACTCTGCATTTTATATCCTCTCTACTTCTTCCAACATCAGTTAATTTGCTTCCCAAATAGCAAAACTCGTTTATTAGTTCAAGTGCCTCATTTCCTAATCTAATTCCCTCAGCATCACCCGACTTAATTCGACCACATTCCATTATCTTCGATTCGTTTTGTTGATGTTCATCTTATATCCTCCTTTCAAGACACTGTCCACTCCGTTCAACTGCTCTTCCAGTTCCTTTGCTGTCTCTGACAGAATTACGGTGTCATTAGCAAACGTCAAAATTTATTTTTTCTCCATGGATCTTAATTCTTACTCCAATTTACTTTTTTTGCTCCTTTACTGCTTTCTCAATACAAAAATTGAATAACATCGGGGACAGGCCACAACCATGTCTCACTCCCTTCCCAACCACTGCTTCCCTTTAATGTCCCTCGACTCTTATAGCTGCCATCTGGCGTTGTAAATAGCCTTTCACTCACTGTATTTTACATCTGGCACCTTCACAATTTGAAAGAAAGTAATCCAGTCAACATTGTCAAAAGCTTTCTCCAAGTCTACAAATGCTAGAAATGTAGGTTTGCCTTTACGTAATTTGTCTTCTAAGATAAGTTGTAGATTCAGTATTGCCTCACGTGTTCCAACATTTCTACGGATTCCACCAGGTTTTCAATTCGTCTGTGAAGAATTCGTGTTAGTATTTTCCAGCCGTGACTTATTAAACTGATAGTTCGGTAATTTTCACACCTGTCAACACCTTCTTTCGTCAGTGAATGTGTATCATAATTATATATCACGTAAATGCATCGATTACTTCTTACAGATAGATCGACCCTTCATGACTACCCTGCATTGTGATTCATTTGGACCAAAGGGGTTACAGAATGGAAAATCTTGCCTCATCAAATGCTGTAGTATTCACGAATTCCGTCATATTATCTGCCAAACTGTTCATTGCAATGACAGCAAACAATTTTCATTTAATGCCATCACTGTTGACGACAAAATCCTGTTTTGTGTGTTAGGTGTGTTGTATTTTGATTTTGTACGGCTCTCTTCCTTTGGACTCACCGGGCTGCAGCGGGCCACTGGTTGCGGCGCAGCCCACTGATGTGACGGCGGCCAGCGCTGTCGCAGCCCTAGTTACGGCCGGGATCCGCGCCGTGTCGCTGTCGCTCGCAAACCACGGCCGCCCGCTAACAAGCCGCTGCGGCTGCCCCTTGCTGGTCACCGAACGCAGGCCTGCGCTGCACCAGCTGCGCCCGACGGGCCCCGGCCGTCCCCAGGCCCGCAAATCTCACCGCCATCTGACGACGATATCGAACACGCCGCCGAAACTACGTTCCAAGTTCGCTGTTATGCATTAATTTGTTGTGACGGAATGTGTATCGGCTGCGCTTATTGGCTGGCTATAAAGCACGTTGCGGCACTGGTGGTAACAATGCAGCCACAAGTATCTTTTCTCTTTATAGCTTTCCGTAATTCAGACTGTAAAAACCAAACTGGCCGCGTGGAGTGGCCGGGCAGTCGGAGGCGCTATGACACTAATTTCTCGGCCTGTCCCGCCACAGGTTCGAGTCCTGCCTCAGGCATGGGTGTGTCTATTGTTCTTAGCATAAGTTACTTTAGGTAGTATGTAAGCTAGGGACCGATGCCTTAGCAGTTTGATCCCATAGGAATTCTCACACATTTGAACATTTGAAAAACCAAATCGTTATAGTATGATTGTTGTTCGTCTGTCTGTCCGTATGTTACGCCCTGTTTTTCTCAGGAACGGGTAGAGCTAAGAAGACGATATTTATGGCAAATACTAATCTATTAAAGAAATCTTGTGTACACGGTGACACACAAAATGGGGAATGTTTTCACAACCCAATAAAACTAGGCGTGATGACGGGAAGAAATTGCATTTATAGTAACTGAAACCTTAGAGCTTTGAATTTACGAAACACTGATGGCATTTATCAGTTTTTTAAAATTACGTCTTTGTTATATAGCGTACTTCTGTATGAATACATTCGTGAAATCTGCTTTTGACATTGATCATAGACCGCTGCAACATTTCAGCCGGGGTACTGTGAATTGCATCCTGAATTCCTTGTTTTAACTGACCCAGGGTTCTTGGTCTAGTCGCGTAGACTTTGTCATTGTGGTAGCTCAAATGGTTCAAATGGCTCTGAGCGCTATGGGACTCAACTGCTGTGGTCATTAGTCCCCTAGAACTTAGAACTACTTAAACCCAACTAACCTAAGGACATCACACACATCCATGCCCGAGGCAGGATTCGAACCTGCGAGCGTAGCAGTCGCACGGCTCCGGACTGCGCGCCTAGAACCGCGAGACCACCGCGGCCGGCATTGTGGTAGCCCCAGAAGAAAACATCGCAAACGGGTAAATCAGGCGATATAAGGGGCCAGGGAATTTTACCGAATCGTGAAATCACACTGTTTCCAAACAATTCTCACACATATTCCATTGATTGCCGTGCAGTGTGTGATGTCGCTCCGTCATGTTGGCTCAAACGGCTCTGAGCACTATGGGACTTAACTACTGTGGTAGTCAGTCCCCTATAACAGAACTTCTTACACCTAACTAACCTAAGGACATCACACACATCCATGTCCGAGGCAGGATTCGGCCCTGCGATTGTAGCGGTCGCGCGGTTCCAGACTGCAGTGCCTAGAACCGCTCGGCCACCTCGGCCGGCCCGCAATGTTGAAACTAGTCTTCTTGAACTTTTGGCAAGGTGTTCAAGGCAGGTGAAACGGAAGTTGGTAACATCTGTACGTAAGGATCGGTATTAGCAGTTATTGTGTTTCCCAGATCATTTGCGAAGAAATACGGTCCGATATTCCCATGTGATGAAACGGTAGTTCTATTTATTCACATAACCCATGAGATGAAAGTGTGCCTCATCTGACATCCACAATTTGTTTAGAAATTCATGGTCGTTGTTTACTTTTGTCATCATTTGTTGACAGAATCCTAATCGTAACCGGTAATCGTTGTCCTTCACTTGTTGCACCATCTGTAGTTTGAACGGATTAAATTTTCTATCAAGATGAAGAATTCTGCGAACACTCTCCCGGGTCATTCCAACCACTGCTGCTTGCTTACGAATTGAACGCCGTGGGCTCCGTAAGACAGATTCGCGTACAACATCAATGTGCGCTGGAGAACGCACACTTCTTGGTCGTCCGGTTGGTTTCATCTTGAGGGCAGATCCAGTGTCTTCAAAGTTATTAATTCAACATTTTATCAACTGTTCGAAGGTATCATGACGTGCTAAATTAACTCCCTCTGAGCGGCTACCAAATTATCTTAGTTATTTCTAAACATTTCTATGGCTAACGCACGCTGTTGTCCGTTCCAATGATGCATTATTACTGAAATGGCGGACTGTTTAGCCACTAACGGTCACGAACCCGCAGTGCTGCCACCTTCCCATGGCTGACACTACTCAATTCAAACATTCCCGTATTCTGTGTCACCCTGTAGAAATAGGTGTTGTGCTATCGTGTCGTATTACTCTTTAATGTGTTGCTTGCGTTGTTTTCGTGACACATTCAGAAGTTACACAGGATCTTGGTATTTGTCCCTACTATTCTTCTCCTACAAGGGAAACGAAATGTCTCTGAGCACTATGGGACTTAACATCTGTGGTCATCAGTCCTCTAGAACTTAGAACTACTTAAACCTAACTAACCTAAGGATATCACACACATCCATGCCCGAGGCAGGATTCGAACCTGTGCCGGTAGCAGTCGCGCGGTTCCGGACTGAGCGCCTAGAACCGCTAGGAACGAAATATTTGAAACGATAATGATATTTATGTTTTACAGATTAAAAGACCGTATGCATAAACAAGAACGTTAACAGATAAATACGTTTTAATGAAAATTATTTCAGCAGTCAAAAGGTCAGTATTATACACTCCTGGAAATTGAAATAAGAACACCGTGAATTCATTGTCCCAGGAAGTGGAAACTTTATTGACACATTCCTGGCGTCAGATACATCACATGATCACACTGACAGAGCCACGGGCACATAGACATAGGCAACAGAGCATGCACAATGCAGTTGGACCAGCATTCGTGCTGGACGTGCAGACCGCGTGAGACGACGCTTCATACAGTCCCAAACATGCTCAATGGGGGTCAGATCCGGAGATCTTGCTGGCCAGGGTAGTTGACTTACACCTTCTAGAGCACGTTGGGTGGCACGGGATACATGCGGACGTGCATTGTCCTGTTGGAACAGCAAGTTCCCTTGCCGGTCTAGGAAAGGTAGAACGATGGGTTCGATGACGGTTTGGATGTACCGTGCACTATTCAGTGTCCCCTCGACGATCACCAGAGGTGTACGGCCAGTGTAGGAGATCGCTCCCCACACCATGATGCCGGGTGTTGGCCCTGTGTGCCTCGGTCGTATGCAGTCCTGATTGTGGCGCTCACCTGCACGGCGCCAAACACGCATACGACCATCATTGGCACCAAGGCAGAAGCGACTCTCATCGCTGAAGACGACACGTCTCCATTCGTCCCTCCATTCACGCCTGTCGCGATACCACTGGAGGCGGGCTGCACGATGTTGGGGCGTGAGCGGAAGATGGCCTAACGGTGTGCGGGACAGTAGCCCAGCTTCATGGAGACGGTTGCGAATGGTCCTCGCCGATACCCCAGGAGCAACAGTGTCCCTAATTTGCTGGGAAGTGGCGGTGCGGTCCCCTATGGCACTGCGTAGGATCCTACGGTCTTGGCGTGCATCCGTGGGTCGCTGCGGTCCGGTCCCAGGTCGACGGGCACGTGCACCTTCCGCCGACCACTGGCGACAACATCGATGTACTGTGGAGACCTCACGCCCCACGTGTTGAGCAATTCGGTGGTACGTCCACCCGGCCTCCCGCATGCCCACTATACGCCCTCGCTCAAAGTTCGTCAACTGTACATACGGTTCACGTCCACGCTATCGCGGCATGCTACCAGTGTTAAAGACTGCGATGGAGCTCCGTATGCCACGGCAAACTGGCTGACACTGACGGCGGCGGTGCACAAATGCTGCGCAGCTAGCGCCATTCGACGGCCAACACCGCGGTTCCTGGTGTGTCCGCTGTGCCGTGCGTGTGATCATTGCTTGTACAGCCCTCTCGCAGTGTCCGGAGCAAGTATGGTGGGTCTGACACACCGGTGTCAATGTGTTCTTTTTTTCCATTTCCAGGAGTGTATGATGACAAAATAAGTGTTGATGTTATTTGGAACTTAGTGATGAAACAAGACAGAATATAAACCAAAAAGCACTACTTACTGAGTTGTTGGTCTTGTTTGATGCGTTGATAGGTATGTATTTCCTCGACAAAATAAATTTAAATATTCTGAAATGTTTGGATGGCACTTTTCCTTTTCTTTCAGTTACCAGGCGTGTAAATAATTTATCACACGACCTGTGACAACAACTTCCAAATGAATACTGCTTTGAACATTAAGAAATTCTATTATAATTCCTTGTTCCTACATTTTGCTCTTATTTTTCGATTTTTTCGTGGAATGAATGGTCACTCATTACGTCACTTTCACCGTAAAGATGCCAAACTGCACAGTAGACATGTCTCTCAACACACGCTATTTTGGCGGTGCCGTATGAATGAAACGGAAGATATTCAGTACAGAAATAAAACGCCGTGGTCTCTGTGGTAGACTTGCGTCTGGTACAGTCAGTTAAGATAAGACGGTCAATCGTATAAAAAGGACCTTAGTCCATGCAACCAAGTATACGGCCATTTACGTCACATATTTTTATACTCGCAAATTCATTCAACATCTGTAGGATTCTTCCCGTTTACCTAGAATCATGAATTTTGGCACAAATCAAGATTTCACTACAGAAGTAAATGAAAAAATCTGAATATTGTTGATTCGCCATCATATCACATAAAAAGTATTTTTTGTAATATGTTTTTGTCTCCTTCTCTCTCTCTCTCTCTCTCTGTCCATCTGTTAAAACTCCTTCTTGTCAGCAACTGGTAGAGGCATCAAGTAGAAATTTATGTCTACAGTCCGTTGTGTTAAAATGTGAAGCTTCTAAGTCAATACAGTCGAAATATACAGCCATCACTTCCACATCTTTTTTACTTGAAAACTCGTTCATCAGTGCCTATAAATGAACTATCCACATACAAAATTAAATTGGTACAGAGCCCTCCGACGGCGATTCCTACACGCACTTGTCCAGCTTTTAACTTCATTGGTGTACCTGCTGAAGTATGTTGGCTGTGTCCTTCAAATATTTAAACTTTATCTGAGGTCATCAGTATAACAGGCTTATTTCTTACAGAATTCGTCCGTGTAATGCACATCTGAGTGCAACCTGTATATCACTATCTGCATCAGAGATCATTCTGCGAATCATTCTTGCAGTGCGCATGAGAGAGCGACCTGTGTAACACGCAAACCTATGGGAATGTATATTCGAAAGCAAACAAAACATACGCATGCGGCTGACTGACAGTTAAAAACTTGTGAAGAGATGCTACTTGATCCTCAAACAAATAAACGCGCCACAGCTAGCCACTGAATCCGCTGCTCATCGGCTTACCTCGTGGAGCTGAAAATTGCGAGTACTCAAAGTGACAAGCCATGAAATTTGTAGCATGGGAGCTTTGTGATGTAACGTTCAGTTGAAAACAGTAGTATGTCCGTAGCAACGTCGGTTGTAAGCTTATGAAAACAAGGGGCAAGAGGTAAATGAGGAAACTAAAAGAAGAAGGCTCTGGAAAATTGCAATCGCAGGGACGAGATTTGTTTTAGTTTCACTATATTTAGTGTGATTTTACAAATAAGTCTGACATCAAATGCTTACCATTTAACGCTTCTTAAACCCAACAATAGAATGCAAAAATCTCGTCCGCTATCGATGGGGATCTTCATAGGTGATGAAGGACGGTTTTGATGAAACAGTGTAAAGGAAAAGGGAAGGCTTCATACACGCGGGCGTCAGTTCCACAAAGGACGATTATCAAAATATACCTACCTTGACACTCGAAGACAGTATTTGGCAGATACTAACACATTTAAATGATGGTGACATTACCTATGTTTTCACAATAATTGCATTTACAACAGTAGAATACTCTTCAGACATGGATGTATGTACTGTAATACGTGCTGTTACTGCATAAACACAGACACTCGCGATTAATGATACAATAACGACTCACGGGGCTAATATGACAGTAGAAAATAATATATGGTCCTCAATTCTTCGAGCATTTGAATTATGATTGCGTGACATGGTGAGGTTTGAACCGGTCCTCGGTTCGTGCTTAGTTACCCCAACTAAATAATATATATAAGTGGTTAAGGTGACCCCTCATGTCAATCGGAAAATCTATATTCGTGTCCCGTACGGCACAAATTTCCATTTGTAAAAGTAAATAACGCTAATATGTATTCACAATACATGAATCCATTTCATGACGTTTAAATGAACCATAGCTGAGAGAGACTACATAGGCGTTATATAAGAACACATGGTGACAGGT
Source organism: Schistocerca gregaria (assembly GCF_023897955.1). Lineage (NCBI taxonomy): Eukaryota > Metazoa > Arthropoda > Insecta > Orthoptera > Acrididae > Schistocerca > Schistocerca gregaria. The sequence continues at coordinate 162,440,068 of NC_064923.1, read as the reverse complement.
TGGGTAGATATCATCGTACACATGGTGACGAATCTCAGACCCTTTCTCTAAACACCAAGGAATGGATCACCTGAGCCGTCATTAAATGAATTACTTTACCATGCATCAAGAAAGCACCAGAAAGTAAGCAGTAAACTCGTGCCTGGAAACAGCGATGTCACGGGATCGAATCTCTGTGGGACCACAATTTTTCTACTCTTCGTTTCAACCTAGTCTTCATCTCTAACGTCATGAAGAGTCGCCAGAAACGGTGTGTGGTTCTGATCCCACTGTTAGGTGTAGGTCTCTTTTCACCGGTTCGATAATGGGTTAGGCTATGGACACGCAAGTTCCCAAAATGACGTCTAATTGGAACACTTGCACCAAACCACTTAGCGACACAAAATTATTGTTATTAAGGCAGAAAATCTAAATTTGCATTGGACTCGCATTCGGGAGGACAACGGTTCAAAACTGCGTCCGGCCATCTTGAGTTAGGTTTTCCGTGATTTCCCCAAATCGCTTCAGGCAAATGCTGGGTTGGTTCCTTTGAAAGGGCACGGCCGACTTCCTTCCCCATCCTTCCCTTTTCCAATGGGACCGATCATCTCGCTGTTTGGTCACCTCCCCCAAATCAGACAACCAACCAAATACTGAGTACCTAATCCTTCCCTATTGGCAACAGTATCGTGAATCAAGAAGGTACACATTTACACAACATACCTTCCGAATATTACACTGCGATATCTGCTGTTAACAAAAAACATCCTTAGCTCTCAAAATTATCATCAACAAAAATGAAATGTGGCTCATCATCAATTCGTTTGAATGAAAAGTGTGGCATGGTAGAAGAAGGAGTAGGTTCGGCCACCTCACTGTAAAGTTTTCTTACGTGCACACAACAGCAAGTTACCTTCTCCAAATGCTGAAGATGTGTCCGAAGTGTACCTTTCGAGGGTATCGAGTGTATCTATAGTGTAATGTCGTGTTGCTGTTGCCCGACAATGAAAGAAAGGAGAGGTAGAAACCTGGCGCTGACGCATGGTCTACTTCTCTCAAAGTGCTTCATTGTCCCATACGATGGACAGATCACCAAAAACAGTGTCACGTCCAAACTCTCTTACGAAATTACATAGAGATTTGGAATTGAATTCAGGGCACCTGTGCAAGGTTCGGTAGTTAGGAAGTGTACCCCGTCGCCTCTCCTCCAGTTGCCAGCCAACTACAAGAGAAAACAATTTTTGTACACTATCAGGTTTCGGACTTTCGATCTCCGCGTAGAGTGTCACCGCAAGAGTGCGTTAGCTACTTTAGCTATAGATAAGGGTAAAAAATTGCAATTAACATAATTAACAACAATTCGATGTGCAACGTGATTATTGAATTTGGACTGATGGACACTTCCCAGATACAGACAAAGCTAGGATGCACAATAACAAAACAATGAGGTAGTCAAAAGATCGTGATGAAGAGATAACAGCTAGAATTGGATCTGCTTGGGCATGATCTAAGTAAATGAAACATCCTAAATGTTACCATAATCTTCAATTTATCACACGTTGGTATTTGTAGAGTAATATATGTCATCAGTACTGCAGTAAGTAGTAGAATCTTAGAAATCTGCCATTTTGGCTATGTCTTCAGAAATGTGGATGTATCGCCACTTGCCAGAGATCTTATGGATAGCTTGTGTGACTAGTAACGAAGTACTTCATGGTACCATTTAAATTCATGAAGTTATAGCTATCACAAAAATAAGAAAGCAGATATTATCTCATTAATTTAATCCATTCCCCTCCGATTGAGCTATCCAAACACGACTTTTGAACCCCCCCTCGTGATTAAATCCGTATAACGTCAGTATAATCTTATCCAGTATAATATTTTTTATTTCTAATTTAGTTCTGAAATTTTATTGTTCGACTTGTTATTGCGCCAACATTTTCGTTTTAAAACTAGCTGAGTGACTCGAGTTGCCTGCGTATGAAGTTATTGCAGTTTTCTACAAGGCCACCTCCTCCATACCCTCAGTTTGTCATTCGAGAGTTGAATGGTAGAGAAATAGTATGAAAATGGTTCGAAGAACCCTCTGCCAGGCACTTAAGTGTGAATTGCAAAGTAACAATGTATATGTAGATGTCTGTCCACCTCCTCTATCCTCCCTCTCTCTCTCTCTCTCTCTCTCTCTCTCTCTCTCTATCTATCTATCTCTCTCGCTCTCTGAGCGTATCGTTTTGCACCTCTCTGTCTCCATCTACTCCCTCTTTCTCTCTCTCTCTCTCCACGCTATCACTCCGACACAAATGCACTGGCAGTTCTTACTGCTACACCACCTCTTCCCAGAGTGCAACTGGTATGTCTAGTGATATCTGAAATCTTTCCAGGGCCTTAGACTCTTTTACCCGTGACTTTGCCCATGTACGAAGGTGAAAAATTTGTTCCACATATATTTAAAATATATCGCACGTATTTGTACATATTTATCACTGTTCCTCTAGAGAATTTCACCCTACAGTTTCATACTCGCGCTGTTCAACGCTTATGACGTATCTCCAGAATTATCTGTTGTACAATGACACAGTTCTTCAGATGGATACAGTGGTATTTGTGTCTGCTGTCTGCAAAATGTGCTGTGAGTTGAATCAGTAGTAGGAAAAACTGCCGCATCATACATGAATGATTTAATTTATAAATCAAAAATTCATGCATGATGCGCAGTTTTTCACGCATCTCAGTATTTGACTTCGCATCTATGAACTATGTCTCGTACAGTTTTATATTTTTGTAGATAAATTCGGCGACATACGTGGATACTGTCTGCGAAAAATGTTGTGAATAGAGTTATTAGCAAAGAATAATAAATTTAAACATGTGACATGTTGCCGTAGTTTTTCAGGCGTCTCAGCCTTTATGACGTCATATCTCCTGAACTACTTCTCATACAATGACACAATTTTGCTGGTACTCTCGATGATAAATGTGAATACCATCTGCAGAATATGTCCCAAATACCGTTCCTAGCAAAGAAGAAGTGAATTAAAACCACATGCTTCCTGAGGCAGTTTAACTGCATAAACAACGAAAAACGTAATATGCGGTAAACTTCTTTCCTTTCGTAATTTTGTGTGGGCTTTCAGCCATAAAAAGTTTAGCAATGGTTTGAAATTATGGGTAAAGTTTATTGCAAATCACTAAGTGCTCCCGTTCTCAAATATTGAATATTTGTGTGTCGTGGTCTAACCTGCCATTTCATACCCATCTCTTCGGTAGGTAAGTGGTTGTTACAACGACAGCAGTCATTACCAGACAGCAAGTGATATGTGTACCAAGTTTGGCTCAAGTTAGTCCAGTTGTACATCCATACATACATACACACATACATATGTACGTCTGTTTTTACAACATGCACTGGCGCTACAGATGTGTTTCATGATGTTTTATTAGGCAGCTGCATTTCTACCTAACATTGAATTTAAATCCGCCGATCTCTGTCAGAGAGTCTACTAACTAGAGGAGTGTAGAGCAGTTTTGCTTTGCGAGCACTGTTGAAACGACTACAAGAATGTGTGAAAATGTCTGCGGTCTGCTGCATATAGCTGGAAATTTCTGCAGATGGAATTTATGTCTAAAAACAGTATACCATTTTGTTTAAAGATATGTGTATGTTTTACCGTAAATTTGAGGCTGTCTTTCCGCCCCCTTCCCCATCTCCCTCCCTCGACCTATGCGTGGGTGTGTGGGTGGGAAGATGGGTGAATTGACGGGTGGTTGGGTGTGGGTGGTCCCTCAGGAGCTTCAGTCCATCAACAACAGAGTCCTGTATTGCTGAATACACACTTTCCTCCAATATTAAGCCTCGTGAAACTTGCGAGCACTTGCCAGCGAAAGGAAAAAGTCCCGAGTTCGAGTCTCGGCCCGGCACATAGTTTTAATCTGCCAGGAAGTTTCATATCAGCGCACACTCCGCTGCAGAGTGAAAATCTCATTCAAGAAACATCCCCCAGGCTGTGGCTAAGCCATGTCTCCACAATATCCTTTCTTTCAGGAGTGCTAGTTCTGCAAGGTTCGCAGGAGAACTTCTGTAAAGTTTGGAAGGTGGGAGACGAGGTACTGGCAGAAATAAAGCTGTGAGGACGAGGCGTGAGTCGTGCTTGGGTAGCTCAGTTGAAGAGCACTTGCCCGCGAAAGGCAAAGGTCCCGAGTTCGAGTCTCGGCTCGGCACACAGTTGTAATCTGCCAGGAAGTTTCATATCAGCGCACACTCCGCAGCAGAGTGAAAATCTCATTCTGCCCCCATTAAGCCTCGTGTTGTACGTATCCGTACTGTTTCTTACTGAATTGCATTATTTCTTCACTCTTCCACTTCCTAATTTCAGAAATTATGGAGGCAGATATCAAGTCAAATGTATGCTTTGATTTTTCAACTTCTGCATCTACAGTGGTGGACCGAGCAAAATGACTTAATGCCAACACACTTGGACTCGCTTCATATGTTCATCCGGCCAAGGAAGTTTAGATTTTTCGCACTTCCCGTAAATAACTTATGGTAAGTACTGAGATGGTTCCTTGAGATAGCTCTTCCTGTTACACTCATCGAAGACACAACATTAATTTTCCGTCCACAGCGGTAAGCGAAATAACTCTAAAACCAACGATATTCTATTGCTGCGTCTATGATATGTACATTCGTCTGGTAAATATGAAGCAATTTAGGCTTTCTCTAGTATTCATATGCAGTAGAAAAATGTTAAGTTTCAAAATACTTCTTGATATGCAGATTTGTGTTCCAAGAGAGTACTATTTCAAAGCATATTCTATAGCAACAGATGTTACATTTTCAGTTCTTTGGAAGAAGGTCTGCAGTAAATTCTAACTATTGGCAGTGAAAATATTTCGGAAAAAGTACAGCAAGAGACAATATGCATGGAAAAAGCCTGGAGATGCGGCAACTCTAGCTGGGTTACGTCTGTCAGAGATTCCTGCATTAGGTATTGCATAGTAAGCGTTACCCAGGAACAGATATACACAGATTCCGAAATATATGTTGCATTATAAGGCGTACCCAGGAATAAACATACAATCACATCACAAATTAGTAGTGATGAAAAACAGACTGAATAAGAAAATCGCCCCGAAGAAGTAGGTACTGCGATAATGATCCCAACGTTACATCGCTCAGCTGAAGAGAAATATACATCTCCAAAAAGGGTAACGTCAGAATTTTGACTGGTTGCTGCGAAGAAACCTTGGTTAACAGAATACCGGCGAAAGTAGGGGCGCCAATATTCTGTGTGTCGTTGTATTGAAATCCTGTGGTCGGTTTGCTGGTCACGTGGAGCAGAACTGATCTTGTTCATTGGTCGGTCGGCTGTCTGTCGGTTGGGTTGTCGTCAGATTAAGAAGTCGTTGGACAAGCTGCCTGTCTCACCTAAACTGGCATTAGTGTTACAATCCCAGCCCGACCCTTGGAAACTTCTGAGCGCCGTTTCTTGTGCTTCTGAGTGCCGTTTCTTGTGTGTGTTACTTAGTAATCCCTGTTTGGGTTTTAGTTATTTAGTTGACGTGTGGCCTTCAGCCGAGAATCAATGTCACTTATTTTAAACTTCTTGTCTTGCCCTTACGGCATGGGATTGTTATTCTTTTAAATGGGGCCTTTAGCCCAATTTTACATAAAACGTTTTAAGATAATTCTACCTTTTAAACTGAAACACTTTTCTAGGCCTTAAGCAGTTAAACATATTTGGTCGGTATGTGGCCTTCATCCGAATTGTAGTGTCTCTTAAATTAATGTTCTTGTCTTGCCCTTAAGGCGTAAGATTGTATGCTTTTGTTTTAAGAAAAGGCCTTCTGCTTTTGGATTGAAACTCTTCTTATTGCTTAATATACGACCTCCACCCAAGTTCCATTAAAATTAAAATGTTAAGGTCTTCAGCCTGTTTAGACTGAAGATTTAGAAAATATTCTTCGGTGAAACCTCCAGAAGAACCTTCAATTTCAATTTCTTGCTTAGGACTTGTGTATTGGATTTTAAGAGTGGTCTTCAGCCGATCTAAGGTTAATCAAAGGAGGTCGATTAAAGTTGAGTGTTTTGAATCCTTGCTGTAGTATTGTGTTGATGAATAAAGTTTGTATGTTAAGTAAAACTGACAGCAAATTATTTTGGCCCCTTTCCGAAACCTAATCCGCTCTGTCCAACTAGACCAGGCATGTCGCATGTACCATTTCATATGTACTTTAGTACGTTCTGCTGAAATGATTATTATTTCAGTCACCTCAGTTCAGCATGTGTCATATGTCCTATGCCTAGTACACATGGGGTCCGCCATGGGCCCTGATAACTTGATGGCATCGATAGGTATACGGCCCAAATCGCGCCATCTAGCGGACCAACCATAACGCCATCGAGTTTCCCCCTTCAAGCTAGACAAGTTTCGTTCTTTGTAGTTATTTCGTTTGACGCTTATTTCGTGAGATATTTGGCCCGGTCACGATCAATGGACCACCCTGTATACTAATGGAAACCTGTAAGTAATGCTGATGTAACACACTCCGTATCCAAAAATGCTAACGCAAAATTACTGAATTAGTCGTTTCGGATCGTGCTGGAGAATGAAATTATTACTCCCAGTATTTGGCCTCCAATGGAAGGCGTGTATATGACTAGGGTCCCTGATTACCAAACCACTCCGCGGTAAGATGTACGTGATACGTGATGATGCTGACGACGATTTGTCAACCAGTTGGAACATTAAATTCTGTGTCTCCCTTCGTTCTGTCCTCCAGCAGTAGTCTGTGTGCTGTACGTGTGTTATGAACATCAGTTTGCCCCATGGCAGTGCCATCTAGCGTGCCAACCATAGCGCCATCTGGTTTCCCCCTTCAAGCCAGACGAGTTTCGATCTTTGCAGTGTTTCGTTTGATGCTTATTTCGTGAGATATTTGGCCTGGTCACTATCAACGGACCCTGTATGTTATTGAAGTTATATTGTTGCTAACGGTAAATTAACTTCAAGAATATATTTACGAACAGGATCTGTTAATAAATGAATGAATGTATAGGCCGGCAAAAGCATGAACTGATCCTGTTTTCAGCAGCTAAAACGGTGATGATGTTAACGTATTCAGAGTGGATACCACCACACGAGACAACCATCACTTGACTCTCGGTTAGCTGCAAACTCCATTTTAGAGAGAGTGGGAAACTTACTTTCATGTAATCCTCGTACAACATTATCATCATCATTGTTCCCCGTTGAAATCAGGTCGTAAAGGCAAATTAGATTATTGTAGTGTAGAAGCACTGAGAGGCGGTTACTAATACCGGGTTGCTATAATTAAGGTGCAGCTATGATTAAGGTATGGCTACTCACAGAGGTCCGTTGTGGGCTATAATTATCGTATGGCAGCGATAGTCTGATGTGTTTACGCAGAGAAAAAACTGGATCCAATTTCCGCCACCAGGTGCAAATCTGGCGCTGTGCATGCAAGAAAGACGTTTAGAAATGTTGCCACCTGAAGAACTGGCAACTGACTGTGGGCAGTTAAGGTCAAACATGTGAGAAAGGCGTGATGATGCCGCTTACACAATTTGTTCAACGTGAGCAGCGGAAACGTCGACGAGAGATGTACAGCGCCAGATTTGAACCTGATGGGGAATTAGAACAAATTTATTTCCAGCATAAATCAGTTCCCCACTAACGCATTAGAAAATATACGAAGTTTCTCTGCCACACGATAATTATATCCCACTCTGGATCTCTGTAAGTAGCTGCACTTTAATTATAGTCACCCGGTGTAACAGCGTCCTTAAATAATTGCCCGCAAAATATGACTGTCCACATCGCGCAATAAATTTATCACCCGACGGGACTACAGCGTTATCGCAAGTCTTAATGTCCTCAGTCTTCCCTGTCACAGCTTAATTTCCGCTCCCAAGTTCTGCCTCGTGTCTGGCGCACAGTTTGAGAAAATTGCTTATACCGTAGGGGTGATAATCTGCAGTCCCTTTTAATAAAGAGGGATGCAGAAGCCGAGTGAAACTGCAGTATGCCGGGTAACCCCGAGAAATGTGATCTTTAATTTCATTATGGCGTCGGCGTGGAGGTTTCACTCGAGGAAGAGTGGAGAGGGTGTGGGGGGTGGAGGCCGCTATGCTATGTGGGCCTGGAGGAAATACGCCTTCTTTAATTTAAAAATGGGCTTGCTGCTTTTAATTATATGAAAACCAAGGCGTGAGCAAATACTTTGACACTTTGAACTGGAAACTATCGTCGCTCAGATTACTGCAAATTTAATTACGAACAAAGTTTTTTGACCGCCATATATTTTTCCATGGCACAGACTGCTCAAAATTCATAAACAACATACAATATGCCCAAGATCTTGTGACCTCCACAAAATATTTTGACCTTTCCACACAACTAAGTGAAACGGGATACAATATGCTTAATAAAGTACATCTACGAGAACGTATACCACAGTTAAAGTTGTCTTACACCAAGTTTTTTATGATTTTTTGTGGTAGATTCCTACTGCAGTCAATGCTGGTGAAAATGCACAAGCGCTGAGACTAAGTAAGGTTGACGAAAAATTAAAGCGAGCTTCTCAAGCTGCTGTGATAATGAAAAGTAAAAATTACTTTACTAACCCATAATAGTACAGTAATCTACAATTTCCTCGTGCTTTACTTGTGTGTTCTGTTAATATTCTTTTGTTTCTAATTTCCGGTTAACGATAATGGGAATTCCTCCTGTACTGCAAGAAGCGATTAATTAAGTAGCAAGCATATCCTGTACATAGATAGCTGGAACTACGTAAGAATGGGAAATGAGATATGTTGTAAATTGACTACGTCATCATAAGCATCGTTATATAATTAATAACATTCTAACCCTGCGTTGAACAAGAAGCAACGGCAATACTTAACGGATTTGTCATGAGTAGCTTTATGGCGGTTTATATGTTATTTTCACCTTAAATGTTATTGTTTTATTATGTCCATTATGTTTTGCATATTCATTTCAGCTCGGATGTCATCATTTCTCTTTTTATCCATCAAACTATCTCCTGCCACGTATCTAAGCAAATCCATTTCACATGCTTCTATTCTCTTTTCATCTCTCTTCTAAAGAATTCTGTTTTCGCGTTCGTACAGCAGTGTCGACATGTCGCTATGGACTTCGTTTCCCAATGTTGTGTGTAAAGTTCCACAGAAATAGTTAAATAGGTCAAACTTATTTTGTATTTAATTGTTTGCCCTGTATGTAATACTGGATCTAAAATATTTAAATGTGGTTAATTGCTCTGTGATCTGCTTGTCAATTTCAGTCTTCATTCGCAAAGGCTGGTTTCCTAAAAATGCCACTGATTTTGACTTTGTAATGAAGACATTCAGATTGTATAGTGTACTATTGTCTACATAGCTAATTTTGAAATGTCTCATTGTCTGTAACCAAGTCCTCGTTATATCGTCGATATACATATTAAAATGAGTGGATGACAGGGAACACCCTTATCCAGATCTTGGTTTATTCCAGCCTTATTGCGCCTGCTATCTGCTATTTTATTTGTATTTTGTTATTATGCAAGGTCTTACAAAAAGGTACGGCCAAACTTTCAGGAAACATTCCTCCACACAAAGAGAGATAATATGTTTTGTAGATATGTGTCCCGAAACCCTTACTTTCCATGTTAGAGCAAATTTTATTACTTCTCTTCAAATCACATTAATCATGGAATGGGAACACACAGCAACAGAACATACCAGAGTGACTTCAAACACTTTGTTACAGGAAATGTTCAAAATGTCCTCCGTTAGCGAGGATACATGCATCCACCATCCGTCGCATGGAATCCCTGATGCGCTGATGCAGCACTGGAGAATGGCGTATTGTGTCACAGCCGTCCACAATACGAGCACGAAGAGTCTCTACATTTGGTACCGGGGTTGCGTGGACAAGAGCTTTCAAATGCCCCCATAAATGAAAGTCAAGAGGGTGGAGGTCAGGAGAGCTTGGAGGCCATGGAACTGGTCCGCCTCTACGAATCCATCGGTCACCGAATCTGTTGTTGAGAAGCGTACGAACACTTCGACTGAAATGTGCAGGAGCTCCATCGTGCATGAACCACTTGTTGTGTCGTACTTGTAGAGGCACACGTTCTAGCAGCACAGTAAAGTATCCCGTATGAAATCATGATAACGTGCTCCATTGAGCGTAGGTGGAAGAACATACTGACAAAACTAAAATGAGCTCTAACATGGACATTAAGCGTTTCCTGACACATGTCCACATAACATCTTTTCTTTATTTGTGTGTGAGGAACGTTTCCTGAAAGTTTGGCCGTAACTTTTTGTAACACCCTGTATATAAACGCTGTACAGCTCTTATAAGATGAGATGGAATCCCTCTGTTTCTTAAAGTATCCCAAATTTTGTTTCGATTTACTTCATCGAACGCCTCTTCGTAGTCAATGAACGAGCAAAGTTGGTAATTGAATTCAGCGACGTTTTCCTATTGGTTGTGGTGAAGATAAAGTCCGAACATGGTTTGCCTTTCGGTGATTGGTGATAGTCGTTTTATTAAAATTCTACCATACAATTTATAACATGAATTCAAAAGACAAATACCTCTGCAGTTATGACATCCATGTCCATTTCCTTTATTATAAAATGGGCTTATCTGAGCTACGTTACACTCTATAAATTGCCTTTATCTGGACAAATTCCAGTCTTTAAGTATATAACCACTTTGCAAGAAAATATTCACAAAATCGAGTATCCTTATTTCTGCAATATTTGGTGCATACTTTGTCAGTTCTATCCTGTAATCTTCCTTTACTTGCTAGACGTTATTGCATCATGTACCTCCTCAAAAGTTATAAAGTTCACATTCCTGTCTGGTCACACAGAACCACCCATGTACCTTGCACATACGTGTAGAGTGCTTTTTAGTACTGTAACCAATTTGATTCATATTAGTTGGAGAGTGTTCTTATTTTCTTTGTTTAAATGTTTATGCTTTCTCTTTTCTCCTCTTACATCATGATCAATACCTATTCCGTAATTTTCTCAACCAAGTTTTTAACTTGTCAGACTTTCCTTTTGAGTAGAACTGATTTCTGTGTGTTTTTTAGTCTGAGAGCGTCATCGTCTGAGGATTTTGATATTTTTAAGTTTGCATGTTTTCCTTCTTTCGATCCAGTATCGCAGGCCCCTTAAAAAAAACTGTTATGCCTTGTGCCAATTGCTCCTGTTGCTGCTTTAATTAGTTCTTCCATCACATCATTCCACTACTGGTTAATGTTATTCGCTTTTTTTTAAACTTAAGTATTCTTCATGCCTTTTCTGGTATAGTAAGTAGATACTCTCTTCTTTAAGTAAATGTTGCATCAGCATTATTTTGTTACTTTTTGTAAGATATCTTCCATCTTTTAAGAGTGCTGTTTTTGAGAACAGCAAGAAATGATCTGTCGAGACATATGGATCTCTGAAGACCCTTATGTCTTGTGCTAAAGATCAAGTCATATTTGTAGTTATGTGGTCTATAATCGTAGCAGGACCTCTAGCTCGCCACATATATTTTTGAATCTGTTTATGCCTCGTGAATGCGTTTGTTATTCTTAGCTCATTATTTAATGTGAAAACCTTCAATATGCTCCCATTATTATTTATTACATTTTGCTCTTTTTATTCAGTAAAATTTACCAGGTGGCTTACCAATCCAAGCATTCAAATCTCCTGCTATTATCAGATAATCAATTTTGTTTATCTTATGTAGCGTTCGTTGCAAGATATTATACACTCCTGGAAATTGAAATAAGAACACCGTGAATTCATTGTCCCAGGAAGGGGAAACTTTATTGACACATTCCTGGGGTCAGATACATCACATGATCACACTGACAGAACCACAGGCACATAGACACAGGCATCAGAGCATGCACAATGTCGGCACTAGTACAGTGTATATCCACCTTTGGCAGCAATGCAGGCTGCTGTTCTCCCATGGAGACGATCGTAGAGATGCTGGATGTAGTCCTGTGGAACGGCTTGCCATGCCATTTCCACCTGGCGCCTCAGTTGGAGCAGCGTTCGTGCTAGACGTGCAGACCGCGTGAGACGACGCTTCATCCAGTCCGAAACATGCTCAATGGGGGACAGATCCGGAGATCTTGTTAGCCAGGGTAGTTGACTTACACCTTCTAGAGCACGTTGGGTGGCACGGGATACATTCGGACGTGCATTGTCCTGTTGGAACAGCAAGTTCCCTTGCCGGTCTAGGAAAGGTAGAACGATGGGTTTGATGACGGTTTGGATGTACCGTGCACTATTCAGTGTCCCCTCGACGATCACCAGGGGTGTACGGCCAGTGTAGGAGATCGCTCCCCACACCATGATGCCAGGTGTTGGCCCTGTGTGCCTTGGTCGTATGCAGTCCTGATTGTGGCGCTCACCTGCACGGCGCCAAACACGCATACGACCATCATTGGCACCAAGCCAGAAGCGATTCTCATCGCTGAAGACGACACGTCTCCATTCGTCCCTCCATTTACGCCTGTCGCGACACCACTGGAGGCGGGCTTGTATTCCTCTTTAGGAGATACGACTCAAGGACTATTCCAGATTGTGTTGCCAATGAAGAGATCATCATGAAACATTTTCAATTATAGGTCTTATGTCATGTCGGTACACATTATGCGTCATTAATGAAGTGGTTTCTATTACCTTCAGCATCTTCATGCTTTTGTTTATAACTTATTCCTCCGCCTTTTATGGGTAGTTTACCACCCGAAGGGAAAGGTGGTTTCCTGAACTTCAATCCGCCCCTCCAATCGCTTTGACAAGGCCGTTGACAGGACGAAGATGACTTCTTATGCCAGACGTCTTCTGCCACAACTGCTGATGACTTTTATTCGGAATTGACGCAATGGCGTGGTTTCAACCCGGGACACTGGACGTTTCGAATGTTTTGATTACTAGTCAAAGGCGCTACTGCTAGGCCCAGAGTTTCACAGCATCAAAAGAGCAGAGGACTGCAATGGGCAGGTTATGTAATCCATATACCAGAACCGACTTCCTAAGCATTCTTTCATTGTCAACATCACAACAACAAAAACCCTCGATAAGCCAAGAAACGAATGAGAAGTCGACGCAAATAAAGATGCGGTACTTTTGAATGCAATCAGTAAGGAGCAATCTGCAACAGACAGAATGTTGTTGAGACAAATTGTTGACGCAGCGGGTTTCTACAAAGCCGATGACGGGTGGATTAGCAAGTGTATGTTGCATATGCTACTCGTATTTCATATTTGTGCATGTGTCTCACTGTACACGATGGTGTTTCGCGTGTGTTTTCTCTCATCTTCCATTCTCGCCTCTGTAGCCAGAGAGCAAGCTGAAGAGGGACATTATGTCCTTAATTATTATTTTGGTGCCATTTATTTTTATATGCGAACGGAGAAGACGTATTGTCTTGTTTTTCTATATCTGGTGCAGTTCTCGTTTGAGACCGCAAATGATAATACTCTGATTCAACTTTAAAATGAGGTATTTGCATAGAACACCTCACCAGAATCACTGAAGCCATAAAACAAAATAAACCAAGATGCAAAAGATCTTTAAGAAGACCAATGAGGAGATGACTTGGCCAATTTTGAAGTAGACATAAGAGACTAAAAGGTCCAATCCCTGATCCAGATGATGATGATGAAGATGATGAACCGACAGCGAACCTACAACGACAACAACAGTTCAGTTGTAGATGCACGCGTCGCAAGCGGAAGATGAAGTGATAGAGAAAGTACATGAAGTTATCCAACGGGTAATTCAGTTCGAAAAGGGAGATGAAAATCTAACAGTCATGGCGAACTGGATTGGGATTGTAGGGCAAAGAGTAGAAGAATGTGTTACGAGAGAAAAGATGTCGGTGGTGTTGAGCCACAGTCATGGAATATTTTTGAGAGAATAAACCGCCATTTGACTGTGTATTGCTGTACCTTAACAGATTGGACATATCAAAAGTCTAGGAACTTTTATCAATTGCTTAAAAGCCGAAATCTATAGAACACTTATTATAAATACAGTAATACTCTGTCAAATCACGGGGTATTCTGTATAAGGAATGTTGCGGGACAATGTGGGCTAAGAATCAGGAATGAGAGATAAGAAGGACTCATTGAGTTCAGCAATACAGTTCATATAGTAACTGACAATGCTATGTTCAATAATTTCAAGAGGAGGAGATATAGGCTACTTTGAGAAGGTCAAGAGATACGGGAAGATTTCAGTTAGATTACATCACAGTCAAGCAGAGATTCCGAAATCAGATACTGGATAGTAAGGTGCACTCAGGAGCAGTTCAGAAATAATGTAGAATAGGATGACCTTTAAGAGACAAATCAGGAAAAACGTGTGTGAAACAATTGGGATGCGGAAGTACTAAGTAACGAAGAGGTAAGCTTTAAGTTCTCTGAAGTTAATGAATAGCTCAGTAGGCAGTTGAATTGAAATGGAATGAACAGTCACAGATGTAGATAAGGAAAACATAGTTACAAGGACGGCAAGATCGAGGTAACCATGGGTAGCACATGAAATATTTCAGTTGATTGGCGAAAGAAAGAAAAGTGTTTAGGGAAACTCAGGAATACAGAAATACAAGCCACATAGGAATCAAACGCACATGAAGTGCAGTAAAGCTAAGGATGCATGGAAATCGAAACGGAAATGATTGTCGGAAACACTACCTTAGCTTATATAAATGACAAGACCACTTTCGGTGCAATTAAAAGCAAGGGCAGTAACTTTAAGAGTGCAGAGGGAATTTTACTACTAAATGTAGAGGAAAGAGCGTATAGGTGGGAAGAGTACATTCAAGGCATTTATAAGGCGTGGACTTGTCAGATGACGCGAAGAAGAAAGAGTTTATAGGGAAGAGATAGTGGATCCAGTATTTTAATCAGAATTTGAAACAGGTTTGGAAGATTTAGAATCTGTCCACCTGAAAAAATAACAATTTAAAATGGTGGAAGATAATGGGAATTTAGAGAAAAATCAAGCTAAGTTGTAGGGAAATAGAATATGCGATATTTCCAAGAGCCAAGATGGAACAATAAGAGTGGAAGACCAAGAACAAAGTGCTGAGAATTAAAAAAGGTATAAGATAGAAATAAGTCTTTTGCACCTAAGATTCAATCCATATATCGAAGAAGCAATGACTAATATAGAAAGAAGGTTAATGAGTGGGGTTAAAATTCAAGGTGAATAGATACCAGTGATAAGATTTGCTGATGACATTGCTATCTTCTGTGAAAGTGAAGAACTATTACAGGGTCTGTTGAATGGAATGTACAGTCTAATGAGTATAGAACATGGATTGAGAGTAAATCAAAGGAAGACGAAACTAATGAGAAGTTGGAGAAATGAGAAAAGTGAGAAACTTGACATCAGGATTGGTGATCACGAAGAAGATGAAGTTAAGGAATCCTGCTAGCTAGGCAGCAAAATAACCCATGACGGAAGAAGCAAGGAGGCTATAAAAAGCAGACTGCCACAAGTAAAAATTGAATTCCTACCCAAGAGAAAAGTAGTAGTATCAATCATAGGTCGTAATTGGAGGAATAAATTTCTGAGAACGTACATTAAGAGCACAGCTTTGTGTGGTAGTGAAACATGGTCTTTACGAAATTCAGAAGACAATCGAAGCATCTTGGATGTTCTACAGATGAATGTTGGGAATGAGGTGGACTGACAAGGTAAGGAAGAAGGAGGTTCTCCGCGCCGAGGAAAGGAACATATAGAACATACTGGAAAGAAGAATGGACAGGATGATAATGCATATGCTAAGACATCAAGGAATAACTTTCTTTTACTGGACGAAGCTGTACAGGTTAGAAACTGTAATGGAAGACGGAGATTCATATACATCATGTAAATACTTGACGTATGTTGCAATTGCTACTCTCAGATGAAAAAGTGGCAGAGGATAGAAATTCGTGGGTTATTCCATCTTTCTCTCATGATCTCCTGCTTGGCAGTCCATTCTCAAACATCCGAATGGGGGACTAATTCGTTATCATTTGACAATGGAGAGATCATCATGACACTATTTTTAACTTACCTGCTACAATAATGTAAATACACTTTGTGTGACTGTAATGTAGTGGTCTCCATTGTCTTCTGCATCTTCACTTCGCTGGTCATTGCTGGTTCTTACGCCTTTTAGGGGTAGTTTCCCACCATAAGCGCAAGAGATGGTCCTGAACTGGCTTCCTATGCCAAAAGTCTTCTGCTGCCTTTGCTGCTGATGTTTATTCACGATTTAAGCAGTGATTGGGACCGAGGACTTTCTTATCGGCAATAGAAGAGAATATCCTAGACTACGTGTGGACTGGAACTGTTTCCGTTAGCTGACGATACGGTGTGTGATATTTACATTCTCCTTTTCAGTGTCTGTTTCGTAGACTTCTTCTGTGTACTTCTTTTTCTTTTTTTTTCTAGTGTAGGCGCTAATGTGTACACATTCCATTTTCCTTCCTATAGCGGAAATGCAAAGGCAAGTATGGAATAGTATACTGAATAGAGTAAAACGAGGTGATACAGACAGCATCCTAGATGCCCTCAACTCAACAGTTCGTTGTGTATGTATGGAAGAGAGCTTACACTTTGGTGGTGTACCCTGTGGTAAATCCAGCATTATCAGTTGCTGGGCAGCCACCATTCTCGGGGGCTGTCTCCGCTTGGTTGTCTGCTGGGGGTCTGCTGTGCAGGTTTTCCTTGCTCTCGGCTGGTCGCCGAGCGAGAGCAGAAATACTCGAGGTGACGTGTGTCGTGTCGCGCCCCTTCCCTGTCCTCCAGCTCACAGCCCCCTGGAGTCTGGAGTCAAGTGCCGTGCCGTGCCGTGAAGAGGCACACAGCCCTGGGGCCCCTGTATCCATCTGCCTCACTTTTCCCGTTTCGGCACATCTCTGAAGGGACCAAGGCTCTTCTTGTTTCAGGCGCAGCCGATATCGCGACTGCTGTGAAAGAAGTCCCATAGGCGAAGTCACATCCTTTTTTAAATAGGTTACCAGTGATGTCACCTGATACTAAGTTGAGTGGTGTTCGTGGAGCACATATGTGTCACTAAACGGCTAACTGGCCACACGAAAGAACAATTCCAATTACAGCTAGTTGGAAGTTGCCTCTCTAACGGCTTTCAGGGGCGATTAACGGATGATTATCGATATTTAATACACTTACTAACTCATTAATAGACATAATCTTACGTTAAATCTTCAGCAGAATAAG
Organism: Schistocerca gregaria; assembly: GCF_023897955.1. Lineage (NCBI taxonomy): Eukaryota > Metazoa > Arthropoda > Insecta > Orthoptera > Acrididae > Schistocerca > Schistocerca gregaria. Next base: position 162,422,805 of record NC_064923.1, on the reverse strand, counting down.
GCAAGTATTGACGTTCAATAAATTATGCAACACATTGCAACACTTTTTTTCTGAAAGAGCGTTTCAGTATTACAGTGCGCTGTATTATTCCCCACTCTTTCTTCTCTTTTTTTTTTTGTTTTTGCGTCATTAGTCTTCTTACTGGTTTGATGCGGTCCGCCGTCAATTTTTCTCATGTGCCAACCTCTTCTTCACAGAGTATCACTTGGAACCTCAATTATTTGCTGGATGTATTCGAATTTCAGTCTCCTTCTACATTTCTTGCCCTTTACAGCTCCCTCTAATACCGTGAAAGCTATCCCACGATATCTTAACTGATATCCTACCATCCTGTACCTTCTTCCTGTCAGTGTTTTCCAAATATTTCTTTCCTCACCGATTCTCCACGTCACCTCCACATTCTTTATCTCATCAGTCCACCTAATTTCCAAATTTCTTCTGTAGCGCTACATCTGAAGCATCAAGGTTTTTTCCGGCTTTACCACTGTTCATATTACCCCACCATACGAGGCTGTCCTCAGAAATTTCTTCGTCATCATAAGGATTATGACACTAGTAGACTTATCTTCGACAGGAATGCACTTTTTGTCAGTTCTAACTCTCTTTTTGTGTCATCTTTTCTTCGTCCGTCATGGGTTATTTTGCTACCTAGGTAGCAGGATTCCTTACCGTCATCTACTTCGTGATCACCAATCCTGATGTTTTCTCGCCGTTCTCATTTTTTTTCTACTTCTCACTACTTTCGATTTATTATCAGTCTATATAATCATCCGGCTCTCCATTCCAGTCAATATCTCCCATAATCCTTTTTCCCTCTCGCTGAGGATAGCAATGAAATCAGCGAATCTTATCATTGATATCCTTTCACCTTGGAGTTTTCTTCCTTTGTTGAAACTTTCGTTTATTTCCGTCATTATTTCTCCAAAGTGTAAACTGAACAGTAGAGGTATCACAATCCTTTTCAATCCCAGCAATAGGTTCTTCGTCTTCCACTCTTATTGTTCCCTCTTGGCTCCAAAACATACTGAATATTACCGGTCTTTCCAAATAACGTACCACAATTTTTCTCAGAATTTCGAACAACTTGCACAATTAGACATTGTCGAATGCTTCTTCCAGGCCCAAGTCGATACAGTCTATGAACGTATCTTGATTTTTCTTTAGTCTTGCTTAATATATTCATCGCAACATCAGAATTACTTCTGATACCTTTACCAAATGGTTCAAATGGCTCTGAGCACTATGGGACTTAACTTCTGAGGTCATCAGTCACTTAGAACTTAGAACTACTTAAACCTAACTAACCTAAGGACATCACACATATCCACGCCTGAGGCCGGATTCGAACCTGCGACCGTAGCGGTCGCGCGGTTCTGAACTGTAGCGCCTGAACCGATCGGCCACTCTGGCCGGCGATACCTTTACCCTTATAAAGCTAAAGTGATAATCACCAAACACATACTCAGCGTTCTTTTCCTTTCTATTGTTTATTACTCGTACCAGTAACTTCGAGGCACGATCTGTTAAGCTGAATGTGCAATATTTATCGCACAGGTTGGCCCTTGTGATCTTTAGAATTGTGTGGATGATGTTTTACCGAAAGCCAGATCGTGTATCTCCAGACCCATACCATACCTACTACACATCAACGTGTACAATCATTTTGTTTCCACATCCTTCAATGATTTTAGATATTCTGTTGGAATGTTTTTCTATCATTTCTGCCTTATCCAACTCTCTTTCAAACCTGTATCATCTCCTGTTTCTTCTTCTATAATCCCATCAGATAAGTCTTCACCCATGGAGACCTTCAGTGTACTCTTTCTATCTCCCCGTTCTGCCTTCACCATTTAAGAGTGGATATTAGTTGCACTTTTATGGTACTGTTGTTGCTTTTAATTTCACAGGAGTTTATTTTAACTTTTCCATAAGCCGAGATAGTCCTTGCAGGAATCATTTGTTTTTGGATTTCTTCACATTTTTCATGAAACAAATTCGCCTTTGATGATGTTCGACAAAAGTTGGCACGACCAGCTCCATAACACGCAATCAATTCCGCCCACATGGTCCTTCGTTGCTCTTTAATGTCTTCTGTTATGCAGTGAAGAACCCACTGGGCACCCACGTTTGGGTACCCCAAGTGGTGGACGAGTAGGTCAATACTACCAACAGAGAAGTCCAGTAGCGTAACCAGATGTTTGACTGTGATCCGTGTATGACTTCGAAAGAGAGGGTCCGCAAGTTTGAAACTTGCACGAGGCACAGCTGTAAGCGAACGCTTGGCACGCCGGAGATCGAACACATCTGCGTGACTTTGTTGTGATGATTGTAAACGTCTCGCCCAGTGACTCACTACTTTTGTTCACTGCCAGCTCTCGGCAGACATACGCAAGCGCCTATGAGTATCTGCGATGCTGTGGTTTTGCTCCAAAAGGAACTCCACGGCAGCTCTGTGCTAGAAACTCACCACTGTTACATGCGCAATATTGAAAACTATTTATAGCGCCGTCATATGTCAGAACTTCATGAAACCATGGGGGCTGAAGTGGGAATATTGCACGATGTCACAAAACAAAGTCCACATTTCTTCAACCGAAATTGGTCAAGAAAAAGAATGTGATGCACTATCTTTTGAACGTCCTTCATAGATGTGAGTTGAAGCCGTGTAACTCACTGCGCCTTAAATGACCCAGATTATTGTCAAGTGCTTAAGAATGGGAACGCTTAGTGACTCACAACATGTTTCGCACACAATTTCAAACGTCTTGCTTGACACAGTTTCACTGTATGTGCCTTAAGGAGTCTGCATCAGGCACGACTTGTTTACTTCTTTACTACTAACTATGTTAGCAACATGTTTTTCAGACGGTGTCCATGTATCGGCAATGGTTCTGCAAAATTATATCATTCTACGACACACAGATCAGTCTGAAGAACATAAAGATCGGATTTCACTTTTTCGTTAGTCTGTGGGAGAATAATCCTAAACTAATAAACCAACATAATTAGGGTTCTTATCTTCGGCTATAAAGGCACAATGAACGTAAGATGAAATATTTGGGACATTAACTCATTTGTAAAATAATCAATACATGGGAGTTCGATTCTTTAGGGACTCAGCTATGGGGGAGGTGGTTGGTAAGGGAGATGGGGAGATAACGTCAGTGTTAAAAATTAGACTGTAGCAGGTGACCGCAAGAGTATCCACGCGTATTTTGGGTATTTCTTCCAGTAGGGATATAGAGATGCCAGAAGAGACCTTATGTCTATTTCATGAGCTCCTCACCAGGATGCGAAGGCCCAGGGGATGTCTACCGTCACCCATGTCATCCTCTTGCAGCTTCCTGCGGGTATTTTATGGAGGGGCAGGAGATCAGCACACTGCTCTCACAAACGTTCTGAAGACTTTTCACGTATCCCCTCAATTTTCATCACGAGGCTGATTACACAACGGACTAGTCCTCCCACCAAGGAAGAAGCAATGACAGTACCGGGAAGCGAAACAGGATCCTCAGCATGGCAGCTACGTACGCCGACCACTCAGCAAAGGAGGCGGACTCATGTGTATTTAGATGTATGTATTGTTCCACATGTACTTGTACATTCTGCAGATCACTTAATAGTGCTTCTTACTGACCTTCGTAATTTCTGTTCCATTCACAGACACTGGAAAGGACGTTTAATCTTTCATGAACGGAGGACATGTAGACATCTACCACACAGCATGTACCTGTACAATATGGCTGGAAATTTTAGACAGAAAACGATAACAGTTTCTCAGATTCTGTATTCCATTCCCTTACTTTCTGTGAACTGATAGCCTGCGACCTTTCAACCAAAGTGTAACAGACAAGCAGGAGACCACGTACCATTCCATCAGTGCTGACTCTGTGGTGTACTCTATACTACCTTTCATAATATGCATCCACCTTTGACGAACGACCTTCCCCGCAATTCGAACATGGGACTTTTCTCTGCAGCAGACGTGCTAGCATGCTCAATGTCTGACATGGTGGATATATGCATAGCAGACGACTGTCAACCTGATTGAGCTTCATTGATTCCTAACTTACTCTGAATCCTGATGCTTTCAGTCCATTTGTATTAAGTAACCATTGAGGATGATTTAAAAAATCTTTAAGTCAATTTTGACTGTGAAGTTAAAAAAAATCCATTGAGCTAATATTGCAAAGAGTTTCTGTCTTGCAGGCTGTCGTAGTTCACTCCTAAGCGAGATAATTCAAATGTGCTCCTGCCAGTCATCCTCAGGAGAGGACGTAGTGAACCGAACGACGACTTTATGCAAGTCTTAAACTACTTTGGGTGTCAGTTTAGACTACTTCTCTGTGTGTGAATTTCTCTGTCTGTATAATAATAAATAATATGTGGATACATTTGGATGGTTCAAATGGCTCTGAGCACTATGGGACTTGATTTCTAAGGTCATCAGTCCTCTAGAACTTATAAGTACTTAAACCTAACTAACCTAAGGACATCACACACACCCATGCCTGAGGCAGGATTCGAAACTGCGACCATAGCGGTCGCGCGGTTCCAGATTGTGGCGCCTAGGACCACTCGGTCATCCAGTTCGGCGGATACATTTAGATTCTTATTGAATTAAATGATCAGTTTATCGTTTTGTTCACATCTTAAAGTTATTGAAACGTTCTCGTTCATCCATTCGAGTAGCTTCATTGAAATTCCGCGACATTTCGACGGTGTCATTCAGATCATCCTCTGGTGAAGATTTGATGAGCAGCATCCGTCGTGGAGGCTTAAGTTCTCGTATCTTAGGTTTGGCCATTCTGTAAGTAGCACGTCCTTACGTGCTTATAATATCGAAAATAGACTCCGTGGGATACCGAAACCTTTGAAATAATCAATGATCTCTCAACCGACGCGTATTGAGGAAACGTTGGTGGTGGGGGATGTGCTCAATACGTTTGACGTCAGCAAACTTAGGGAAGATAGCGCAGGGGCCGTACGAATGCCAGAATAGCCTTCTTCCCAGCGTTCAGACACGATTTCGCAAAGCTGTAATGGTGCATTTTCTTTTTATGAGCGCAGTCCATGTGGCAGTTGCGGTAATCCGTACACGACTAGTAATACGCGTCGAGTTTTCGTTATTCTGAAATGCATAACATTACTCTCTGCTGCACTACCAGCACATTACCAAGAAATATGTGTCCCTACTGTATCTTCCAAGAAGAAAAAAGTGATATACCAACGAGACTGAAGTTAGGAGTCAACAAACGACGAATATCCATAAAAAATCAGTTTGAATTAAAAAGTTCATTTTTTTATCATAAAACAACAAAGGAAAATAGACATCTGTGAGCATCACAGCCAGTAACAACAATATTCGTTGAGATGCGTGCATTTTAGAGTGACATCTTGTGGAACTTGTAGCCAGGTGTGGTAACTGATCACCAGTTTTACTTTTCCCACATCTTTCACATCTGACACATGCTTTCCCACATCCCTGTGAACATAGATTCAGTGAATGGAGACACCAGTAGGGCTTAAGATGACACAGTTCGAATACAGATTTTTGACAGAGGTTCGTTGGATTCCTAAGGAGACGAATTACAACTTCAAAAAAGAATGAGTCACAACTCGTAAGCATATTTGTTTACCTACACTAACACGATTTTATACCAATGTCTTCACCATGTTACGTATTAATGTAGTCCTCACAATTGCATTATAAACCATTTTTTTTCTTTTCTTTCTCATTGTCAGTCGTTTAGGTGAAAAGGAAACAGCTAACTATCGCGACTAGTGGAAATAGTAGGATAGTTGAAGGGATCCTGGATTATACTCTCTTATGCGAAGAGCCAGAGGGCGCTAACCGTTTTCAGAACATCCTCTTGAGCAGTTTTCACCCACTAGTACTGTCATATGCTAGTAAGGCGAAACCGTCTTGAACGGCGGATTTTCAGAGAATTGAAGACTATTCTAATTGTCTTCTCTACTAGTTTCAACATATCAGGTGGATATAACAACTACATTATTAATTTAGATATAAGATAAATATAGGAGCGCTGTGATGTCATTGCTCACAAATTCCCGTATACTTGCCCTCACATTATTAATAAGATAAACTACTGGGCCTCGTGGCTCCATCTGGAAACAGTAGCTCCAAAGATACCAAAACGAAAAGAAACTTTCGCGTTTAAGTTTGCAGAGGTTAATAGTTTTATGAATAACACGTCTACAGAGATCAGATTATTGACAAACGAATATAATAATTTTCAAAATGACAGTGGTAAACTTAGACCTGCTCCTCGTTTATAAACCACACTATTAAGTATGCGTTCCAGGAGGCATATGAATAGATGGGCGTGGCTGACCAGAGAGAGAGGGTAGAGTGAAACAAGACGAGAGGTCATGATGAGATGGACAGAGAAATGAGGAGGACGGGATAGACAGCTAGAGCTCAGAGTAGGGTATGGACAAAGAGGGAGGTAGGAGGAGGAGTTATAGAAGGAAACAGAAGATCTGCAGGTAGGGTGGAAGGGTGAAATGGAAAGGGGAAAATGTACATAATGTAAGGGGAAGATAGAGAATGAGAAGGAGGTGGTCAGAGGGCTGAAGGGGGGTGGGCGGCAGAATGGAATGACAGAGCAATACACACACAGGGGAGATGTGCACAGAGAAGGGGAGGAGGGATCATCAGGGTGAGGGTGGAAGAGGAGAGGAATGGTATAGAAAAACAGACGACGATCTAGACAGATAGCAGGAAGCAGGAAGCAGGTTGAACATGCAAAGGACAGTGGGCAGGTAGAAAAGGAGGAGATGGACAGAGAGAGAGGGAGTAGGAGTGGGTTGGTTAGAGGTGGGAAGAAGCGATGAATGGCCAGGTTCAGGAGGTGGAGTTGGTTGGGGGGAGGAGGAGACTTACAGAGGGAGGTGGGATCAGCAGATGGCCAATGAGGTGACAAAGGAAGGGTAAGAGAGACGTAGATGGTGGAGATGGACTGAGGGAGGAGAGGATACGTGTGTAATATACGCTGAGTTGACAAAAGTCAAGGGATACCTTCCAATATCGTATCGGACCTTCTTTCGTCCAGGGTAGTGAAACAACTTAAAAAGTTGTTGGAAGTCTCATGCAGATATATACAGCCATTCTACCTCTATATCCGTCCATAGTTGCGAAAATGTTGGCGATGCAGGGATTTATACATGAACTGAATCCCATAATTGTCCGATGGGACTAAAGTTGGGTGACCTGATAGGTCAAACCATTCGTTCGAATTGTCCAGAATGTTCTTCAAACCATTTGTGAACAAGTGTGGCCCAGTGATATGGTGCATTGTGATACATAAAAATTTCATCGGTGTTTGGTCTCCAAGTAGCTAAACATAACCATTTCCAGGCAATGATCCGCTCAGTTCGATCGGAGGACACAGTCCATTCCATGGGAACACAGCCTACGCCAATATAGAGCCGCCACCAGCTTGTACGGTTCCTTGTTGACAACTTGAGTCTATGGTTTCGTGGGGTGTGTGCCGCACTCGAACCTTACCATCGGCTCTTACCGACAGAAATAAGGATTCATCTCCTCAGGCCATAGTTTTACAGTCATCTAGGGTCAAGCCGACGTCACGAACCCATAGGTGGCGTTGCAGGCTAGTCGTTCTGTTAGCAAAGGCACTTGCTTCAGTCATCTACTACCACAGTCCATTAACGCAAAATTTCATCACACTAGCCTAATGATACGTTCGTCGAACGTCTGCGGGTATTTCACTCGGTGTTGCTCGTCTGTTAGCACTTACAATTATAAGCAAATGACACTCTTCTCTTTCGTCAAGCGAAGACCATTGGCCACTGTGTTGTCTGTTGCGAGAGGTAATGCCTGAAATCTAGTATTCTTGGCATACTCTTGACATTGTAGATGTGGAATATTGAATGCCTTAACAATTTCCGAAATGGAATGTCCCATGTGTCTAGCTAAGCTACACCAAACCACTGCCCTTTCATACCTTGTGTATGCGATACTGCCGTCATACACATATGTGCACTTCGCTATCCCATGTCTTTTGTCACATCAATGTACGTGCCGTGCGTGTACGCAGGTGAAATTGTGGGTAAGAGAATGTTGTGATAAAAATTTTAGTGTTAGAATGCCATTCGGGGAGGTATTTGTCTGGCGTGTAGCCTGAGATGAAAATGAAGACTACACAAAAAAAGGCGTTCAGTCCAAATTTCATTAATATGAGTTAGTGGCATCATTATGTAGTTCATCAGACATATTCTCGGTTGGGTCAACTCAATTGATTGTATAAGGTTCAGTCTTATAGTTTCAGACAGATTAAAATACGGTGCACACTGAGTAAACGGGTAACGTCTTTCAAAAACATGGGAAGATAAAATGAAGTCCTTCAAGTGTTGATGATGATGTTTGGTTTTTGGGCACTCAACAGCGCGGTTATCAGCGCCCGTACAGTCACAATTTTTTTCACAGTCGAAGTTTTTACACTATCCGATCTAGCCACTTCACGAATGATGATGATGAAATGATGTGGACAATACAAACACCCAGTCCCCGGCCAGAGAAATTCTTCAAGTGTGGCTTACGGAGCTTTATTGATTGCTTTGTCTGGTTTTGTGAAAGGTTCACTGTTGACATGGTTAAATGCAATGTCACTGTTGATTTTTCTTATGTACAGTCGAAGTTCTTGATTTCCGCTAACACAGAGCAGACTTGGGATTAGCTTCTTTGCTTTATAGTGTCGTGGAATTGAATTTCTTATAATATCCCATGGCGATCTGTGTTTTAATTGCTAATGAAATATCCATAATAAGGAGCGGTGTTAAATGAAGAAAAACAGTTATGTTACACAGTCTGTCGTACATAAAAACCTAAGTACAACAACACCCTAAATAGAAGGCCATTGAAACTACAGAAAAAATTGTACTGGTATGCTAACTGATTCTGAAAAGACTAAACTCGTATCCAACTTTAGTGTGATGAAACAGTGGAATGAGCAATGATTTCGCCTGACAGCATTCATTCCTACTGAGAATATTCAGTGCCGAAGGCCTCGCAGAGGTGAGACAGTAGCTACTTTGCATGGATACTCATTTCATTGCAACGTAAGAATAATGAAGGATAATACTGTGCCATAACTGACTGTTTCTCAAAAATCCTTTGTATCGCTGCATGGGATTTCAAATAAAAGATTAGAAACTATTATGACTCCTTAAAGCATGAAGGTATGTCTCCCACATGACAAACGACGAAAATACGGAAACCAAGCTGACAAACTTGCGACAGATACAGAACAAAACATCTGCAGTGACATAACTCATTTAAATTGAGGTCGAGTCATTACAGCATAAATAAAACACAGAAACTGTGTTTGCCTGATGAGCTAACCAAAAAGAAAGTGTTTGAGATGTTTCAAGAGACACATCTACCTATTCGGCATCATATGATGTCAATCGTAAATTTTTTGTAGAAAACTTAATATCTCGTTCGGCTTCCCTCAAAGTGATATATGGAGTACTTACGATAACTATGGATGTTATTCCCTGATGTCTTATCGGAGATTGTGTTATGCTGTGTCTTTTTCTTCTCAGCGTTTTCCGTACCTTTCTTTCCTCGCTGATTCTGCGGAAAACCTCCTCATTCCTTACCTTATCAGTCCATCTAATTTTCAACATTCTTCTGTGGCACCACATCTCAACAGCTTCGATTCTTGCTTCCCAAAGTTCATGACTCACTACCATATAATTCCGTGCTCCAGACGTACGTTCTCAGACATTTCTTCCTCAAAATAATGCCTATGTTTGTTAATAGTAGATCTCTATTGGCCAGAAATGACCGTTTCTTCCAGGGCTAGTTTGACGCCCCGCCCTTCGTGGCTTATTGTGCTGCCTAGGTAGCATGATTCCTTAATTTCATCTACTTCGTGATCATTAATCCTGATGTTAAGTTTCACTCTGTTCTCATTTCTGTTACATCTCATTACTCCATATTTCTTCGATTTACTCTAAATTCGTATTCTGTACTCATTAGGTTGTTCGTTCAGTTCAGCAGATCCTGTAATTTTTCTTTACATTCACTGAGGATAGTAACGTCTGGAGAGAGCCTTATCATTGATATCCATTCACTTTGAATTTTAATTACACTCTTCGAGCTTTCTTTCGTTTCCATCAGTGCTTCTTCGGTGTATAGATGAATTACATTCCTTTCTTATACTCTTTGTAATCCGAGCACCTCGTTCTTCGTCCTCCTCTCTTATTATTCCCTATTGGCTCTTGTACATGATGTGTATTACCCGTCTCTCCTTACAGTTTACCCCTACTTTCCCCAGAATTTCGAACATCTTGCACCACTTGGCATAGTCGCATGATTTTTCCAGCTCGACATTTCCTGTGATAGTGTCTTAATTTTTCTTTGGTCTTGATTCCATAATCAACTGCAGCGTCAGAACTGCTTCTCTGATGGCTTTACTTTTCCTAAATCCAAATTGATTGTTACCATATCCATATAAGTATATAGATCTGCCAATACCTGCCATAACTTTTCTCTTATGTGCGGATGCACACATATTTACCGGTTCTCTCACGGGACTTGGTAAGAATATCTTCCACGAGTAATGAGTGTGTTGGGTAGGGGCACTACGAATGTAGTGTGTGGACATATAAGGTGCGAATATGGGTCTCGCAAGAGGCGTGAACGAGATAATCCCTGCAGTCCCACTATACTCCGTGCCCTCGATGGCTCAGATGTATAAAGCGTCTACCATATAAGCAGAAGATCCCAGGTTCGAGTCCCGGTCGGGGCTCACATTCTCACCTTTCCCCGTTGATATATATCAAAGCCAGTCAGCAGCTGAAGATATTGACTGTCATCTAACACTTCCTAACTTTCATTTTCCAGTTTTCTGTATATTATTGTAGTCGGCAACTTAGACACATGTGCTGTTCAGCTGATTGTGTAATAATTGTTACCACTTGTAGTCTTTGGAATTGTGCGGATGATATTTTCCGGTAATGAGATGGAATATCGCCAGACTCTAAATTTCGAGACTACAACGTGAATAGTCGTTTTTTTGTCAAATGATTTTAGAAATTCTGATGGTAGTTATCTATTCCTTCCGCCGTATTTGATACTAACTCTTCCAAAGCTCCTTTACGTTGTGATTCTAACATTGGACCCTCTACCTCTTCTAGAACGACTTGTTTCTTCACCTAGCACATCAGACACTTCTTCCCACTCATGGGGGTCTTCAGTCTACTCTTTTCACCTATCCGCTCTCTCCTCTGTGTTTAACACTGGAATTCCCATTCCTCTCTTAATTGAACCATCCACGTTCTTAATTGCCCCGCAGGTTGTTATGACCTTTGTATATGCTGAATCAGTCCTTTCGATAATAATTTCTTTTTCGATTTCTTCACTTTTTGATGCAGCCATATCAACTTAGCTTCCCTGCACTTCCTATTATATAATTCCTAAGCGATTTATATTCCTGTGTGTCCCTGTACTTTTGTCTTTCATCAATTAACTGTCGTATTTCTTCTATTACTCATGGTTTCTTTGCTGTTACCGTCTTTTTACCTATGTTTCTCATTTCAACTTCAGTGATTGCCTTTTTATAAATGTTCATTCCACTTCAACTAAACTGCCTGCTGAACTACACTTTATCGTTGTGTCTATAGCTGCAAAGAACTTCACGCGTCTCTCTTCATTTCCTAGTATTTCCATGGCGCACTTGTTTCGGCATTGGTTTTTCCTGCCTTGTCTCTTGAACTTCAGCCTACTCTTCGGCACTACTAAATTGTGATCCTAGCTTGTATCTGCTCCATGGTAATCCTTACAATCCAGTATCTGATTTCGGAATCTCTGCCTGACTATGATGAAATCCAACTGCAATCTTCCCTATCTCCCAGTCTTTTCCAGGTTTACCTCTTCTTCTTTTGGTTCTTGAACAGAGAATTCGTAATTACTAGCTGAAATTTATTCCAGAACTCAATTAGTTTGTCTCCTCCCTCATTCCAAGTACCAATCCCATATTCTCCTGTCACTCTTTGTTTTACTCCATTCCCCATAACCGCATTACAGTCACCGATGACTACTTGATTTTTATCTCCCTTTATGTACTGAATTATTCGTTCAGCATCCTCATTTACTTTGTCTCTATCTCTTCGTCTTCTGTTTGTGACGTCAGCGCGTATGCCTGAACTGTAATTCTCGGTGTTGGTTTGCTGTCGATTCTGATGAGAGCAATCCTACTACTGAGCTGTTCACATAAACACACTCTCTGTCCTACCATCGCATTTGTAACGATTCCTACTCCCGTTATACTAGTTTCTGCTGTGTTGCACTATACATTTCTCACCACAGATTCTCTTCTTTCCATTTAATACCTCTGACAGCCACAATATCTAGACTGAGACTTCTAGCTTCCCTACCATATTCAATTTCTAATATTCCACGCCCCGACTAAAAGAACGTTATTCTTTCGTTGCTTATTCATTCTTTTTCTCGTAGTCATCCCTTCTTTGAAAGTCCCGTCCTGGAGATCTGAATGGAGCTGTAGTCTGGAACTTTTGCTAATGGATATATCGCCATGACACTTTTTTTTTTTCAAGTACAGACCACATGTCCTGTAATCCATTGTAACAGCGTAAAAGACAATTACGAGGAAGAAGCAGAAAGTTTACAATTAATCGGTATATATGGATTTCCTGTGGAATCTTTCATATGCTGTCATCAGCACTCTTTGAAGCGCCAGCTGCCTCCATATCGGATTAATATAAAATAAATATCAGACAGTAATGCAGTATTTTATGTTTATCATGCAACAACAGAGAAGATAGGTTCAGATGAATTAATTTCTTTCCTGTGTCATTATGTCACTACGATTCTGGTCCAGAGGCTAAAAATTTGGAAATCATCAGTCATAACGTGGGGTCAAATAAAGAAACATTTCAAGATGCATCCACCATCTTGTCCATCATGCAAAGCGTTTTGAGTCAATTTGTATGATATTCCCAGTTTGAGGACATTCGTATCTGGAAAGTGACGAAAGCTTAAGCCTCACATAATGCAAAACAAAAGATGAGCTTCCAAAGGACTGGATGGGCAGAATTACAGATGCGTTTATGACACCCTCCTCTTTTCTAACTGTTGAAATTTATGGATCAGTGATAATTAAGTGGACTGATTCCTTGCAAGCAAGATTCCGATCAAAATGCCATTTCTGTCTTGAATTATTATAAAGATTAAGGTAGACCGTCATCATCGAGTGATCATCATATATCATGACATAATATGAGCTATCACAGGCTCCAACTGTACAGATAACAGAGGAATCAGAATTTTCAGAACGAGTGTTTTTGTTCCCATCCTTCTATTATTAAGGTAAGGTTTTAAAGAATTTTTCAGGAGTAAACGATTATTGTCTGAAACAGGTGTTCCTGTTTAATAACAGACCTATTGACAGACCATGCTAATAGGAAAACATATGTCCAATATTTCAGGACTGCTACCCATTACCAAAGACAAGTATCGTGATCTAAAGGAACTGGGAGTGTTCTGTGACGTTGAGGCCCAAGACTACTCTACAAACATTTCATTCTGGCAGCGAATCTGTTGTTTTATGAAGCTCATTTCGTATTTTTTGTTCAATGTAAGTAAAAAGTAAAACATTGCCACTGCGGTATATAAATACCGAGATTTACTATTAATAACTGAACTTACGATACACCAATAATATTGTTATTCTACGTGTTGTAATCATTGACTTAATGATTATTGCAAGTTATATACAAAGTGATTTAATAACGACACAAAATTTGAGACATTAGAGCATAACATTGAGTTATTAATCATTACAGTTTACTTAAGTTCATTCAAATTAAGAACGGAAAATTGATAAACAATACAATACCCAAAACATAATAAGTCATGAACACCACCGTACAATAGATGTCTAGGTGCACAAATGAAAATGTGATCTCAGTATCAAATTAGATTCGTTCACAGTCTGATTTGATATTAATTTAACAAAGTGAACAATACACATTGAAATAGACATATTCGGTCTAGTTACAAAAAATATTTTTAATGCTTTCAAGAAATACTGGTAGTGAAGTCTGGTCATTCAATCCACTCCATACATTCCAAAAGAATACTTCAATAAACCACGAAGCCACAACATTTCAAATATTAAAATTGCTCTTCTTAACAATCTATAGAATAGACTTAATCATTTCTTCCCATGTAGTCTTCAAATGGAGTATCGACAACAAACACTTCAGGCAAGAAGCGATAGAAACTTTTCAAATATGCTGCTACAGAAGAATGGTAAAGACTAAAAGCATGGATCAGATCATAAGGAGGTACTTAATGAAACTAAATATAAAATCAATTTATGTCTCAACTCAACCAAAAGATGGACTGGTACTGCAAATTGTAAGACATCAAGGAACTGACGGTTTGATAATGGAAGGACTTGTCGAAACAAGAGGGTTAAAATATTTGAAGAATTTTTCAACATAGCTTGAAGAGATGCATCAAACCATTCAGTGGACTGAAGACCACAAAAACCACACTGACAAAAACAACATTCTCATGGTTCTTCTCTGAAGATATTTTCCCATTAGTCTCCTGAATTTTTTGATGCAGTTCTCCACGACTTCATCTTTTGTGCCAGACATTTTACCTTGAAGTAACAGCTTCAATCAACAATCTCAGTTATCTGATGCATTTATTGCATTTTCTGGCTTCCCCTACAATTTATACCCTCTGCGATTCTATCTAGTAACATGGAATATTTTACTGATGATGTAACATGTCCTATCATCCCTTAACTTCATCAAACAAATAATTTCCACATATTCCTTTCTCTTCCAATTATACAGAGAAATTCCTCAGCTGTCATCTTATCAGTCACTAATTTTTTTTCATCTTTTCGTAAAATCACAAATCAAACCGCTCAGTTTTCTAGTTTTGACGTATTGTATAAAAAAAATCGTCAAATGAGAACGCTTCTACGTAAAAGTCTTAGAATGATCCATTCCGACAGTACAGTGTAATTTAGAGATCTGTGTAGTAATATATAACGTTATGAAGAGGGTGGCAACTCGGTCTTCAGGCGCTGTTTTAATGTTTCCTAAAAGGTAAGCTTCCCAAGTTATCTGTATATGGGATGGAGTTTGTAGAAATGTATTATATACTTGGGAACGTTCAGTGAAATTCCGAGCAGTGTACTGTGTGTGTCAATGAACTGATTATCTATTTGTAACATATTTTAGTTGCAGTCCACATGATAAAATTTGTCTTTGAGATTGTTTACAGAACTAAAACAATAACTGTAGTATGAAAAACCACATGTGTGTAAGTGAATTTAACTTAACCAGATTTAATCATCGAAGTGCAGATACACCGTTGAGTCCTAATGCTGAATTAATTAAGACATACTAATATATAATTATTATGAGATTTTGTGGCCCTAGCAAATGAAACTTAAGTTGTGGAATATGCATTTTTTCGTTAAGTTAAATTTGGTAATAAAACAAAGTTTGAATTAACTCTGTAGTTTATTAGGAAAAAAGTGTTAAAAAGAAAAGCAACTGAATCACTCTTGAAATCATCAAAAATACGAACATATAATTAACCATGAGAAGTATAAATATGGATCTGCCATTTGGCAACGTTACTTGAAGCATTAATAATAGCTTAGAATCACGCACCTGACTTGATGACAATTATCTCAAACTCCCCACATGTCTGAACAAGAAACTGAAGAAGCCCATGCATCTGATAATGTGCTGACCGATGTGAGGCAGTATAGTCTGTCATGAATCTGAAGTAAAAACTTGTGACTGCGCAAACATCTTGGAGCTGATAATTATGCTCGCCATAATCTTCCTTCTAAAACGAGCAGAGCAGTCCCACCATACCTGGATGTGATGCAGTGCAGCACTAGAGTCGTCCTTTTGAGGACCTGAACAATGGACCTCAGCCCAATGTTCCAGTTGAGCCTGTAGAGAGTAGATGGAATCAGCGCCCAGCCTTTTGACAAACTCCCTTATGAGGCAATGGGCTACTAATTACTCCATTCTTCCCAATAACAAAAACTCTACCACCACTCCTCTTAAATTTGTATCCTTCCACCAATGGCATAATTATTTCTTTTACAAAATATCCTGCCAAAGAAGAGGAGAAAACTTAAAAAAAAATGAACTTAATTCCCTATGATCTTTCCTAAAATCTTCCTCATGATGTCACATCAGTATCACTAACAACCTTCCTCTCATTCAGCAATTACCCTCACATCAACGTGCTCAAGGCTAGCTATTAATTCTGTGCCATGTTCTGAACCTTGGCATGTTCTGAACCTACAGTGTGTCAGATCTGAATAAAACGTTCTCGATTTTCCAGCCGCGGAAATTCGAATAAAATCCTCGAGCTTTCGACGGCCATCTCCGCCATCGTCGTCAGGAGTTCACTGACTGCCGGCGCTGTTACGGTTTCTCGCTTATATAGGCATGATGAAATCATCAGCAGCCAATGAGATCCATCCAATGTGGTGCGAGCGCTCCCGGCCAGCTGGAGGAGCTAATGCCGGTGGCAGCACCGGTGACGTCACGTGGTGCAAGGGGCAGGCGCTACGTTTGAAACTGCAGCTCCCGCGTCGCGCATCTGCCTCTGCTTTCTTTCGACGTCCAACGCCCGTCCCCATTTCCTGCTAAGTGTGTATCCCTGGTCTCTGTTGAAGTTTTTGTTGTTTGAACGAATCTCAGCAGCTTCCTTTACAACGGAGTCCCAATATATAGAAGCATGAGCCCACACTTTTGTATTTTCGATCTGTATTTCATGTCCGTTTCCTAGGCAATGCTCCGCTATGGCTGACTTGTCAAGCTCCCTTTGTTTTATATGGTGCTTGTGCTCAGTACAACGCTCCGCAACCGTGCGAATTGTCTGTGCAATGTACATGCTGCCACATTCACAGGGTACACCATACACACCGGACACTCTAAGAGCAGTGTCGCCTTTAACAGGGTGCAACATATCTCGTATCTTGGGGACGGGCCGCAGCATTGTTCATAGCCCATGTTTTTGCAGCAGACGTCCTAACGTACTGGTAGTTGCTCCACAGTATGGCATGAATGCAGTCCGTTTGGCCTCTTCTACTGATTCGTCAGGTGTCTTTCGTCGGCGGCCCTTGAAAGCGTTTGCGATGTCTCTTTTGCTGTATCCATGTTCCCCAAAAACACATTTTAAGTTCTGCAATTCAGACTGTAGGTGGTCGTCGTCAGAGATAATCTTGGCTCTATGAACCAACGTGTTCAGGACAGCTTTCTTGTGTACAGGGTGGTGGAAACTATTAGCGTTCAAGTACCGATCAGTGTGTGTTGGTTTCCGGTACACTGAATGACCAAGCTGGCCTTCCGCTCAACCAAAACATCAAAGTCTGGTAGCTTGCCGTGCTTCTCCATTTCCACAGTAAATTTCATTATGGGACGGACACCATTCATATGATCGACGAGCTGCTGTAGTGTATCTTCACCATGAGGCCATATCAGGAAGATGTCGTCAACGTATCGTAGAAAGCAATACGGCCGTAATGTCGCAGATTGCAGAGCCTGATCCTCAAAGTGATCAATGAAGAAATTTGCGACTGCTGGAGACAGTGGTGATGCCATGGCTGTGCCGTCAGTCATCTCATAATACACATCGCAGTACGAAAAAGTACATAGTCGATAGGACGTCACGGAACAACTTAATGATTCCAGACGGAAAATGGTGGCTCAAAAGATCCAGCGTATCTTGTATTGGCACCCTCGTAACAAGTGACACAACATCCAGGCCAACCATTAGGTCGTTTGGACATATCTTCATCCTAGGTTTGTAGTAGTCAAACACCACATTCGAACTACTGTAGTGGACAGAATTTTGAAGAGGACCAGTCTCGTTATAGGTCGACAGCTGAAACGACAGACAAGGTACGAGCTTGATAATAATGGCAGGAACCTACATGAGTGTCATCTGTCTTTGTCATCAACATTGTCACCATTCGATTGCTAGTTGCTGGATGTAGCCACGGCAGCGCAACAACATGCGAGTTTTTCCAAGGCAACGTCGAAGCAATGTGCCTTGATTTTTTGTTTGTTTTGCTTTAGTTTTGTTAGGCCTCAGCCAGTATTGTGTTACTTCTGTTAAAGGCACCATACATCGTCACCAGTCACGTTGTTTGATAGGTATGCTCGTTGAGGCATCTAATAATCCCCAAGCAAAAGGGTGTATATGGCCACTGATTGACTTTAGTTGCTTTAAATCAGAACACGCAGTTTTCCCACACCCTCGTTCAGCTGTATGGTGGTGCAAATCACTGTCTGACCATACGGACCCACCGTGACTTCCGTAAACCGAATTAGGAAACTACGATAATGACCTCGTTGTCCATGGATATAGACCCAAATCCCCATACATACGTTTGTTAACTACTTTGGAAACTTGTTCCTTGAATACGGCGAATAACTGACGTCAAAATTAAACTGCTTGAGAAGGCACAAATGTTGTTAGCATTATCTGCAGCATATATCAACACCCCCCCCTTCTCCACCTCCCCTTTCCGCATATCGATACAAAAAGCGAACAAAATATCGCAAGTGTTAAACTTTTATCATTTAACGCTTCGTATTTAACTTATAATCAATACTCCTTACATCCTTCACATACGCAACATTCAATACGTCACAAGAACGAAGACAGAAGCTCACATTGAAAATTACTGTTTTTGAAATACACTTTTGTCAACGAACACTACAGTACACCAAACAAAAACCTCACGAACTTATGGTCGAACTTATTTACACGCACATAAAAAAAAGTTTTGCATCATCCCGGTTCCCAGAACTACTGAAGACAGACGTTGACTGTGGATATTGTATCACAGACACAGTCCATTTGTCTGTTCAGAGATGTCACTAAACCCACCCAAATATATAAACAACCCCTCATGAGCAGTGTCTATTAGACGGAGGGGGTCCGACAGCCGATTAGTCCCAGTCAATCGACCAAGAAGAATGTACACGGCTCGTGTTGTCTGTAGTTCAACCACGCTTAGACAGCCAATACCGCCGTTCGATAGAGTGAACCAAAGCTATGTTGATCTGACATGGAGGAGATACAGGAGACAGGAACTGTCAATGACATGCCTTGCTTAGGTCGCCCAAGGGCTGCTACTGCTACATATGGATTATGGCTCGGAGAAACCCTGACAGCAACGCCACCATGTTGAATAATACTTCTCGTGCAGCCACAGGACGTCGTGTTACGACTCAAACTGTGCGCAGTAGGCCACATGATGCTCAACTTCACTCCCGACGTCCACCGGCGAGGTCCATCTTTGCAACCACGACACCATGCATCGCGGTACAGATGGACCCATCGAAATACCGAATAGACCACTCAGGATTGGTATCACTTTCTCTTCACCGATGATTGCCGCATTTTGCTTCAGTCAGACAATCGTCGGAGACGTGTTTGGAGGCTACCCGGTCAGGCTGAACACCTGAGACACACTATCCAGCGAGTGCGGCAAGGTGGAGGTTACCTGATGTTTTAGGGTGGCACTATGTGAGGATGACGTTCGCCGCTGGTGTCATGGAAGGCGCCGTAACGGCTTTACGACACGTGAATACCATCCTCCAACCGATAGTGGAACTATATCGGCAGCATGTTGGTGAGGCATTAGTCTCCATGAACTATTCGTACACCATCGTGCACATCTTGTGAATGACTTCCTTCAGAATAACGACATTGCTCGACTAGACTGGCCTACATGTTCTCCAGACATGAACTCTATCGAACATGCCGGGTATAGATTGAAAAGGGCTGTTTATGGACGACGTGACCCACCAACCACTGTGAGGGATCTACGTCGAACCGCCGTTGAGAATTGGGGCAATCTGGACCAACAGTGCCTTGATGAACTTGTGGATAGTATACTAGAATATATGCATGCATCAGCGCAAGAGGACGTGCTACTGGGTAGTAGAGGTACCGGTGTGTACAGTAATCTGGATCACCACCTCTGAAGGTGGGCTGAGTAATGCGAGTGTGGCGATCATCTTCAACGCATCTTTCACTCATTGTGTTGTGTGACCAACACACTGACAAGCTATTCTGTAGTTTCCAACCCTCCTCAATCCCAGATTGTCTTCTGCCGAACAGGGAAGAGCTCAGGTCCTTGTAGGTAGGCGCAAGATGACTTTAACATAATGTTTCCTTAATATTCTACCTAATTTCGATGAAATATTGCCGACGTACGGGAAGAACGCCCTGGAGTAGAACCGTAGCTCTTCTTAGTTTGTGGGTGGTCATGTTTCTTCTTCCATACAGCTGTGCTGACCTGATGTGGAGAATATCTGTTATCTATGAACACAGATTGAATGTGTCCCAGCTCCTTTGCAAGGCAGTAGCCATTAGAAACAACTTGTGCCCTGTGCGACAAATTGACGGTGTTGTCACAGGTGATCCTCTCTCCCCTCTTGTACCTAACTTCTTTATGGAAGATTTTCAGGTGAGAACACTTCATTCGGCTGAACATGAACCAAAAGATTTCTGTCGCTATGTGGCTGATACTTTTGTACAGTGGCCCCACGCTTCTTGTAGCATCTGAATTCTATCCATGAGCATATCAAATTTACGATATAAGTGAAGAAGAGAGGCTGTCTGACATTATTGGACGTTTGGTCCTTCTGGTTGGTTCATTGGGAAATTCCACTTGAGCCCACAGATAGAGACCTGTATTTGTAGGTGTCGAGCTGCCACCACACGTAACAAACTATGAGTGTCCTTCGAACATTGTTGTGTCTGACGGAAACATCATTAGGAAAGAGCTGAAATACATATCATCTGTTTTCAGATTAGAACAGTTTTAAGGAATCAGAAACGTGACCACTCACAAGGTAGAGAGAAGAAAGAGGGGTTCAAGTCCAGGGCGGTTTCTCTACATCGACAATATTTCGTCGACATAGGCAGAATAGTGATGAATCGTTATAGTAAATAAATCTCCCACTCATCTACAAAGACTTGTGCTCTTCCAGATTCGTCAAAGGACGATCTGGGTTTGAGAAGTCGTGGGATCTACAGAACACCTTGCCACTGTGGTAAAATGTACGTGCAGTGGCAGTTGTTCCACATAACGTAAGCAAAGGTAAGCAAGCGGCCTGCAGTCTCTGGCAGCTGCCAGAACTGCGCGTCCAGAGAAACAATGACGCCAGCGACGGGGGGGAGGACGCCGACGTGAAATGCATGCATCACTTGGGTGGCCCAATGCAGAGACTGCACAGAGCCTCACAGGTGAGAGCAGGGCGCGTCTGTGCCCGCATAATATCGCCATGGGTCCCTTAGAAGAAGGCAGCTCCTCGAAAGTAGCGCCCCCATTGCAAGTGGAGGCATTTTTAGCGCCCCCATTGCAAGTGGCGGCAGACAGCAGTAGCATGCCAGAGGGATCAAAGGTGGCTTAGCGGCTGTCAGTTCCCACTTATGATCCAAACTGCCGATTTCCCCTTTTTAAGTCTCCTCTAAATTCTTATCAAACTGATCGCGTGGAATAGAAACTTCACATTTTTCGCAGAAGGATCATGCCGATTACGGAAGTAACAAGTGTGAGTTGATCGGAGTTATTTGCAGTTGCAGCAGTGTTTAAATACAGTACAAAACGTCTGTCAAACACAGTTCAACTTGATTGCAAGTTGGCTGCTCGACCGAGCCATTCTGTGCTGGGACGGCCCGCAGGTCATCTGAGAATGTGCAGTGACAAGAAACGCCTTCATGATGTATGGTGATTCCAGCATCCCTAACGCTTTTGTTTATTCAATATAGTATTAGTCCTTGTTGTGCTCTTCACATGCAGTGAATTTATCCTGAATAGTTTTAGAAAATAATGATCGTGTGAATCCTACTGGAATTTAGGTGGTCGAAGTCTATGACTGACTTCTTTTCCAGAGCGTAATGAGGATAAAGGGTGTTATTTACAAATTTGAAACACATAAAAATTACACTTCAGTGCATTTCCTACCTGTGTGATGTTTCTTGCAACTTGACTTTATCTTCAGAACAGCAGAATGCTGTTGGAGTACCAAAGGGAACTGGTATTACCTCACCATACGATAATCCCTGCGCAAAGAGTGTTATTCTTAGAAGATGTCGGTGACAGTAATGAAAGAGCCATTTAACTTTGATGTTTTCAAAATAATTTACCTTTTTTCTAATACGAAGCTAGTTATCTTTTGGCAAATTGACGTTTTTCTTATAGACAATATTGATGTGAGCTATGTTCTCGTAGGACTGGTACTCCGCTTTCACGAAAAAATGACATCGGTACGTTTTCCTTCAAGATTATCACACTAACATCGTGTCTGTAAGTTTTATATCTTCATCTGGCCAGGTCACTGAAGTTATATCTCAACATTTTGGGCAGTGTCTTAGTTAAATTAGCGATTACAGACAGTTTACTTTTAAAAAATTTTATTGCAATTATTAGTTGCTTCAAGGAATTTAGTCAACCCTCTTACTCCCGAATTTAAAATTTATTATGGTAATTGTAAAATGCGTTTAAAAATTTTTGTTCATGCCATTAAATTTATAATAATTTTATTTGCAATTGCCCTATTTATGATTGGATTAAAAATGACGTTGGGTCGCACACCATCTATAAGCCGTAGGGTCAGAAGACTTTGGGCACCTCGAAAAGAGTTCAAACACCCGAGCATTCCAGAGAGCGAAACAAGTGTGGTCTACCGTCGCCTCCCCAACGTGCCCATGAGAATATCTGAATGTATGAGTGTCATCAGACTACGTCAACGAATGATGTCTCCATCACTGACAATGCTTCCAGTGATAAAAGAGTGAATACCTATCACTTCTTGAGGTTTTAGGCATAGATTTATATGGACCACTATGTAGTGGTACCTCTGTAAGGGATGGTGCACGTGTGGTGATGCATGTGTGATAGGAAACCAGTCAAAATGCTGTGAACAATTGAACAATATAACTTCATTTTATCTTCAATTCTACATGAGAGAGGCATGCTTATGATTTCTGAGCGGTGCAACCAGCATCGTCTGCTAGGATGGCGCCCGGCAATGCTGCTTCAGGTCTCTGGCCCAGCAACAAAGGCAAGGCCACAGTCATTTCCAGTAGCGGTGCTTTCTGCTGGAGCGACACGCCAGCCGGTGGCCCCACTATTCTTAGCTGACGGTGGTGGAGGCCGCTCTGCACAGGTCCAATTCACTCCCCTCGAATAGGCGGAAGAAGACGGAGAAGACGGCTGGAGTCATGATGCTGAGCCCATCCCTGCGCTTCAGCGTTGGTTGCAGGAAGCACGGACAGCAGGCCGATGTGGCTGTGGCACCAAGGCCCATGAAGGACTCAGTGCAGCAACAGACGTAGGGTGGTCTCGAATGAGAGGCTGCTGACGTTGCCCAGTTGTCTCGCGTACCAGCGATGCTCTGGCATCATGGTGCGGCCAATCGGTGATGACCACAGCCTCGAATCAAACGACGTCTTGTCCTCAAATTAAGTCTCATTAACACTCCATTACTGTCCGTTTGTCTCTCTAAAAGCTGGTGTCTAGTCCCGTCGCTGATAACAAAGAGACTCGCTAGAGTGAGGTGGCAATTATAACGACCCGCTTACTGTGTCTTTCTTTGCTGTGTGGGACTGTTTACTACTGCACTCAGTTACCCTAGCTTTACAACTCACTTACGCATCTTTTATTGTTCCCTACATGTCGACATGTAGGGCACAATACATGGATGATTGCCAGCATCTTACTGCAGTACTCCACAGTGGCTTCCATGCTATTTTCAGTCACTTACGCTAAAGAATTAATATTTTCACCGAAAATACTGGTTAGTGCCAACTACACTGCCTACCTCCGTGTAGAAAACCAGGTCCCTTGGGTCTCAGTCCAACCCATTTCTCTCATTTCATTACAGTTATACTCTTCACCAGTACCGTTTCCCAAACTTGTCTGTTCGTAACTATTGCATTACTACTATATCGATCCACCTGTTCTCTCTTGCGCTGGAAAATCCAAACCCTGGATCGGGTTTCCTCACGCTACATCTCCTCAAACGCAAAAGAAGCTGGGCAGAGCAAAATCAGAATCACCGTGATGCTAGGAACTGCAAGTCACTGTTACTTGACGTCTCCTACATCGATACTGCTATATGTGCTGTAGCATTTCTAGCACTGTTATCCACCCTTCTTGGGCTGCTATCATTTTACTTAGGAGCTTTCCATACCTGGCTCACAATTATACTTCAGAGAGGTAAGAATCTGTTTGGATAAGATTTCTATGATTCATCTGGCCAGTAGAGCTGTGGCTGTGTCACATGAACAGAGTAACTCCCATCATAGACGATGGTAAATGAAGCGTAGGTCCTACTGTATCCCACCTAGTCCAATTAATTAGTAGTCAACTGCCTCACAACTTCAAATGTTCTGCCCCCATGAGTTTCCCTTCCTCGTAACAACTACCGGTACCATTGTGTCGTTGCACACTGAGTAGATCCAGTGGAGTGCTGCTGTCCGTATATAAGGTTATGGTTCAATCATCTCCTTTAGGCGAAGTTGTTCTCCTGTTTATGCCTTAAATAGCTGCAGGATGCATCTGTTCGTACTCATTATAACCTCGCAAGTTGGGAGTATTGTGACCTTCCAATTCTGACATTCGTGGAGCCCATCCACACTCATCTCCACATGTCCATCTCCGTCTTCTGCTAGTAGTAATATCCCTTCTTAACTTACTAGCATAAATTTCTCAACTGCCGCTAGCTTCACCGGATAAATAAATAAATTTTTTCGTGAGTAATAATGCGGTGTTTGCCTACACAGTGAATCACATTATTCAACAACGTATTAAATATTTCAAGCTGGAATATGTTATACATTCTTAAATTATTAGGAGAAAAAATTGACTTTAAAAACGACAAATTGTTAAATATTACCTGCTTGGTTTTTCAACACGTGAATAATTAAAAAATTAAGTTTGTTTCAACGTCTTATTTTGAATATTGTGGAAGTTCAGTGCAACTAAAACAGAAATTACACGTCTTTCAGTACGTAAGATGAACATAAATATTCACTCCGTTATGTATTCAACAGTTTTTAAACT
Organism: Schistocerca gregaria; assembly: GCF_023897955.1. Classification (NCBI taxonomy): domain Eukaryota; kingdom Metazoa; phylum Arthropoda; class Insecta; order Orthoptera; family Acrididae; genus Schistocerca; species Schistocerca gregaria. The sequence continues at coordinate 162,397,651 of NC_064923.1, read as the reverse complement.
TTTTTCGTAGAGTTAATGACATACTAATTATTTGGTTAAAGTGTCCTTCCAATATCTACTAAAGTTTTTGAATTACTAAATTTCAGAATACTAGTAAAAACTAGAAGGCATGGCATACTGGTCCCCTTAACTGCTTCTGTACTTCTGAGGCAGACGCCTCATGAGTAAGATGAAGGAGCTTCACCGTACTGTAGATCAACTGTTGCAGAATGAGTCACTTGGATTTACAGTGTCGCTTTATGCCTGGTCCGTTTTTCTGGTGCCTAATGCGGCCAGTGCAGGCTACCTGGTGGTTGATTATAGTGCTTTTAATCAGAAAGTTGTACTTGAATCGGTCCACATACCCGATATACATCATTGCTCTTTTTGGTTCTCTGTTGCTAAATTCTTTAGTGCTATTGATTTAAACCACGTTTACCATCAGATGAAGAATCCAAAGATGTTACCGCCTTTATCTATGTGTCCAATGGGTTGCCCTTTGATCTAGCTCCTGCGGGGTTGTCGAGATTGATAGATTCGGTGTCTGGGGATCTCCTTATACAGGGTGCATCATAAGTAATGGCGTAAACGCATACAGTTGAAAGTACACGAAACTAGAAGCAAGAAAAGTCTCCGAAAACATTGATACCTTAATAGCTACGAGCAATTTTTCATCTTCGATACTATGAAAGAAATCTCTTCTACGGCAAGTTCTTTGCTTTCCATACTTTGGGAAGTGGTTGAATCGACCAAAATAAAAATAAAAAATGTCCGGAAAACATGTGCTCTAAAACGCATGCCTTAAAAGTTACGAGCACTTGATCATTAAAAGAGTTGTGTTTCAAAGTAGCAAAATTGAACAAGTGCTCAAACGTCTTAAGGAATGCATTCTAGAGCACATGTATAATAGACTTTTTTTGTTTTGGTCTATACTGCCAGTTCCCAAAATATGGAAATCAAAGAATTTGCATTAGAAGAGATTTGTTTCAAGTTTTCGAAGGTGAAACATTGCTCGTATCTCGTAAGGTATGTGTTTTCGACGCTATATTTACTGAGACCTTTTCGCTTCTAGTGTCCTGTACATTCAACTGTATGCGTTTACGCCATTAATTATGATACACCTTGTATAATCACTTCGATGAGGTAGTGATGTATAGTCAAACTTTGGATGATTTGCCTCAGGTTTGTGTAGGCTTATGGAGGCGAGACTGGCTATGAATCTGATGAATGTGTATTTGGTTCACAGCCAGATTTCCTTTTTGGGACATATTTTACAGGAAAAATTCTCTGTTGAGGTGATAATCGTAATCGGCAATTTGGCCACAAAGGAATACATTCGAAAATTACGGATGAAAATTTAAAAGCAAAAATTTCTTGAACCCCCTAGTTTCGCTAGGTGACCTGCAGATAGGTGATGTGGCTTTGAAATGAAAAATCTACATCGCCGTGTATCAAGTTTTGACTTTCGCATCGGTGCAAAATTACTTTATGTTGTAGCACGGAATGAATCTAAAGCACCACTAGCTGAAAATTTGGCGTCTCGTTATCAAGCCGCTAGTTCTACAGGGTATATCATAAGTAATGGCGTAAAAGTGTACAGCTGACACCTGTACACGATACTAGAAGCAAAATAAGTCTCAGTAAACATGAACAACAACACGCATACCTTATGAACTATGAGCGCATCTGCATCTATCATACTGTGAAACAAATCTCTTCTACTGGAAGGCTCTGATTTCATGTTTTTTTACAGGCATTAGTGCGTACACGACAAAAATGTCCAGTAAACATGGATTCTAAAGTGTGACGTTAACAGCTATGAGCACTTCTTCAATAGGAGAGATGTGTTTGTCAATAGCAAAGATGACCAAGTGCTCATAGCATCTAAGGTATGCACATTAGAGCACAGGTAAAGCGGACTTTTTTGTTTGTTTAGGTCCATACTAGCACCTCTGAAACCATGGAAATCATGGAGCTCACAGTAAAAGAGATTTGTTTCACAGTACCAAAGATTAGGAAGTGTTCATAGCTCTTAAGATATGAATTGTCAAGTCCATGTTCTCTAACAGTTTAGCTTCTAGGACTGTGATCTTTTAATTCTATGCGTTTACGCCATTTGTTTACATCCTGTACATTGTGACGCCAGAAGCTCTCGATAATTGCACTCTTACGCTGGGAAACGTCACTCACACAACGTTTACTCTGCCCGTTCGATCGTTTTACGTTGATGACACTCCGCTATGACGGGAGGGCTAATACGGAACAAGGTCCCATCACCAGCATCGTCCCTATGTTGCTGGAAGCTGCAGCTCATCAATTAGTCTCCGTGATTAACGGTAATGGAACGAGTGGAGTTTCGTGTTCTTGTAAATAATTAATCTGCCGATCGCCAGGCCGGATTAGATGCGCTTCGGCGGTAAGCTAAATCCGATATCCTGCAATTGTATCCGTTCACAAAAGTATCTCAGCGGATTCTGCTTCGCGAGAGAGCTTATCAGGAATCCCTAGCTTTCAGTTTCATGCTGCAAAAACGTATTTTATAATCTGACTGACCTCAGAGAAGTATTCTAATTCATATATCCAGCATAGTAATTTCATTTCTGAATATTTGACGATGGTTATGAAAATTATGAGAGAATATAAAATAGCTTTTAATCCACTGAAGGGGATACATAAAATCCTTTCCTTGAATAATACAGGACTACCAGAATTATTGCACTGGAAGTGAGGAATATGATATAAAAAACGGCGTAAGAAAAAAATATATAATGATACATATTTAAAACAATCGAAGCTCGAACTGGTTTGTCCCGTCACAGCTATGATAAACAAAGACTGGAATTTTTGTAAACTGAATTAGTGTTAGAGCAAATTAACGATCAATGGCACTACGTAATGATCGCCATTGATAGTTTGTACCATTCATTAAAAAAAGTTCAGGTGCAATAAAACGCTCTTTTTGGTGTTTACTGGGAATTTCTAGAACAAGAACTCGCGAGCAATGAAAAAAAAAATATTTGTTTCTAATGTTGTTCAATCGTTTCACACTGATAATTTTGCGAACGTTGAACATTTTTCACGCTAATGCAATTCTCAAAGCAAGACGACATGTTGCCACCCTCGTGTTGTTATAGAAAGGCCACTGTTGGCACGCTTCTCCTTGCTGTTTCAAGGTACGTGACGTGAACGTACGAAGTTTCAAGACTGAGTGAAAAGTATGACTGTTGCCTCCGACACTAGCCGCGTGGAATCATTAAGAACTTGAACTACAGATGGGAAAAACTGACTGGTTTAAAACGATACCGGTATTTTAATTCGAAATAAACGGTATTTTTGGTATTTGTACAGTCTTAGTAACAACAGTGTTTTTTTATTTTCTACTAATAAATGGGTTAAAAACGGTTAGTAATTTGGTGGAGAACTGACACTAAGGCTCTTGGTTATAATATAAATCTTTAAAAGATGTAATGCTTACTCTTAAAATTTCCATTTCTTTTAAATGTTAGGTTGTTATAGAAAACCGTAGAAGCTATTAGCGTTGTATTAATAACAACATCGATATTTATGAATGAGAAATAAACTCCGAAGATTCAACACAACACTGATGACAGAATCGCGTACCTGTAGCTGTGTGGTGCTACCAATTGGACAATGTTTGTACTCCTAAGAAACAGAAAACTTTAAAACGAAAAATATTCTGCAACATCAGTTTCCACCTTCTACCACTTGCTATTCATAATGCGCAAACAATGATATAATCATCTGGCACAAGAACATTCTTGAACAGAATTTAAAAATATAGGAGAAATCTGTTAAGTTGGTTTTGTTTCTTTTTTAAAAAAAAAAACAGCATAAATCGGTTATCCATTGGGCTATTAGAATATGTACCAAGTTTTGTTGCTATACTATAGTTACAGCCTACAGTGGACTTCTGTGAATGGCTGAAATTTAATTATAATCTCTGCGCTATAGCAATGGAAATAATATCTACGATAGTGCTGCCAAAGCAGAGGTTCGAAACACAGCCTCCCGAAATTCCATCAAAGAAGGAGAAGAAAGTACTCCAGTATTTGAATCAAGAACAACTGCCAACATGATTAACTTAGAAGTAGATATCCTCGGAGAAGTGGCGCAACTTGAATCAGGTAAAAAAATCCAAGTCTTCTGGTCCAGACTGTATACGCCTAGAGCATGCTCATGCAATAGCTCTGTACTTAACAGTCATATACAAACCCTCGCTGGACGAAAAATCTAGACCCAGAGACTGGAAAATTGCACAGGTCACACCAATATTCAAGAAACGTAGTAGAAGTGATCCAGTAAATTACAGGCCCATATTATTAACGGCAGTATGCAGCAGGAGTGTGAAACATTTGTTGTGTTCGAACATTATTAATTACCTCGAAGAGAACGGTATTTACACACAGTCAACACGGATGTAGAAAACATCGTCCTTGTGAAACACAGCTAGCTCTTTACCCACAGTAAGTAATCAGTGCCATTGGCAAGAAATTTCTAATTGACTCCATTTTTCTAGATTTACAGAAGCAGCTTGTAATGAAATAAGAAGTAGCAGAAATAAGAACAGCGAGAAACTTAACATCAGGATTGATGGTCATGAAGTCAATGAAGTTAAGGAATCCCTGCTACCTAGGCAGTAAAATAGCCAATGAGGGACGGAGCAAGGAAGACATCAAAAGCAGAATCGCTATGGCAAAAAAGGCATTTCTGGCCAAGAGAAGTCTACTAATATCAAATACCGGCCTTAATTTGAGGAAGAAATTTCTGAGGATGTACGTCTGGAGTACAGCATTGTATGGTAGTGAAACATGGACTGTGGGAAAACCGGAACAGAAGAGAATCGAAGCATTTGAGATGTGGTGCTATAGACGAATGTTGAAAATTAGGTGGACTGATAAGGTAAGGAATGAGGAGGTTCTTCGCAGAATCGGAGAGGAAAGGAATATGTGGAAAACACTGATAAGGAGAAGGGACAGGATGATAGGACATCTGCTAAGACATGAGGGAATGACTTCCATGGTACTAGAAGGGGCTGTAGAGGGAAAAAACTGTAGAGGAAGACAGAGATTGGAATACGTCAAGCAAATAATTGAGGACGTAGTTTGCAAGTGCTACTCTGAGATGAAGAGGTTAGCACAGGAAAGGAATTCGTGGCGGGCCGCATCAAACCAGTCAGTAGACTGATGACAAAAAAAAATGGCAGAAGTAAGCCTATCTAAGTTCAGTATAGAGGGTTCTCCACAGTTCCTAGTATATGCTTTTACAGTTTCTGGAGGAGACTTAGTTGATAAAAGTCTGGCAGGGAACCCATGTCTGGAAGTGTATCGTTTGATTAAATAACCTGTTTGAAGGTCGAATTACTCTCAGCTTCCGCATCACTGTACGCACGCAAAGGAAGCAATGAGTTCTGACCTGTGTGTTTACAGGAACTGTTCCACGTGGTGACACCGCTGCTCGTTGTATTTATCTGCGGAGGATGCTTTGATACACATCGTCTGCAAATGAGGTGCAAATCCGTGGAGCACAACAGTCAACGCTGCTTGTTATGGATCTATCTTCTTCTAGCAGCCGTTGTTGTAGTCGGACGAAAATGTTACGTGGTGGACTGAGAGGACCCGGAAGACATTCTCTATGGATGCGTTTAGCAGATCTTCCAGGTGATCTACATCTACATGGATACTGTGCAAACCACATTTAGTTCAAACTACCTGGCAGATTAAAACTTGGTGTCGGACCGAGACTCGAAATGTTTGTTCGTGGTGGACGTCCCATGAAGGTTGTTAAGATCTTCATTGATGCACTGACTCAGTTTCTTCATTACAGAGAGCAGCTAACCGTCCGGCCGAATTCGCTGAGCTACCGTGCCGGCTGTGACATCCGTTGAAGTTGATCATTGCTTCTTTTACTCATTTCTTTTTTATTTTATTTTTATTATTACAGAGGGCAAGGAGTCCTCTGTCTGAACAGTCATTTATGGCATACTCACGAACCTTCCTTACTGCTTTACTTCGGCCTCGTCTCCTCTTGCATACGCATCTGCCTGGCAGAGGGTTCATCGAACCACCTTTAAAATAACTCTCTATTATCCCAACCTCGAACAGCTCACTGAAGAAACGGACACCTATATCTTTCCGAGCAATCTCTGATTTCCCTTATTTTATTACGATGATCATTTCTCTCTATGGAGATCGGCGTCAGTAAAATATTTTCGCTTCCGGAAGAGAATGTTGGTGATAGAAATTTCACGAGGAAATTCGAAGGCAACGAAAAGCACGTTAGTTTTAATTATGTCCACCCCAACTCCTGTATCATGTCGGTGACACTCTCTTTCCTATACAGCGATAGTGCAAAACGTGGTACTCTTTTTCCCGTATTTTTTAATGGTGATCGTTTCTCCCTATGTAGATCGGCTTCAAAACAATATTTTCGCATTTGGAGGAGAAAGTTGGTGATTGAAATTTCGTGAGAAGATCTCCCCGCAACGAATAGCGCCTTTGTATTAATGATGTCCATACCAAATCCTGTATCATTTCAGTTACACTCACTCTCCTATTTCGCGATAATACAACACGCCCTGTCCTTTCTCGAACTTTTTAGATATACTCCGTCAATCCCATCTGGTAAGTATCCCACATCACGCAGCACTATTCTAAAGGAGGTCGAACGAGCGCAGTGTAGGCAGACTCCTTAGTAGATTTTCTATGCGTTCCTTCCAATTTAAGTTGTTCCTACCTATAATTCCTAGCTTTTTAGTTGAATTTACAGTCTTTAGATTTGACTGATTTATCGTGTAATCAATGTTTAACGAATTCTTTTTAGCACTCATATGGATGACTTCACGCTTTTCATTATTTAGGGCCAATTGCCAATTTTCGCACCTTCATATATCTTTTCTAACTAGTTTTGCAATTTGATTTGATCTTCTGATGACTTTATTAGACGATAAACGACAGCATCATCTGCAAACAACCTAAGGCGACTGCTCATATTGCCTCCTAAATCGCTTATGTAGATAAGGAACAGCAGAGGGCCTATGACACTACCTTGGGGAACGCCAGAAAACACTTTTGTTTTACCCGATGACTTCCCGTCAATTAACACGAACTAAGATTTCTCTGACGAGAAACCACGAATCCATTCGCATAACTGAGATGATATCCCGTTAGTTATATTTCTACTATATCTAGACTGAGCCTTTACATTTCCCTTTTCAGATTTTCTAGTTTCCCTACCACGTTCAAGCTCCTGACATTCCACGTCCCGACTCGTAGAACGTTATCCTTACGTTGATTATTCAGTCTTTTTCTCATGGTAACCTCACCCTTGGCAGTCCCCTCACGGAGATCCGAATGGGGGACTATTCCGGAATCTTCTGCCAATGGAGATATCATCATGACACTTCTTCAACTACAGGCCACATGTCCCGTGGATACATGTTACGTGTCTTTAATTCAGTGGTTTCCTTGCCTTCAGCATCCTCATGTAGTTGATCATTGCTGATTCTTCCGCCTTTAGGGGCAATTTTCCACCCCTAGAACAAGAGAGTGCCCTGAACCTCTATCCGCTCCTCCGCGCTCTTTGACAAGGCCGTTGGCAGAATGAGGCTGACTTCTTATGCCGGAAGTCTTCGGCCGCCAATGCTGATTATTTATCAAAATTTAGGCAGTGGTGGGGATCGAACCCGGGACCGAAGACGTTTTGATTATGAATCAAAGACGCTACCCCTTTATATAAATCTCATTTTGTTCGCTTTTGTTCGTTGCATCTGCTCGAGGCGGACGTCGTAATACATCCATTTATGTTCGTTGTTTGTAGATTGACTCAGTTTTTTTTTTTTTTTTTTATTACAGAGAGCTCGTAACCCTCTGACCGAACACGCTGAGCTACCGTGCCGGCCCCCTAGACGACGGGCAACTTCTTCCTAAACAGTCTAATTCTGTTACCTTGCAGTTTACGAACACTGACGGAAAAAATAGTAAATCCAAGTAGCAGTTGTGTGACACAAAAGGAAGTTGGTAGGCATGTTTGTGCATCTGAAAGACGCTGCGTGTTGAGATCTCACGCGAGTCGCGTAAGAGTGGCTTTACACCACTGTGAGCATAAAAATCAGCTTTGCTTTACATACACACTGTGACGTTCGTGAATGATAGTCACCTCTAAGATTAGACATGGTGAATTGACGTTCATCCAGAATGCGTATAAAAAATTCGTCTAAGGCAACAAAGGCGACATTATCAACACCTTACTGAGTTTTAACGAGGTCGTATATTAGGGCTTTGAGAGGATGGACGTTCCGTCTGCCGGTAACTTAGCCACAATACGATTTCTGGCAATAGTGGGCGAGAGAATGTACGGTTGTAATAAAACCGGGATCCGCACGTCCACTTAGCACTACCGAAAGGAAAGACCTCCGTCTGGCGCATCTTACGACATCTGTAGCAGCAACCTGAGAAGCATTTGGCACCACATTGACACAACAAACTGTTACAGATCAGTTACTTCAAGGACGGCTACGAGACAACCACCCTGTAGCGTGCTTTCCACCACTGACCTAGAACCTTCGCTGTTTGCGACTTTAGTGGTACGTAGCGAGAGATCAACGGGAGTTTCAGGGGTAGGGGGGGGGGTCAGGATAGAAATCAGTCGTATTTTTTTAAGACTGCTGATTCTGTCGCAGCACCAATGATGGCCGTGGGTTTTTTGAAGGAAGCAAGTTTTGGGCCTCCAACCAACTTGTCTGCGTTCTACACACCCAGATCTTGGAAGCGATTTCGTATGACAGCAGATGCGCTCTTGTGGTTCTCCCACGTACGTACGTCAGTTTGATTATTCGACTTGCCATAAGTACGCAGCATTCCAGGAGGAGTTTTCCAACAGGATAACGTCGGCCCATATAGAGCTGTTGTAAAGCAGCATTCTCTAAGGAGAGTAGAGATGTTGCTTCGGCCTGCTCGGTCACCGGATCTGTCTGCAGTCGAGCACGTATGGGATATCATCGAACGATAGCTCCAGCTACATCCATAAACAGCATTCACGGTCAATGTATTGCCATCCCAAGTGCAACAGGAATGGAAATCCATCACATCCGATACCAGTACAACACAATGAATGCACGGTTGCATACAACAGTATAGGAATTGTGTGTCCGCCTCGATGCAATAGACTTTGTTGTTTGTTAACTTGTTTATTCCTCAAACAAGTTTCTGCTTCAAATATCGCCGTCGTCCGTGGGTTCTTTAAATCTAGAACATGTAGAAAATATTACAGTTACACGAACACTGTAACACATTATTACATTTTCCTTTTCTGAAATATTGTTTCCTGTGGATACTTTCATACTACTTTATTTATTGTACGTTATAGTATTTTTTTTAAGAATTGTTGTCGCTCTTTGCGGCATATTTTCTGTGCTTTTCTGTTGCCGTTTTTCTCAGCGTACGTCATGTCTTCTGCAATTGTGTATTGCATCAAGGAGGACGTACAGTTTCCATAATGTTGTTTTCTACGCAAATAAGGACCAAATAAAAGAGTTGCAAGATTATGTTATTGCACGTTTTCATGCTTGCATTCAACATTCTGGAGGTTAACTGGTTGTAAATGTACCAGCATTTAGCATCTGGAGAGGCTTATCTCGCGCTTAAATTAACCAATGATCTTGCAACGCCAGTCATACAAATACGTTAAATGTTCAAAAGTTTGTGAAATCTTCTGGGACTTAACTGCTAAGGTCATCAGTCCCTAAGCTTACACACTAGTTAACGCAAATTATCCTAAAGACAAACACACACACCCATGCCCGAGGGAGGACTCGAACCTCCGCCGGGACCAGCCGCACAGTCCAAGACTGCAGCGCCCAAGACCGCTCTGCTAATCCCGTGCGGCTCAAATGCGTTACCTAGACAAATATATCCCCAGAATTTTATTACCCTAGATTACTTATTACTTGGTGTTTCAATTTTTTTTCCTGCCATAGTAATGTCCACAGAATAGTTCTGGGTGTGTGGCGTAAGGTCGATAGGGTCCAGATCATCTTTCCAAGACTCTTTCCCACCCCTCCCAGCCATATCCTAATGGTAGTTTTGGAGAAGGCTCGTCAGTACCGACTATTTAGGGTACTCAAAAACAGCGTTCTGTATTTTCAAGAGGTAGTTTAGGTCAAAAGTAGAAAACAGGACCAATTACGAATAACGACATTCATTAATGATTTGTTATTCGTTGTGTCTGTACTTATTTCTCTAATTGTGATACTACTGAGTCGCATGCAACTTACATCTCTCTCTCTCCTACGTCAATCATATAAGCATGCTGTGCTGGCATCAGAAAAAGATCTGGTAAAGACTGAATTACGTATAAAGTGAAATGGAGCGCTCTGATGGAGCAAAGTCTCCCCCAAAATAGAGAACAACAAGCACTGTGACGTAACACATTTACTAAGACGTAATTCGAAAGGACTTTGAACACAATTGATCTGATGCCTGAAAGGAAAAAGGAAACAAAATTCTTCTGAACATTCAACAAAACACTACCTTCTTCTTGAAGTGTCCAGTCCAGGTCCACAGAATGATATAGGTCATTTACTAGCACGAGACTCTAACAGCAACTGGGGGAAAAACGGTAAAATCACTACCCTGCCAAGTAATATTTTTTGCATTGCCTCTGAGTGAATTCCTTTGTCCATCAGGGGGTAGGAAAATGTGTCTACATTCAATAGTTACCACTAAAAAGTTCTCGAAGTCCAAGATTGTCGTCCTCAGCAGAACCCGTTCCCAGGAAATGTGACTGCGAAGGCGGATGACTACAGCGGCGAATGGAGGACAGGGCGGCAGTAGCGGCGGCGACTTCCGAGGTAAACAGTAGGTGGATGAACTGCCGGGTGCAGTCAGAGAGCGAATCCTAGCCTCGCGGATGACTACAACTTTCTTATTGGCTGGTTCCCTTTTTGGTCTATAGTCCAATCGGTGAGCGCCTCTGTCTTGTGAGTGCGGAGTCGAGAGAATTTAAATGTCTCACAACAAGTTCCGCATTTTCCTTTCAACTTGATTTGGCTGAGAAAGAAATGTGTTGCGCTACTTACTAAACGCCTCTCTTAATTTTAGCCACTCAGTTCACAGGTTTTAGAGAACATTTATTTCCCTCTTTGACCAACCTGAATTTCATGCAATTATTATCCAGCTTGATATTTTTCGAAAAGCAAATAAATTGAAAGAAACACGAGCTCTACTTGTCTTAAGAACTCAAGAAATTTGCTTAGTGGAATCCTTTACCTGACTACGTTACAATAACCAACAACAATACGGTAATTGTGAATCCGCCTTGATCCAGAAACACTTTTTGTTATTTATTTACTTATTTATTCCCCAAACTAGTTTCAGCGACAAATACTGCCATCATCAGTGGCTTCTTTACGTTTGTTGAAGAGCTTTACTGGGAATGCCCGGTATGGCGTAGAAACAATAACATTATCTTGGAAGTCTTTAATTTGGAGGTCATTGTTTCTACGCCATGCCAGACATTTCTAGCAAAACTCTTCAACAAACTTAAAGAACCCACTGATGGTGGCGATAATTGTAGCTGAAAGCAGTTTGTGGAATATATAGACAAATAACAGAAAGTGTTTCTGCATCAAAGTGATGTCACATTTCCCATTAGTGTACTTTTCTGTGTAAGCACGGACCAAATGGAAGAGTTCCAAGAGAAATTATTGTTACAACACGCATTTTACGCGATTTATGGGCAGGCATTCACAATGTCATTCGAACATTAATTCATAATTAATTATAAATAAAAATGTCGTGTGACTAGAGACTTCCGTCGTGTTGACCGTTCGCCTGGTGCAAGTCTTTCGAACCCGGGCCCTTAGGATTGATATTCTGTCGCACTGACCACACAGCTACCGGGGGCGGACATAATTAATTATTAAAACTTTTCAACATTCATAAGTCAGATACATACCGCATTCACTCAAATGATCGTATAATGAATCAAAATAATAATTTCGAACAACTAAAAATAATTCTTACTATTTGAAAACAGAAAGAATTACGTAGCAGTCATGAACAAAATACCGTTCAACTGGAGGGATTTACAAACACGATTGCTCTGTTCATAGTACGTGTTAGAATGTTGCCCATTATCTTGTTGCAGCAATAAGATAGCTTACCAGTGTGCCAAATCTATTAGAAAAAATGAACAAGACCGTGATTAAGAATTCAAAATCTCTCAGACGAAGTCGAGGTAAGAGTCACGGTACCGTGGTCGGCATCCACAATGAAATCACGAGTCAAGAGCCCTTCTAGCAGCCTAGAGGAATATTAAGAAGAAAGGTAGCCTCACCGATTTTGCATACGTAATAAACCATCAGCACACTAGTACAGATCCATCAGATTGAAATAAATCGCATATGTTGGGGTTTGTCAGACTTTATCAGTCAGCGTTAGCAGAACCTTCGTATGCAGCTGGAGTATTTTCTATCGGAAACAAAACTGGTTTGGAGGACAAACAAATACAAGAAATATGACAACACACTATTTTGAGAAACCCAGTATGCACATCCAGCAAAATGTCTGTCCGGTGATGATCAGATTTCATTGTAAGAGTATATTTTGCCTTCACTATGCAGCCGGAAAGCCATTAAGAAATAATAGATTTGCTGTGTTAGTCTGCATGAGAAACCGATTTATGATAGTTACATTTACTGAATTTTAACTATTTATTAATTACTGACATTGTTGCATTTTCAATGTTTAAGAGCAAACGAATTGAGAGTACCAACAGCAAAAATGCTATTAAAGTATATTATGTATATATGCAGACTGAAACGACCATCCCAAAGCCAGTGTTTGAAACCGGGTCTCCTGCTCACTAGCCACATAGGCTAACCACTTCGCCGTCCTGGCACATTGGCTTTGTAGAACAGCTTGGACTACCCTAAAAAGGCCTCCCTCTTCGATCCAAATTCCCATACTCGCCTTAGCCCACGTGGTATTCCCCCTAAACTCGAACAGCATCACATAGGCTCTCCATCTGTATTGGAATAGGACATCAACATCGACTGAAACAGGGGACGTTGCCTGAAACCCAGGCAGAGTTGCTTTAATCAAATGGAACTATGTTGTTCCAGAGACCTTTTCAAGTCTCAGACATCTATGATGCACACGATGTGATCAGAAGCTTTTCATATTAGGTGCATTGTGCTGTCGCCTACGGCCACGTACTCCATATCAGCGACCTCAGGAGAAACTAAACATCGTGGTAGAGCAGAATGGGGCGCTCCGTGGAACTCACGGACTTCAGATGATTGGGTGTCACTTTTGTCATATGTCTGTACGTGAGATTTCCACACTCCCAAACATCCCTAGATTCACTCTTTCCTAAGTGATAGTGAAGGGGAAACGTGAAGGGCAAGTACAGCACAAAAGCATACAGGCCGACCTTGTCTGTTGACTGACAGACACCGCCGACGGTTGTAGAGGGTCGTTGTGTGTAATAGGCAGACACCTATTTAGACCATCAAACAGGAATTCCAAACTGCATCAGGATCCATTGTAAGTATTATGACAGTTAGGCGGGAGGTGAGAAAACTTGAATTTCATGGTCATGCCGGTAAATTCCAAACTACGGCTGTCTTGGTGTAAGGTGCATAAACATTGAACAGCAGAAGAACGTTGTGTGGAGTGACGAACGACGGTACACAATGTGGCAATCTGATGGCAGGGTGTGGATACGGCGAATGCCCGGTGAAAGTCATTTGCCAACGTGTATAGTGCCAAAAGTAAAACTTGGAGGCGGTGGTTTTATGGTGTGTCGTGTTTTTCGTGGAGAGGGCTGGCACCCGATGTTGCTTTGCGTGGCACTATCGCAGCACAGGCCCACACCAATGTTGTGAGAACTTTCGTGCTTCCCACTGTTGAAGAGCAATGTGGGGATGGCGATTGTATCTTTCAACACGGTCGAGCACTTGTTGATAATGCACAGCCTGTGGCGGAGTGGTTACACGACAATGACATCCCTGCAATGGACTGGCCTGCACGGAGTCCTGAACGCCGACTTCTTGACAGGCCTCACCCACCAACATCGATATCTCTGCTCAGTGGAGCTCTCCGTGAAGAATGGGCTGCCATTCCCGAAGATACCTTCTAGCACCTGATTGAAAGTATGCCTGCGAGAGTGGAAGCTGTCATCAAGTCTAAGGGTGGGCAAACACCAAACTGAATTCCAGCAATACCGATGTTGGGCGCCACGAACTTGTAAATCTACACTCCTGGAAATGGAAAAAAGAACACTTTGACACCGGTGTGTCAGACCCACCATACTTGCTCCGGACACTGCGAGAGGGCTGTACAAGCAATGATCACACGTACGGCATAGCGGACACACCAGGAACCGCGGTGTTGGCCGTCGAATGGCGCTAGCTGCGCAGCATTTGTGCACCGCCGCCGTCAGTGTCAGCCAGTTTGCCGTGGCATACGGAGCTCCATCACAGTCTTTAACATGCCGCGACAGCGTGGACGTGAACCGTATGTGCAGTTGACGGACTTTGAGCGAGGGCGTATAGTGGGCATGCGGGAGGCCGGGTGGACGTTCCGCCGAATTGCTCAACACGTGGGGCGTGACGTCTCCACAGTACATCGATGTTGTCGCCAGTGGTCGGCGGAAGGTGCACGTGCCCGTCGACCTGGGACCGGACCGTAGCGACGCACGGATGCACGCCAAGACCGTAGGATCCTACGCAGTGCCGTAGGGGACCGCACCGCCACTTCCCAGCAAATTAGGGACGCTGTTGCTCCTGGGGTATCGGCGAGGACCATTCGCAACCGTCTCCATGAAGCTGGGCTACGGTCCCGCACACCATTAGGCCGTCTTCCGCTCACGCCCCAACAACGTGCAGCCCGCCTCCAGTGGTGTCGCGACAGGCGTGAATGGAGGGACGAATGAAGACGTGTCGTCTTCAGCGATGAGAGTCGCTTCTGCCTTGGTGCCAATGATGGTCGCATGCGTGTTTGGCGCCGTGCAGGTGAGCGCCACAATCAGGACTGCATACGACCGAGGCACACAGGGCCAACACCCGGCATCATGGTGTGGGGAGCGATCTCCTACACTGGCCGTACACCTCTGGTGATCGTCGAGGGGACACTGAATAGTGCACAGTACATCAAAACCGTCATCTAACCCATCGTTCTACCATTCCTACACCGTCAAGGGAACTTGCTGTTCCAACAGGACAATGCACGTCCGCATGTGTTCCGTGCCACCTAACGTGCTCTAGAAGGTGTAAGTCAACTACCCTGGACAGCAAGATCTCCGGATCTGTCCCCATTGAGCATGTTTGGGACTGTATGAAGCGTCGTCTCACGCGGTCTGCACGTCCAGCACGAACGCTGGTCCAACTGAGGCGCCAGGTGGAAATGGCATGGCAAGCCGTTCGACAGGACTACATCCAGCATCTCTACGATCGTCTCCATGGGAGAATAGCATCCTGCATTGCTGCGAAAGGTGGATATACACTGTACTAGTGCCGACATTGTGCATGCTCTGTTGCCTGTGTCTATGTGCCTGTGGTTCTGTCAGTGTGATCATGTGATGTATCTGACCCCAGGAATGTGTTAATAAAGTTTCCCCTTCCTGGGAGAATGAATTCATGGTGTTCTTATTTCAATTTCCAGGAGTGTATTTCAGCTATGTCTCCGGATACTTTTGTAGTGGATAAATTATGCAAACTGAAGATGGAGGGGAGGGAGATAGGAAAGGAAAGAAACTATTGATGTCAGCTGCCTCAGTACTTTGTACGCAATCAAGGCGATGAGTGAAGATGTTTGACAGATTGGGATTCAGACCCGGGATCTGGTGCTTACCAGGCAGTTGCGATAACCACTGCTCCGCCTGGACACTGTTTATGGTATTGCGCGGATTATCCCGGCACGTCTCTCAGACGATCCACATTCTCACCTAGGGTCATCTATCCGCATTCACCATCCATGTCCTCCATGCTCGCTACTTTTAGATTTCCACAGGTGGCCGAACATACTTGTGCATCCGGATAGACGACGGCGTATTCATTGCCAACGAGACGAATCACTCATATGGTCATGTGGTGTCTACTCTTTTGAACATGTCCAAAAGGACAGACGCGACAAACTCGTATATGATATTTATATTCAAACTTAGGTGATGAATGAAAGTTTCTACCATAGTCGGAATTGGAACCCTCGTCTTCTGCTCACTAGGCAGATGGGCTAACCATTAAGATACCATGGCACAGTGGCTTCGACGGTCTACCCCAGCACGTCCATCTCCTCAATCCAAATTCCCGTTCATGCCTGAGCCCACTTGTTATACCCCATAAACTCTATCAGCTTTACAGAGGCTCTCCAGTTGTATTGGAATAAGACCTCATCAACGAACGAAAGGGGGTAACCGTCTTGAAACACAGTCCAGTGTGCTTTAATCAATTTAAACTACATGGTTCCAGAGACCGTCCCATGTCTCAAGCATCTGCGATGTATATACGCATATGGAATTGAGGAATTAAAATTTGTACCAAGACCAGGATTTGAACCAGTGACCTAAGTCTACATATATACTTCGCAGATGTTTGAGACTAGAAAAGGTCTCTGGAAACATATAGTTTCATATGATTCAATTATATTACAATTTCATTTTCATCCACTAAGTTTCTGTGTTTTGGATATACCTAAATTTAATCAAAGTAGCTTTTGCAAAGTTACTTATTCTGAAACAGTTAACATACTTCCATTAGACAGGACGTTTAAAAACAAATCCGTAACACACTTTTACATTAAAAATTATCTAAGGGTCACTTACTTGGATGTTAGTACAATACTTTCAGACACATGGAATAATGGTAAATTGACATTTACTTGATGCTTTCATTAGAGACACTGTATGAGTGGTCATCTGGTGTTAAGTGGATGTTGGGCTTTACGTAAGTGAAGATGGTGGCAGTCTGGCCTGCAGCATAAATGTAGTAACAA
The DNA here is from genome assembly GCF_023897955.1 of Schistocerca gregaria. Lineage (NCBI taxonomy): Eukaryota > Metazoa > Arthropoda > Insecta > Orthoptera > Acrididae > Schistocerca > Schistocerca gregaria. The sequence continues at coordinate 162,380,660 of NC_064923.1, read as the reverse complement.
CATGTTACCATGATCATGTATGTTTATGACCAAAGCCTTCAGCCACCTTTCAACAGCCTCTAAAGTGCTTCGTCTCAGATCTAACAGATAAATATCCTAAACTATGAGAGCTGGTCACTCAGGATGGGGAAGGATAAGGTTACGATTGTGGATGGGGCAATAATCAGCTACTCTCGGTTGCACAACAAATACGTAAACTTTATTTAAGAAATTTAAATTTTAAAACAATTTCTAAAAAAAAAAGAAAACGCAATTGACCGTATGACGGCTGAGGGCCTTACACAGAAATTTTTTTTCTCAATTTTGGGGCCAAAGGGCAACAACAGTAACATTAAACAACAAATGACTGAAGGTCTTGATTAGATGCCAGGAAAACAATTTCAAATAGCTCCTTTAAAATATATACCTTGGTTTTAAAACAAGTTTGCTTAAAAAATCTTACTGTAATACACCTCAAGGCCTTATCACGAAAGAACAATTCCAAATAGCACACATATCAACAAATCCCTTGTTTTTAAAATGCGTTTTCTTAAAAAAAATTACTGTAACACAGTTCAAGGCCTTATCACCAAAGAAGTGGTATTATTGCTCGGCTGAAGGCCACACCAACAAAAATTAGAAACTTACAAATATCCTTAAAACAAACATTACAATCTAAGAAATCAAGACAAGCGGTTCTCAGAAACTGTTCCAAGGGTCGGCCTGAGAAGGTAACTCAAACATAAGGTAACGTGAGACAGGCAGCCAAGAATTGTACTCAAGTAACATGACGGCAACTGAAACTAGGGGCAGCTTACGCGCCGACCGACCGACTAACCAATCCGCATAACGTCCGATCACCGGTACAACAATGGAATATTTTTAGGCAAGGGCTAAGAGACAGACTGCAGCACTACGTCTTCAGAAAACACCCAATAACGAAGGAAACACTAGAATCTAGTAGACCTCCCAAAATAATATATACACAGTACAAAAGATGAGGCTGTCGAAATACACGCCGTGTCATACAGCATCAACACGACGAGGGAAGGTACACTGCCGGAAAAGTACACTAATCTCCAGGGCAGATAACTGGGAATTAACGGCCACAAGGCAGAAAATACCGCTGGTTGCACTTCACTAATAAGAATAATACTAAAGTCAATGATGAATAACAAATAGAGAAATACGGCTGCAATATTTCACCGCCCTGAAACACTTCACTCGTTGTCGCCAGGTTCAGCGGCCCTGGCAGCAACAACCCGCCGAACAAAGGTGAGATCTCAGAATAGTCGAGGTTGCATTAGCAGTTAACTCTTCACTCAACTTAAACGTCCAGGGTACGGTGTGCAATGAAGTCGTCACTCTCGCAACTACCCCTCCCCGATCAGGCAGAGGCAGCTCGCTGCCAGCGGCCCCGGCTTGCCCTAGCGCTGCACGGACCTGCTCGCTGCTGCGCCCCCAACCGACCTGATGTTCGTTCGCAACTCTCTCTCCAAATCCAGTACGCAGACAGAATTAAAGTAATTGCTCATTTCAAACAACAAGATACACAAGGACCGTGGAAAACAATTCCACCAACAAGTCACAGTACTGAAATCAGTCACTGTGAAACAAGACGGACGAATTATAAGTCGGCACAAACACAGAGAAGCCACAAGCGGTCGGAAGAGCAAATGCACGTCGACCGACCCAACGACCAACCAAGGGTCGCCCTCACTCAAGTCAGGCATGGGAAAGATCCCAGGTTAAATCGTCGACTGACAACTTATTGCCATGTGGTCACTTCGACATGAGTACACACACACACACACACACACACACTCACACACACACACACACACACACACACACACACACACTCGAATATCAAGCCCCCCCCCCCCCCCCCCCCGACACACACACAAACGCACACACACGCAGGTCAAAACTACACGAATATTACACGAATTTAACGGTCCATTCAACTAAAACTCGCTGAATTCGGTGACGTGGTCGAGTACTCTCGCAGCCACATCCTTCCGTCGGACAGCGCATGTGTGTCGCCAGCGGTCGGGCGAGTACTGGCTGTCCGGACCTCACTTCTGCTCCGTCGCAACTCAACTAGCTCTGCACACAACGATCCGGAAATACTAGAGCCCGTTCCAAATATCGTACCACAGTACGCGCTATCGATAAATGCTGCTGCTGCCACTCACGGACAGACAAGACGAGATAACGTAGTGGTGCCAGTGAACACACTAAGAAAACGAGACGCCACTATCGCTGTTACAAGAAGCCAAGCTATGAATGGCACGATAGCGAGCCGCCCACGGCTCATATATTCCACCTCATCAGTTCCCTGGTACTGTGCGAAATTTGTCCTTGGCTTTTCCTATTATTTGACTGGTCAATTTGCATTCTTCATCTCACCAATCACATTGTCTACGTATAATTTTTAAGCTCTTAACTAATGCTCTCTTTCCCCCACACTGGGAAGGTTTGACGAAAAAGGATAGACACGCAAAAGCGTTGTATCATATGCACCTATGTTCTTGTACGTCGGTCTTAATTTCACCATGATGACTGTGTCAAAATGTCGTGTTAGGGAATCCACAATGTAAACTCACTTGGGCAAGAGTTCTTACCTCCAACAGACAGCACAGATGTGTCAGAGGAAACTCATCATAAAATACCACCTATGATAAGGGTAGGCTTTGCCCAAATATCATCCTTCATAGTCCTTAGTTGGTTGGTAACTTCCTCAGAATCTGCACAGTCAATGTGGGATACTCTATGTGTCTTCCAGGCTTGTCCGCTGTACGTGGGGGTGCTGAAAAGTAATGCCTCCAAGAGTTTTATTCTGTTTTCAAGATCAGTTGAGTTATTGTACGTCAAGCACATTACTTGGTCGTCTTCACCGCTTCAATGACACGAGCTATAATTCACTGCCGCTAGAGGACTGAGTATTGTTGCATGTAATGTAACCATTGCGCGAGACCTTCAGCAAACTGAAAGCACGAATTTGAAAAGTTCGTGCACACAAGGAGTTCCCTCTTCTTCAGCATATCAATGCCGGAAGACATACGAGCGCTGCGGCATCTGCAGTAATCCGACGCCTGGGTTCACTGTCATCAACCATCTTCCTTATAGTCGAAACGTGGCCCTATTCAATGTTTGTCTTCTCCCAAAACTTAAAGAACACCTTCGGGAACCACACTTTGACAAGGATGAGGCGGTGCAAGTAGAAATGATGTTGTGATTCCATGTCGCAGTGGCAGTATCAACAAATTGGCCTCTCGTTGGAAGAAATGTGTTCGTTGCCAGGATGACAAAGTTGAGAAATCAGTAAGTAGACATGAAGAATAAAGATTTATAACATTAACTAAAATTGTTTTATTCAAAAAAATTTAAGAGCTTTCATATAAAAAATTCTGCGTAGTTACTTTATACTTATACATAACATCGCTACCGGCCTACAGACGAAATAAAAATGATGGGACTTCATTCTCCACTGAGACGCTCCCCTCGGGCAGACATATTAACCGTCCACCATGTGGAAGAATATCGGCCTTGCATCGTTCTTTCTGCAGTAAACCTTGCAGCATTCTCCTACATGGGCTTAGAGAAACGACTTAAACGAAAGTCTGTATCACAAGACTTCAACACGAGCCCTGTTCCTTTGAAAACACATCAATCAGTGAACCATCTAGTTGATTAGAGAATTGAGCTCCTGCACATTCACCCCACTAGATTACTCCTTGTGAAGTTGACCAAAAACCTAATTCTAGAGCCAAAGGTGAAAAGATGGGAGGAGCTACGAGCATTTATTTTAAACACTGGTGCATGCGATAGAGAACCGTAGCCTGCCACCATGATCAACAGTACTCTCTATGAGAGGTTTTATTTCTCCAATATTATCTGCAGGATCTTTATGGAATAGATACGTACTGGACTGAACAATTTTCATACTTCTGCTCGAGAAAGACGGATCTTGATGTTCTGTAAATGAATTCTTGAAAGACGTACGGCGTCTTTCCTTGTCTGCCTAAAACTTTTCTGTGACACGCACTAGTCATTCAGTGAAACCTGTGGCCATTCACATCCCCGTTTCTTGCATATGCTCGATGCATCCTTTTAGTCTGACTAGATGTGGTTCCCATTGATTTTTACACAGTAATCTTGCATTGGCAGTGCAATGTTTTGTACGGAACTGCAATTTTTAGTTCGATAGTGATAGCATTTTGGGTTGAAAAAGTTGGAGTAATTTTGATATTCGTGTATGTTTTGTGTATTACCCCTTTCGTTAAAAACCCAAATTTTCGACTTTCTTCCTCCTCCCCCCCCCCCCCCTGTGCGTTATGCACCATCTTGAAAAAACCTCCAATATGAGGCACATTTTTCGGTTTTCCCTCATTAACTCGCTTCCAGTTCATTCTAGGCAAAAATACGCCAGTATCAATTTTAAATATCGTTAATGTGGCTGCAAATTTCACGCATGATGTGTTGTAACATTCAGAACAGTTACTGAGATACGAGGCTATAAAATTTGCAAAACCCGTCAAGAAAATTGTAAAAAGTTTGTTACAGAGTGCAACACAAAGAGGGCAAATACTCTAGCGTTGTAGTAGCTACAGATCTCATTTGAGGAGATGTACCTTATGAAAGCCATGTGTACCATCGCAACTCAGTAAAAATTCAGTGATATATTATTGAATACCAGTATTTTTAATTTAAAGAAAGCTAAGCTTTTATTGTTGCAAAGAAATTATTGTTTTTCAGATACAAAGACATCATGCTTTGTTTCATTATGTTAATATAACCCTCACTACACAATGACGTGCAAAACCAATACAGCCCATACAGGAAATTATTACTTTCACTTAATTCCGTACAAGTACGTAGAAGATTAAGAAACATAGGAGAGACTTGGGTAGACTGGACTAATTTTTTCTAGTTTTTCCTACTTCTGTTTTAAATCTTTCCATTGATCTCTATGTGTTGAAACCTGGGGACATTGTTTCGGCAACTTTACGCCTAAGAAATTAAGCATTCTCACTTTTCCCCTACTCATAAAAATATGTTTAGCAAAACAACACTAACTGGATAAAAGAACTCCACCTGTTGGGTAAGTTGGCCCACCATTTGCGGAAAGTTAGTTCATATGATTACATCAGTTAATTTTGTTATGTCATAGGTAATTTAATTGAAAATATATCTACTTCAATAAACAGTTCATCTTAATACAAATTCCTATGGCTTCATGAAGAAAACACAAGAATTAAACGTATTTTCATCATTATATTAACAGTCTGACAGAAAAGTATTTCCAAAATTTGAACAGTTATTTTTAAAACATGACATATGTCCCCACCACTTATAGCTTGTGCATTGAAGCCCTTCATCCCCAAAACTGCTCTTACAAAATAGTGCAAGATACAGGACATACTAATCGTCGTCGTCTTCTTCATCTTAGAGAATCTTCTTGGAAATGCCTGCTTTCTTTCTGCGCTTCACTTGAGGAATTTTATCATGTGATTTCGCTTGATCCTTGCCACCATTATTCGAAAATAGACTTTTATGCAAAACATCTGTATTTCTCTCTGAAGTACTGTCTTTTCCAGGGCGGCCAGACGTACTCCCAATAGAGTACAAATCCTCTTTTTCATCTTCTTCTCTGTGTACTCTAGACTTCCCTTTATTTGCACATGCTGCAATCTTTTGCCACTTCTCAGTCTCGCATAATCTTAAATGTTTTGGGTTCAAAGTTGGCAGCACTAATGTCGGTTCATGACGTATCGCGGCACAGTGAGGCTAACTTGTGGTACACCAATTCTCTTCGTGTTCCAGAATGAGGCCATTCCGTTAATTGCAGGTAGAAGCTGTCTATATTAGAATGGAGATGTCTTTATTGAGCAGACGCAACTTGCAACGCACCCCCACCACCGTCTAGCCGTCAGCGCCCTTATCTGCAGAGTTATTTGGCTCACATTGTTGTACGTGCGCGAGTCAGTGTCGGTGTTTGTTGAATTAGTTTGCATTTGTTACGTCGCTGCGGACGGTGTATGATCAACCAGTGAACAGCTGCTCAACATGAACAATGGCAAAACTGAAATGGCACGTTGGAAATGTAAATTTCAAGATCCTTTTAAGACTAACCGTCCTGGCATAAAGCGAATTAAAGACGACTACTGCAAGGCAAATTATGGCACCTCCAATGTAAATTCGTCAATTCAAAATAAAGTTAAGTACGATACTGAACAGCATATAAAACCGCCACTGCACAACTTAAAAGTAAAACAAAGTTTGGCTTCCAAAACTAGGTTAGAAAAATCATACCGTGTAGGCTTTCACGGCCGACGTCTTCAGTAATTAAAACTTCCGGGCTAAGAGGCCGTGGTCCAATAGTAGAAATACTTCTCCCTGAAGTTTCGTTGCCAGCTGCGGGCAACATCATATGAGGTGAGTCTACGACTCAGTCGTACTCCAAATAGAGTACAAGTGAGTCATAGACTCACCTCAGGTGATGTTACGCGCAGCTGGCAACGAAACGTCAGGGAGAAGTATTTCTACTATTGGACCACGGCCTCTTAGCCCGGAAGTTTTAATTACTAGGTTAGAAAAGTTCTTTCGATCAAAGGAACTGTGTTCAGAGGAACTGAAACTACGTTACATGGGACTTGTGTGGTCATACCCTAATGTTGCACATAATCAATCGTTTTAAAAGTATGGACTGTACAAGCACTCTTCTCAAAACTCATGTGCTCAGCGGATTTCTGTTGCAAGAACTAAACCATAAGCTATTGTTAACGAATGTTCAATATAACTGGTTTGAAGGAAGATTAAAAGAAGAGATTATGTCAACAAATTTCGTAGTAGTGGCATGTGACGCATCAAATAGTAAAGACAAGAAGACGCTTTCTGTTCTGATTAGATTCTGCAAATTTTCCAGCATACCTGACAACATGAATATAAATGTCAAAGTCAGGCTTCTGTGAATTTGCGTTCTTCCAAACTGTTCCAGACTGTTTACAGAATATGTTCGATCTGTGGTAAGTCTAACATGCTGGAAGAAAGAATAATGCACCTTTCAGTTTTGTCTCTCTGGCAAATATAGGTGAAGGTAACAATGCACACTCTATACAGGAAAAGACTTTGAAGAAGAAGATACAGACAATAGGGTGTGCTGCAGATATTATTCATAACGCACTGGAATCTGCAATGCCAAAGAGGATACCTGTTGACATAAGCAATATCTGTTACAAGATATATCATCACTTTGACATTTACATAGAATTCTGTGACTTCATTGAAATCCAGTATCAGAAAGTGCTGGAGCATGGGAAGATTCGGAAAGATTCGGTGGGTCTCTCTCTTTCCAATGGTGCAGCGTATCCTAAAATTCTTTGAACCACTGGAGAGCTTCTTTTTAAGTAACATGAACTCCCCGATAACTTTCAAATAGTTCTTTTTACAGAAAGATAGTGAAGTTGATTTCTGTTTATTGGTGCACAACTTAATTTGGTAAGTAATTTTCTTAGAAGAATTCAGAGGTAAGATAGTATTGCAATTGAAGTATCAGCAGAATATAACAGTCTACCTCAGACTTTAGAAAACAGGCAAGTGAATACATTTATTCCACTTACAGTAATGACACTGCAGAACACATTAGCAGAGAATGGTGTTCTAAACAAAATTCAGTTTCAGGAAACTGTCAGGACATTTTATTACAAGTGTATCCTACACTTAAAAATTGGTCTAAACGATTTGTTAAAAATGTTCTTGAACTAAGTAAGTTGCTGTTAAATTCTGTTATAACATACGAAGAATTTAAATAATGCTTTCAACTGTACGAAAATATAACAGAATACCATGCTGACGAAAATATTATTTTTGATATATACTGCGCCATAAATCGAGTAAATGAAGAATGCGTGGAATCCTGGGGACCCAACAATGTGTTTCTTCAGACAAAATGGAAGATTGTCCTACAAAGCTGTATGAAGGCTGGTTGTGATGTAAATTGAGAATTTAAAAAGTTCGTGGAGTTCATTTTTGCTACTCCAGGAACCAATGCAGACAGTGAAAGAGTTTTTATTGTTAACTCAAAATATTGGTTCTCTGAAAAAAAGTAAGCTTTCAGCAGAGACAATATAAAGTGCAATGAAAATAAAACTCCTCTCTGACTACAGCTGCCAGCAGTTTTGGGATGCCACAAAAAAAAGAGACCTCCCTTTTCGGAAAGGTGGGAACTTCAGAAAGATATAATAAGGAAGACAAAGCTGCAGAGTACAGCAATTTTAAGTGTTCATATGTTATAATCAGAGAAAGCAATGTTAAATGTATGTATTTTAAATGAATAAATAAATATTGCATCACTGAACAATTCAATTGACATGTACTCTTTTCCAGTTGGAAATACATGGTCACCCTGATCTTTTCTGTTTGTGGAGACTTGATGTTATTTGACTGGAATGTCTGTCAGCACCGTTAAATTTCTTTATTCTTCTTTCTTCATTGAAATCTCTGAAATGACCCGACTTCTTCAGGTGTAGTGAAGCACGTTTGGTCAGATGATGTAACTTTTAACTGAAAAGGCGTTGTTACTGACAACAAAGGCTTTCCATAGTCTTCTTGAGCAGCTGAAGAGGCGGCTTCAGTAATTAAACCACAACAAACATCGTTAGAATCAGGTCTATTTGTTATGTATAAATGCGGAATGTCACTACCAGTCAAGATGTTGGAGGACGGCAGGTCCTTTCGACGCGCCTTTCCTTCACTTTATTTGCTCATGTTCTATGGTCACTGAGATTAAGAGAGAATGTTAACAGTGGCTGTAACGCTGTATTATGTCGTAGCTAAATTCATGCAGTCGCTTGAGGTGGAAGAGATGAGCGCTTCCTTTCCACTGGGCAGCCACTGTGGCATGCTGCGCTGCGAAGCGCGAGTTCCGAGAAGAACAGGCCGCAGGTATGCAACGGGCAGCCAGCCGCACTTACACGCAGCACTGGCCGTCACAAATGCAGTCCGAACCGCAGGGAGTCACTGGACACATAGAAGTGACAGAAGTGGAAAGGCAGCAGCAGGGACTAAGAGGTATTGTCCCTCCAGCCAGAGGAGAAATGCGTAACTTCTTCAGCAGAAGTTGCATAGAAATGTGACAGTGACAATTCGCGGACGAAACGAGTCAGAAGTGCAGTCCACGTTTCAGCTGGGGGCTCATATTGTCTCCTGCTTTCGCTAAGACAGGTATCTGCCTGCTGACGGAAACATTTCACGAAAACACTGCTAGTGGGCGGAGACTTGGTGGCTGAGAATGCTGTGGCATTTTTTTCACGTGACACGGGCGCTCTGTTTTGTGCGGTTCCCGCTTGCGAAAAACAATAGTTCGTGACGTAAGAAATCACCTGCTCATATAGTAGAATTGGAGTAACAGTTTTTTCCGTCGTATGGAGAGCGGCTGTGCAGCCGAAGCGGTGTGCAGTGGGCGCATGAGTGTTTTCCATACTTTCAGTGGGTGGCGAAAACTCCACGTGGACCTTTCTGCAGCCGGAGAGTAATTTGTTAGTGCAGTTCGGTCGCAGTTCAAGCTCGAGTGCGAACAGAATGGATTCGTTGCGGATCCACTGAAGAGCAGGGACAAGTTTTTGTTTTACTCCAAGGGAGAGTGCAGACAAAATGTCCACCTTATGATCTAATACAATGGGGCACTACGCATCGCATGTACATGCTTAGTGAGCTATGGACAGCAACGGCAGTAGGAATCTTGAAAGCAAGTTCTTGTACTTTATTATTCGCCCGCGGAAGCAGCGGTTGTTGTCCGACCCACAAGCAGTATATTAGTCTCTTTCCGAGTTCAGTTCACAATCACTGTCAGTTGTATTCATCACAGTCAGATAGAGTTATCCCTTTAATGTTGCAGTCAAAGTCTAGTCATCACCCCTAGTTCTATTTTGACAACTGTCAAGCAGGCCATTCTACTTTATGAATAGTAGTAAATAGTGTATAATCAAGACGTTATGCTGACCCAAATTCCATATTTTACATATGTTTTATGAATAGCTCTGTCGTGATATTTAATTATTTCTTTCATTCAAGTTAACAAGATTACTTGGTCATCTTTAATACCTATATTTACTAATCTTGGAGGTAATAGCAGGAGTCTCGTAATGACACTACTCAGAGCCACCTTTTGTAGTCACTTGCATTCATATCCCTTGTGCACAGTTTCCTTTGTAGAGTCACAGAAGAGGTGGCTCTGTGTCTTTGGGTTACTGAGAGGGAGAGGTTGATTAGAGGCACACACATGCCTGCCCATCACATGGACACTTTGTGATGTGTCTGTTTAAGAGGGATGTACGTGTCATTTTGAATACGGCCACTACATTTCTGGGCGTAATTGGGTTGGTTGTGCAATTTTCACAGTGCCTGGAACCTCGTTTATTGTGACTGGTCGTTTGTTTGTTGTCACTCATGCTTTGAACACTCAACTTATAAACTTCTTAATCGGCTGTACACACTTTTATCTCAGGGCTGCAGTTCGTGGCTAACTCAGCAAAAAATACAAAGGTCATACAACTTTCTTAGCACGAATCTAATACATCAGTGGATACAGAGGAACTATGTTTGTCACCTAGTACCAAGAAAGGATAGTCTTTGGAGCATAGAACACGTGATACAAAATACGTTTCAAGAAACTGAAATCTGTCATAAAATGGGGATTGAAGTTAACCCTATGAAATATGAAAAATAGAGACACGATGTTCCCAGTTACACAAACAACTCAAGTCTCGGAGATAAATGATCATCTTTCAGCATGTCTTCAGGCTAGTCGAAATGGGCCCACCATGAATTCTCCTCGTACGTCAGCCTCTGCACCTCAGATAATTACTTGCACCATATGTCCTCAATTGTTTGCTGGATCTGTTCCAATCTCTGTCTTCCCCTACAGTTTTTACCCTCTGAAGTTACCTCCACTACCGTGAAGTTTATCCCCTGATCTCTTAACATATTTTCCCATTCGTTCCTAACTTCATCGACTCTGCGAAGAAATTCCTTATTCCTTATGTGCTCACTCTACCTACTGTAGCACAACACCTGAAACGCATCGATTCTCTTCTGTCCCATTTTTTCCTCTGTCCATTAGTCACTGGCATATAGAACTGAGCTCCAAACGTTCTTTCCAAAAATTTCATACTCAAATTGAGGTCAATGTTTAATACCAGCATTTGTCTTTTGATCAGGAATGCATATCTTGCCTGTGCAAGTCACCTTTTATCGTCCTCCTTACTTCCAAGGTAGCAGAATTGTTTGGTCTTCGTGATCTCCAGTTCTGATGCTGAGGATCTCGTTATTCTCACTCCTTCTCCTCCTCATTAATTCTCACTCCTTCTCCCCCTCATTACATTTATTTTCTTTTCAAGTTCCTTTTACTCCATACTCTGTATTCATCAGAATGTTCATTCCATTCTACAGATCTCGTAATTCTTCCATTTCACTGACGATTGCAATATCAACAGTAAATCTTAACAATGATATCATTTCATCATGAATTTTAATCCAAATCGTGTAATTATGTGTCATTTCTATCATTGCTTCCTTAGTGTGTAGACTGAACAATGGGGCAGGGGGCGAAGACCCACATACCTGTCTTACAGCATTTTTAAGCCGAGCACTTCGTTCTTAAAATTCGAACATCTTGCATCATTTTACACTCCTGGAAATTGAAACAAGAACACCGTGAATTCATTGTTCCTATAAGGGGAAACTTTATTGACACATTCCTGGGGTCAGATACATCACATGATCACACTGACAGAACCACAGGCACATAGACACAGGCAACAGAGCATGCACAATGACGGCACTAGTACAGTGTATATCCACCTTTCGCAGCAATGCAGGCTGCTGTTCTCCCATGGAGACGATCGTAGAGATGCTGGATGTAGTCCTGTGGAACGGCTTGCCATGCCATTTCCACCTGGCGCCTCAGTTGGACCAGCGTTCGTGCTGGACGTGCAGACTGCAGTGAGACGACGCTTCATTCAGTCCCAAACATGCTCAATGGGGGACAGATCCGGAGATCTTGCTGGCCAGGGTAGTTGACTTACACCTTCTAGAGCACGTTGGGTGGCACGGGATACATGCGGACGTGCATTGTCCTGTTGGAACAGCAAGTTCCCTCTCCGGTCTAGGAATGGTAGAACGATGGGTTCGATGACGGTTTGGATGTACCGTGCACTATTCAGTGTCCCCTCGACGATCACCAGAGGTGTACGGCCAGTGTAGGAGATCGCTCCCCACACCATGATGCCGTCTGTTGGCCCTGTGTGTCTCGGTCGTATGCAGTCCTGATTGTGGCGCTCACCTGCACGGCGCCAAACACGCATACGACCATCATTGGAACCAAGGCAGAAGCGACTCTCATCGCTGAAGACGACAAGTCTCAATTCGTCCCTCCATTCACGCCTGTCGCGACACCACTGGAGGCGGGCTGCACGATGTTGGGGCGTGAGCGGAAGACGGCCTAACGGTGTGCGGGACCGTAGCCCAGCTTCATGGAAACGGTTGCGAATGGTCCTCGCCGATACCCCAGGAGCAACAGTGTCCCTAATTTGCTGGGAAGTGGCGGTGCGGTCCCCTACGGCACTGCGTAGGATCCTACGGTCTTGGCGTGCATCCGTGCGTCGCTGCGGTCCGGTCCCAGGTCGACGGGCACGTGCACCTTCCACTGGCGACAACTTCGATGTACTGTGGAGACCTCACTCCCCACGTGTTGAGCAATTCGGCGGTACGTCCATCCGGCCTCCCGCATGCCCACTATACGCCCTCGCTCAAAGTCCGTCAACTGCACATACGGTTCACGTCCACGGTGTCGCGGCATGCTACCAGTGTTAAAGACTGCGATGGAGCTCCGTATGCCACGGCAAACTGGCTGACACTGACGGCGGCTGTGCACAAATGCTGCGCAGCTAGCGCCATTCGACGGCCAACACCGCGGTTCCTGGTGTGTCCGCTGTGCCGTGCGTGTGATCATTGCTTGTACAGCCCTCTCGCAGTGTCCGGAGCAAGTATGGTGGGTCTGACACACCGGTGTCAATGTGTTCTTTTTTCCATTTCCAGGAGTGTATATTGTCGAAGGCTTTTTGTACGTCGACAAATGGTACAGTCGTGTATAGATTTATTTTCACTTTTGCTTCCATTATCAGACGCAACATCTCTGATCCCTTTACCTTTCCTAAAGCCAAAAAGATCGTCATACAACCGATCCTCAGTTCTCGTTTCCCCTGTACATTATTCCTATCAGTAACTTGGATACATCAGCTATTAGGCTGAATGTGCGAGTTCTCGTACTTACCTGCGGTTGCGATAGTTGGAACTGAATGGAAGATATCCTTCCGAAAGACTGACGGTATGTCCACAGGTCATACACTCTGCTCGCCACCTTAATGATCTTTTGGTTGCCACTTTCGCCAGTGATTTTAGAATTTCTGATGGAATGTTGTGTATGCCTCCTGAATTATTTGACAGCAAGTCTTCCACAACTCCTTTAATCTGGATTCCAATAGTGGACCCCTATTTCTTTCAAATAGACTCCAGTTTCCTGTTATCTTATCCCCACACTGAGATCTTGAATGTACTCTTTCAACCCATCTGCTCTCTCTTCTGCCTTTAATAGTGGAGTTCCTATCACACTGTTAATGTTTCTACCCTTGCTTCTCATATAACCGAAAACTGTTTTGACTTTTCTGCATGCTTCGTCAGTTCTACGATCATCTCTTCACATTTTTCGCACAGCCATTACGCCTATGCTGCTCTGCACATCCTATTTATTTATTTCCTAGGTGACTTATAGTACCATATTCCTGTCTTTCCTTCAACATTTTTGTACTTCATTCCTTCGTCGCTCAATTGAAAAATTTCTTTTGTTAGCCACAGTTTTTTCTTAGCTACCTTCCATGTACCTATCTTTGTCGTACAGTCTTCTGATATTACTTTTTTTTTTTTAATATGCACTCCGCATGAACTGAACTGTCTACTATGGAATTACTTATTATCACTCTGGTATTATTTATCCATTTCCAATGAACCATCAACCTTGCTGTTGGTGGAGAGGCTTGCGTAACTCAGCGGTACAGATAGAAGTACCGTAGGTGCAACCACAATAGACGAGCAGCTGTCCAGATGCCAGACAGATGTGTGGTTTCTGAAGAGGGGCAGCAGCCTTTTCATTAGTTGCAGGGAAAGAGTCTGGATGTTTGACTGATCTGGTAACATCAAACAAAACGGCCTAGCTGTTCTGGTTCTACGAACGGCTGAAAGCTAGGGGAAACTACATTCGTAATTTTTCCCGCGAGTTAGCAGCTCTACTGTATAGTTGAACGATGATGGCATCATCTTGGGTAAAATATTCCGGAGGTAGAATAGTCCCCCATTCGGATCACCGTGTGAGAAATTCTCTGGAGGACGTCGCTATCAGGAGAAACACAAGTGCCATTCTACGTATCGGAGGGTACAATGTTAGATCCATTAATCGGACAGGTAGGTTAGAAAATTCAGCCTCATGCCTCTTGCGCTGTGTATGTGCCGGTCTTAGCCGGCTGCAGCAGTTAACTTGCGCTGCCACTTGCAACTATGACTGTATTATTCTGTGAAGTGTCTGTCTGTTTTATTATGACCTATAATCTTGACTCGTGGAACAAAACCTATAATTTGACGACAGAACTGTAGCTGAAAATTTAAAAGTTGTCATGTTAGTTCACGTAACTTTTACCATTCTGATGAAGATGGTCTTAGAGCTATCGAAACCTGGTTGATGTGTTTTTTTGAATAAGTTGTGTGCATTTACATTTTACATAACCTTAAAAAGGGTAATGGATATGATAAATTTAGATGTACTGGGAATTAATGGGTAAGTAGGCTGTTTAGGTTTTTATATTGGTAACGTCACGTAGCGCTCTGTATGAAAATCACTGGCTGTGCCGTATGCAGTCTGTGGCTCGTTTGCATTGTTGTCTGCCATTGTAGGGTTGGGCAGTTGGCTGTTAGCGGCCCGTAGCATTGCGCAGTTGGAGGTGAGCCGCCAGCAGTGGTGGATGTGGGGAGAGAGATGGCGGAGTTTTGAAATTTGTAAGACTGGATGTCATTAACTGCTATATACATACATTATGACTTTTGAACACTATTGAGGCAATTACATTGTTTGTTTTCTATCAAAATCTTTCATTTGCTAACTATGCCTATCAGTAGTTAGTGCCTTCTGTAGTTTGAATCTTTTAGTTAGCTGGCAGTAGTGGCGCTCGCTGTATTGCAGTAGTTCGAATAACGAAGATTTTTGTGAGGTAAGTGATTTGTGAAACGTATAGGTTAATGTTAATCAGGGCCATTCTTTTGTAGTGATTTTTGAAAGTGAGATTGCGTTGCGCTAAAAATATTGTGTGTCAGTTTAAGCACAGACTTGTATAATTTTTCTGAGGGAACGTTTCATATGTCGACCCTTAGCCGAGGATACCTCACTGGAATCTTCTGATTTTTTTCTTGTAGTTTGTGTAATTAGTGTAGATTTTGTTTATTGCTAGCGCGTAATTGTAGAGAGAATCTCCTTTGTAGTTGTAGTCTTTCATTGTTGTACAGTAAAACAGTTGTGGTATGCATGTAGAGTTGCACCAAGTATTTCGCAGCTGCGCTTGCAATTAACTGGATATTATTTGCTATGTTAATGTGTTCTCTTATTTTTGCTCTTCAAATTGTGTTTTACTGTGTTGTCGTGTGAAATATTGTGACAATAATGGCGTGTGAAAAACGTAATACTAGGCTCCAAAATAAACTGAGAAATGACAGTGAAGACGAAAGCAGTGTGTTTGCGCCACCATGTAATGAATTAACTAATGTTCAAAGTAGTAATTTTGTAATAGTGCTAATGAAATGGAGCGGGCTGCAAATAATGGTGTAGGCAGTGAAACAATTAGTGAACAGAGAAGCATTATCGATCGATCGGTCGGCAACAGCTCTCGTCAGGAATCCGAAATGACAGGATACAATCTTGCAAATACTGTACATTCAGGATTTGCGTCCTCACCGTTTTCTCAAATAAGTCAAGACACATTTTCTGCTGGTCAAAATGTGAATGTTGCCGGTTCAAATGCACAGCCGAAAAGCATAGAGGAACAGATTCCAGACACTAATACATTATTATTGAAATTAATGCAACAAATGAAACAAAATCAGAGAGAAACACAGCAAAAGCTTCAAAAGTTAGACACGATGGAACAAAATCAGAGACAAACACAGCAAAAGCTTCAAAAGTTAGACACAATGGAACAAAATCTTCAAAAGTTAGACACAGTGGAACAAAAGTTCAAACGTTAGACTCAGTGGAACATAGGCTTGAACAAACAAATGAAGATTTAACTACTGAGTTGTATAAAATCGAATCGAAATGTCAAAAAAGTTTGTAATGACGTAAAAATACAAATTTGTGAGCTTTTCGAACCTATTTTTTCGCTGCATGAAAATACATTACAGAATCACGAATCAGCCATAAAAGAACTGCAAACTATTGTTCTCGAAAATCATGAGACCTTGCAAGCCAAAATTCACTCAGTTACATCTACCGATTCGGTTACGCAACTTGCAAAAACTCAGCAAAACGTAAAGGACACAGTAGATACGATTTCAACACAAATCGACACTCTGAAATTTGTTTCCGAAAAACACACTGAGGAAATAAGTAAACTATCGGAGAAAGTAGCCGAACTTTCGGATCAGTTCATTAACTTGTCTGCAAAGGTAGATGATGATCTGAATGACACAGAAGAGTGCGAACAAATTAGGAAATTCAAACAAAATCAGAATCAAATTAATACGCAACACCAAAGAGAAATCCGGGAAGTACAAGATCAGCTGACACAGGTAATACAAGAATTACGTATTTCAGAGGACACTCACGCTCCAACACGGGAAGAGGGACTTAGAAATACGGAAAAGCCGCAAAATAATAACACAGCATTTCGGAAATTATTAAAGAAATTGCAAGGTGCACCGAATTTTTAGATGGAACCGCCGACACGACGTAACTATGACCTATATGCTACCCGCCGAAACGATTATTTTGACTATAAGCTGTTCAATACTGCACGAAAATTCAAAACATTTAAGAATTCTGGCAACGACATTCATCCACAAGCGTGGCTCCATCAATTCTGTCATTGTTTTCCTCCCAACTGGTCATTAGAGCATAAATTAGAATTTATGTGTGGCTACTTGTAGAATGAACCAGCTGTAAGAATGCGATCGGTCATTCACGATTGTCACAGTGAAGGAGAATTTTATCATGCCTTCCTCTCAGCATATTGGTCTCAAGCTACACAAGACCGAGTAAAACATAGCATCATAATGATGAAACATTTCAAACAATCTGAATTTTCCAGGCTTGTCAAATATTTCGAAGACACGTTACATAAGAATCAGTACCTTTCAAACCCATACAGCCCCTCAGAACTCATCCACATTTGGTTAATCAAATTACCTGAACATTTACGACAGATTATTTTAGCAGGACGATGCAAAGACGACATTGAAGCTTTTCAGGGACTGTTACAAGAACTGGAAATTGACACTGACAATCGCGGAACGCGAAAACAGGATCACAACAATTACAGGTCACATCTGTCACAATTCCGTGAGGAAAGAAATAATAACTGGACACGACAAGGCTATTCTTACAACGTAAATCGTGACCAAAACAGACACCAACCGTATGACAACCGTTGGCAGAGTAGTAATAATTACAGGGAAAGATAACCTCTACGCGGTAATGACTATCACAGAGACAATGAGAGAAACAGACAATATGGAAACCGAAATAATTATTATCAAGGGAGACAGAATAACTTCAGACGCAACGGTCCAGCGCGCAGTTACGATTCAGGGAGAAATTCTCCACCACGTGACAGACAAGAAATTAATTACAGAAATTACCGATATGACGACAGACCTGAATTGCATCAGAACTGGCGGGATTCAAACAGAGCGGGGCCTCTCGGCAAGGTGAATTTGTAGAAGTTAGGTCTCCTAATCCCAATAACGGCGCGCGCCAACAAAGAGACAGACAATGACCCGTACCGCAGGCAGCCGCGTGCGCCGGCTGGCTCAGAGAAAAATAACATAGACGCTAACCTTGAGAAAAATTCCAGTATTCTTTACCGACGCATACCGCATCATAATTGCGTTTAAGTTAACTCTGAGCACTAGGAGGAGTAAAGGATTGTACTATATTTCACATGTAAAACTGTTTATTGAAAGATAATATGCTTTTTAACTTTGTCTTTGCCATAAAACTTTTGACTTCACATTTCTAGTATGCTTTGTCACACTGAGAAACTGTTAACATGCAACAATGTTTTGAAGTTAACTATCCAGACTAGAACCTGGGAAACATTTTTAAACAGAAATTACGAATGCATTGTTATAGTGAACAGACGACACAGTGTTGTTATTTGTACATTCTTGCTTCTTAGTGGCACGATTACGTAACGACTATAAGGCTCACATACGTATAACATTTACCAGCACTGTTAATGAGATTTTAATGCAACATTTTGGTTTACTTGAAAATACATTCTGGATTTAAAGTACTTTCTGTGAGATTAAAGATGACTTAGCATTTGGTTTCTTTGATAGCTATACGATTATATCACGACGCTACTAATGTGTGACACAATTTGCATTGTGCTTTTGCGGTGTATCTGTTTTATATCTGCACAGTTTTTCTGAATTCTTCTGGAAAGGAAAACATGTTGTAGTAGTAAGTTTGTGGTATAGCTAGAATGAGACAGCCTTTTCTGTAGCACAACAATACGTTACTGTAGAGTACTTACTTCATCACGGGAATAAGCGTAGTAACTGCGATATCTATACGCAAAGCATTTCACTTTTGCTTATCATGAGGTAAGTACATTGACTTCTGCAGAACTTAGCTTTCGGAGGACGATAACTACGACACTTCCACAGAGATTATCTTACAACAAGACGCACAGTTTAGCGCTACAGGACACGTATTTGAGTGATTAATTTTGTACTTAAAACATTTATTTTTAAAGATATATGAAGTACAATGATACAAAGGTTTTCCGTGATACATTTCATTCTATTGCTGTAATCTATAACACCTGAGGAT